>NC_080855.1:18981032-19284063 GCF_030435755.1 Ochotona princeps | reverse complement strand
GCCAAGGGTACAAGGTGCTGAGTAGGAAAGTAGCACTTCTGATTAAAGGTGGACAAATTGTGACTGTGCTATGACTACAATGCTGTAGACCCTCATATGCTTGTTGCATTAATTGGATAATCCAAAATAACATTTTTCAGCTGTAGCATAATCTATGTAATGCACACTAAGTTAAAAAATGCTCTAAAACTATATTTATGCATTAGTCCCTTAAAACTAAAAACTATGCTTCCATAAGCTTGAGGTTAGTCACATTCATATCGTTGGTAGCTGCGATAGTGCTAGACAATGATGCTGTGTGATCAATGTTAATAAACACAGCAGAGCTACAGCCAGACAGTGTGAAGAACTAAACTTTTTCATGATGTGTATTATTTACTAAGTAGGAGGAGTCTGTTTACAATACCAAGGGAAAAACACACCCCAGTATTTTAGGTCATAGGAAGAGTACAGTATCCGTGTGGAATAGAGTATTCAATAAGTATTCAGTTAGTAATTCCTACACCTGCTTGCTCACTGTGTTCCAAGCATTTTGCTTCACATGCAATCCTTCCTGCCTAACCCCTGATCACAGAACGCCTTACAGTTAGAATTTCATCTCTATTACTCTAAATGTAATCAGAACCAGATTCAGGCACGAAAGCTGTAGTATAGCAAACTGCCTCCCAGCTACTCTGCTTCTGATCCAACTTCCTGCTAAGATGCCTGGGAAGGAGCAGCAGATGGCCTCTGAGCCCTGCCATCCAGTTGGGGACCTGGACGGAATCTGTAGCTCCTGGCTCCAGTCTGCCCCAAATCTGACTGCTGTGCCATCTGAGAGTGAAATCAGTGAGTTGAAAATCTCTCTCCCTTTGTCTCTCCCTCTCTATCTGCAACTCTGTCTTTCAAATAAATCTTTCTAAAGGGGAACTAAGGTTTAATTTCAAAGATAATCCTCACTTAATGTTTGAATCTAGAAAAAAAAAGATGACTTTCTAGTCTATTTCTGTAACAGCCTCAATTCAGGTGCTTAACCACAGCTTCACAGGTGAAAAGGGCTCCAGTGAATAATTAAGCCAGAGTAAAAAGTACAAACTGGGATGGTCTGTGCAAATCAGGATGTAGTTATCCTATCCTTAACTAACATGTTTACTTCAGATCTAAAACCATTATTCCATGTAGCGAAGCCTATGAAATGCCTGTGACGGTGGCTGTTTGAGTTATAAGGTAAACTAAGACAACACAGCAATTGAAAGCAGTGCACCTTCAGGGCAGGTGCCACCTGCTGCATCCAACTTAATTCCCAAAGATCACACAGGACTTCAACAAGACATTTCTTTTTCCTATCTATAAACATACCTGAACATATTGTCCTTATTTAGTTAATACGTAAAATGATTATAAAAATCTGGGCCTTCTAGAAACAACTTCTGGGAAAAGACTCCTTTGTTAAAAGAGAATTCAACAGACTCCAACCACCACTTCTGAGGCCAGTTGGCGTGTAGTCTGTTTCCTCCCTATTTCCTACAGTCCCTCAGCAAGCCAGACCATATCACAAATACTTGAATGTGCAGCTTTCAAATGCTTTTCTGGGAAGCGATGCTGCGACCCACACAGAACCCAGAAGGGCTACATGCCTAGAAGCTTTGTTCACTCTGGATCCCTTAAAGATGCTTATAGCAATTACACTATTTTTCTTAAGTATTGCAGAAAAGCTTCACAGTGTGTGTAGATACACACACATTTCCTAATTACAAAACAGACAGGTGGCTGGTTTAGCAAAATAGCTTTATGTCTCATCAGGTAGCACATTTACGAGCTGTATTTCAGCTATGGCTGATTCTGCTAGTTGATGAAATTGATTCAGTATTTCTTCAAACATTCATTTTATTTATTAGAATGGCAGAGGTGGCCCATGCATGTGGGCCATCTTCTGCTGCTAAGGCACAGGAGCAGGGAGCTGGACACGAAGTGGAATAACTGGGACCCAAACGGGCACCTACATGGGATGACAGAGCTTCACCAGCTCCGCCACAGTGTCAGCCCCAGCATTCAACATTTTGCTACAACTAGATAAAACATAGAGGCACTCAAAGATTTAATTTCAAGTTACTACAGAGAATCATTCAATCATATGCTAGTTGTCGCAGAATGGAGATCTTATAAGGCAGCTTGGTTTTAAAACAAGCCATGTTCATCCTTTTACGAACATATTTTTTTTTTACAACTTATTTTATTTTTATTTTATGTAGAGAGGAGGAGAGACAGAGAGCAAGATCTTCCATCCAATGATTCGCTCCCCAAGTAACCCAACGGCCAGTGCTGTGCCAATCCGAAGCCAGGAGCTTCTTCCAGGTCTCCCACACAAGTACAGGGTCCAAAGGCTTTGGGCCGTCCTTGCCTGCTTTCCCAGGCCACAAGCAGGGAGCTGGATGGGAAATGGAGCTGCCAGGATTAGAACCGGCGCCCATAGGATCCTGGTGTGCGCAAGGCAAAGACTTGAGCACTAGGCTATCGTGCTGGGCTCTATGGACACGTTTTTCAAGAATTATTTTTACATGAGAGGATTTTCATCATTTTCAGTCAGTAACGTTACCTACCATTCAACATCACCTACCACTAGCAGAAAAAGAAATACTACACATAAAATGTTAAAATTACTCCAGGTTCTCACAAAATAAATGTTAGAGGAAAAAGCAGTCAAATATGAGCCAACAAAGGAGCAGACAGCCAGGCAGCAACTCCCAACGTTTAAAACAAGCTACAACAGAAATATAAATTTATTTGGAATAAAGCTCTGTGGATCAACAGAAAAGATGACTTGCTTTTGGCTAGAATGAGATGATCCAGCATACCTTAATACAACTCCCACGCTTATCCGGAACACGCTCCACTTCCTACTTTGTTCTATTCAGATCTTCGGAACTACCAGAGTAATACAACATCCCACACATCAAGTACAGTGTGCAGTTTGGAAAACACACCATTTTAATAGACACCTGCATTACTAACAATGAGGTAAACAGTAACTTACTAATAGACAATGTTTCCTAACTAAGCAGTGGTCTCAGAACTAAACAACTGATAGAAAAATAATGAAACAAATCTTTGGGAGCCTACAGTCTGGGAAATACTGAACTACAGTCACTTTTAAAATTCTTTCAGCCTTCCACTGTGTTTAACCATGCTCCCGAATACACTTTCTTCAAAAGTTAAACTACTTTAGCAAAATGTGACTACATTACACATTTGCTTTTACATGAATTCAGAGGAAAAACTACCTCAATTTCTGGAATTCAGACACTGTTATTTAGGACAAATAAAAGAGACTGGGTGGGGAGGGCTAACCTCCAGGAAAGGAAAGCACATGAGGGACCCACAGTGAAGGAATACAGGGACATTCAGGGAGCGAAGGGCTTGCATACCGCCAGCATGCTGCTGACTGTAGCACTGCTGCAAACTGCCAACTGACACTTTCATCATGTGAAATTTCCCTTCAGGGCCCATTCGATGGCTCAATTGGCTAATTCTCCCCTTGCAAGCGTCACCAACCAATATGAGAGTTGGTTTGAGTCCCAGCTGCTCTACTTCCCATCCAGCTCCCTGCTGATGGCCTGGGAAGGCAGCAGAGGATAATTTAAACCCTTGGGACCCTGCACCCATGTGGGAGATCTGGAAGAAGCTCTTGACTCCCGGCTTCAGATCAGATCAGCTCAGCTCCAGCCGTTGTAGCCATCTGGGGAGTGAAGCAGCAGGTGTAAGATCTTTCTCTGTCTTCTTTTTCTCTTTGTAAATCTGCCTCTCCAATAAAAATAAATCTTAACCAAAAAAAAAAAACAAAAAAAAACCTCCCTTCCATTTCTAAAAACAAAAGAGGGTGAACTGATTTGAAGTCAATTTAAAAGAATTACTAATAGTATAATGGATAACGTGACAAAACTCATGAAGATGGTACATGAATGTCTTATTTGAGAAATGCAGTGCTAACCACTTAAAAGAGAAGCAGTTTCTTACTAGAAGCAGTCTTTTTCTAGGGGGAAAAAATAAGTGTAAGATGTAACTTGAGCAGTCAGCATGGTGGCAGTTTATGAATGTAGTTCATGGGCCCTCACCTTAGAAAAGACCTGAGAAACGCACACAGTAAACTAGAAAAGGTGGGGCCTGCACGGTGGCACAGCAAATGAGCCCTCTGCCCTGTGGCACTAGCATCCCATATGGGTGTACGTTTGTGTCCCAGCTGTTCCACTTCCAATCCAGCTTTCTGCTTGCAGCCTAAGAGAGCAGCAGAGAATGGCCTATGTCCTTGGCCCTTACACCTGGAAAAGGTCTCGACAGCTCAGTCTGGCCATTGTAGGCCTTGGAGTAATAAACCAGCAGATGGAAGCTCTCTCACAAAAATAAAAATGAAATATCAAGTGCCTTTATCTCTGTCTTTTAATAATTTGATATTCTTTTTAAAAAATGATCATTTTGGTTTTTATTGCATTTATTTTTACTTGTAAGAAATTTTCTGTCTGCAGGTTTTCTGGCAAATGCCCACAACAGGCAAAGCTGGGCCAGGTTAACGCCAGGAGTTAGGAAGTCACTCCAGGTCTCCCAGGCTGGTGCCGTGGACCCCACTGCTTCAGCCACCACCAGTTACCTCCCAAAGAACGCCTTAGCAGGAAGCCACAATCATGAGCGGAGTCAGGATTCAAACCCTGGCAACAGACAGATGTGCTGAACCCAAGCAGCATCTTCATCACTGTGCTAAATGGTCACTTCCAGATACCTGCAAGTCTTGCCTTAAAAAACCAACAACAAAAAAACCCCAGATTTATTTTTATTGGAAAGGCAGAACTTTTCCCGGTCTCCCACTGGGTACAGGGTCCCAAGGCTTTGGACCATCCTCCACTGTCTTCCTAGGCCTTAAGTAGGGAGCTAGATGGGAAGTGGAGCAGCCAGGATGCAAAGTGGTACCCACAGGAATTCTAGCGCTTACCAGGCGAAGATTTAGCCATGCAGCCATCATGCCAGACTTTAGTTATTCCAGATTCTATGCTTGAGTGTCTGAGGGTAGCACGCTAATGCTCCATCCTGTGGTACCAGCATCCTATATGGACAACGGTTCTAGTCCTGGCTGCTCCAATTCCCATCCAGATCCTTGCTTAAGGGCTGAGAAAACAACGGAGGCAGCCTAAGCTCTTGGGAACTTGCATCCACGTGTGAGATGCAGCTTTGGAGGAACTCAGCTCTGGCCACTGCAGCCATTTATTGAATGAACTAGTGGATGGAAGACCTTTCTCCTCTATAAAATCTGACTTTCAAAGAGAGTGTCATGATAACATCACAATCTTCCAAATTGGAAAAAGACACATAAATGTTGCATAAGGTTTAAGTACTAGTGCTAACCATACAAATTCCTCAAAAGCAGAGAAGAGCAAAATGAAAACAAAGACAGAATGCAAAAAAAAAAGTAGAGAAAGGAGCCAGCAAAACCACTACCACCACATCAAACTCAGTCAGCGAGAATGTGGAGAACCACATCACACACACAGCGCAGATGTCAAAGATGCAAGTCTAACTTCAAACAGCACATCCCTACAGCAGCCAAAACTATGGCTCAGCACGTCAGTCTACTGCCTGTAACACCAGGATCTCATACAGTGCTACTTGAAGCCTGGCTGCTCCACTTCCAACTGTTTATGGGCCTGGGAAAGCAATGGAAGATGGCCCAAGTGCTTGGGTCCCTGCACCCTCGTCGGAGATCCAGGTGCAGGTTGATGCTCTTGACTTGGGCTTGGCACAGACCTGGCCTTTGCAGTTATTTGGGGAGTGAGCAAGTCAGCAGACAGAAACTTGCTCACTCTGTCTTCCTAATTCTGCCTTTAAATAATAAATCTTAAACAAACAAACAACTTTCCGAGGGACCACTATTTCAGACAATCAATTCATTTAGACATTACGTCTTGAATAAAAGGCTCCAAACAACCGCACAGCTGGAGAACACACAGGTAGGCCTATTTCTAAGAACTTCACTAACTCATCTGGAAATATAGCCTCTGCAGCAGACAAGGTTTAACTGCTTCAGGAGAGGCATGCTTCTTCAGTGTCCCCAGGCCCTGTTAGCAGGTCATCTGCTCGGGAAGATAAAGCCAGAAAACCTATAATAACAGCAACTTAGTTTCCCTGCAATAGGGAACATTCACTCCTGCAGTCCTGTGAAATTCAGAATGTATTTTCCACAGAAATAACAGGTAGACAGGGCTCAGTAATGGATCTCGGGGACTACAGAATTTTAAGTACCTTAATACTTCACATTTTTAGCAATTTTGACTGTCAAAATATTAGCAATTAAATTTCAAAATTCAGAGTAATTTTATGATCCATGAATAATGCTTGAAGGGAACATAAATTCAGCTAGGCAAATAATTTTTTAAAGGAATTTTGGGGCACTCAAGATTAAACACTGGTTATCTTATTTAATTGCAAAAGATGAAAAGGCTTTCCCCTCTCTTTATGTTCCACCAGAAAAATGCAGCAATCATACGATAAAAACATTTGTATTATGGGGTAAGAACGGCGGTGCAGTGGACTGAGCTGCTGCTCTCAGCGTCAGTGTCCCACACTGCAGCGACTGCTCCTCTGCTTCCAATCCAGCTCCCTGTCAGCGCACCTGGGAATTCAGTGAGGATGCTGCCGGTGCCGGGGCCCACGCCACCCACACAGGGGACCAGGATGAAGGCCCAGATCCAGCTGCTGCAGGCAGCACACAGATTCTCTCTTGTTCTCACTCTCCCACTCCCTCCCCCTTTCAAATAAATAAATCCTTAAGGAAAAAAACAAAACAAAACAAGCAAACAACAACAACAACAACAACACACAGCAAACAAACAAAAATGGACATCCTATCCAAGCTAGAGCCAAGAGCCAAGGACCTATAACCCTGGCTATCTGGATGGAGGTCTAGGAAGCTGAGAAGATAAAAGGCAAAACCAGCAGTCAACAGCTTGGGTTGTAAGCAAGAGTCTGGCTACCCTCAAGGGGAAAACCAGGACTTATTCAGTGCGTGCATTAGTTCGCGCATCAGTTCAACGGTCCCCAAAAAAGTTGTGAGCAAGGATGTATGCACAGGTACAATCACATGGATATTTTTAAAGGAATCTCTTTGCTAATCTTCAATTTCTGTAAGAACTGTTTTCTAAAATGGAAAATGTGCCCTCTTTCCCTGAAAAAACCTGTATCTTTCACTTATCCCAAACAGATTTATTATTTTTATAAACAAAATCCATATTAAAGCTACATTTTAGTTCCCAGGAAGCCCTCTTAAAAGATTAGACATAGGCAGTCTACCTCTTCCTGGCCTAATGTTTCCGTTAAGGATAAAACTTGGTCCATACTCAGATTCTCAGAAATTAGAAAAACAAAAGTAACATAGGTTAATGGCACAAACCCTGTATGTGTAAACTGTACTGGAACTACTAAGTTTTAAAATCTGGGTTAAAAAGCTCCATAAAAACTTTTATGAAAGTCTAAAAAAGAAACTGACATGACAAACCACAGAAACGCATAATTTTAAACTAAATGGTCCACCTAAATAATCTCTTTCACAGAATCCTTCAGGTTGTTCACTCCATGGACTCCCTCTACCCCTACACAAGGAACTGTCTAAAAAAGTATCCCCTTGGGCCTGGTGCGATAGCGTAGAGGCTAAAGTCCTTGCCTTGAACGCACCAGAATCCCATATCGGCACCAGTTCTAATCTCGGCAGCCCCTCTTCCCATCCAGCTCCCTGCTTGTAACCTGGAAAAGCAGTCGAGGACGACTCAAAGCCTTGGGATCCTGCATACGCATGGGAGACTCGGAAGAGGTTCCTGGATCTTGACTTCAGATTGGCTCAGCTCCAGTTGTTGCGGCCGCTTGGGGAGTGAATCATTGGACAGAAGATCTTCCTCTCTGTCTCTGACTTTGCAATAAAATAAACAAATCTTTAAAAAATACACAAAAGTATCCCCTTACCAGAAGATTCCAAGGGACCACATTTATTCATCCTATCTACTTTTGCACTCAGCATTGGGCTTGGACTATAACTGACCTCTGACTTGTATAAGCTAATTAAAACAGGTTTCTACTTCAGGGGAAGACAGTAAGCTCAAGCCACTCCTACCCAGAATTGTAATTCAGTCCTGGATACAGAACAAACATGGGAGTGTGACCACCGGAAAAACTCTGCTCACAACCAGCTCTGCCGAGACCATCACATCTGAGGCTCAGGAACTTTGCACCACACCCAAGGCCCATCAGTTGTCCCTGATACTCAGGGACACAAATCATTCCCTGTCGTCACTCCCGTACAGGTGCGTATGAGGGCAACAGCTTGAAATGAACACTAAAATCAGTCTATCACAGAAGGAAAGAGAGAGAGATCTATATACACCAAGTGGTAGTTTCAAGGTCACCTAATTGGCATTCTTTTATTTTTCAAGTAAAGAGCAGGAATTCTGCCAGTTCTCATCAGTGACTAACGACTAGGAATATCCCACTCAAACTGCTCTTACTGCTCCTAATGTACTTCTAGCATCACAGAAAGGAAGCTAATAAATTTCCAAAACTAGGCCCAAAGAGGAAGTAAAAACAGAACCCCCAAAAAAAAAAAAAAAAAACAGAAAATAAACCAGATCATGCTTAACACAAGAATTTAAAATGGCCTGAAATGTAATTACTTAGAAGTGGCCAAACTTGCTTCTTTCAGACATAAGAATTAAACATGATGAGTACACGAAACTGCCCAACCCTGCAGGGCTCTCCAGAACGTTCTTCGGTGATGGAAATCTGAGTCTCTGCTGCCCAGTGGGCCAGTCCCAGGGATGGGCACCTGTGGCTAACACTGTACTGTGAGATACAAGAGAACTAGTGCTATTGTGAAAGAAAGGCAAATCAAGAGCAAAGGAATTTTAAATTTTATTTAACTTTAATTAACCTAAATTTAATGTTGCTAAATGTGGCCAGTGGATTATCAGTACAGCCTCCCTAAGTTAACTAACTTTCTTTCTTTTCTTTCTTTTCTTTCTCTCTCTCTTTCTTTAGATTTATTTTTATTGTGAAGTCAGATATACAGAAACAAGAGACAGAGAGGAAGATCTTCCGTCCAATGATTCACTCCCCAAGTGACCACAACAGCTGAAGCTGAGCCAATTCGAAGCCAGGAGCCAGGAGCTTCTTCCAGGTCTCCCACACAGGTGCAGGGTCCCAAGGCTTTGGGCCCGTCCTCGACTGCTTTCCCAGGCCACAAACAGGGAGCTGGATGGGCGGCCGGGATTAGAACCGGCGACCATATGAGATTCCAGCACATGCAAGGCAAGGACTTTAGCCACTATGCTATCGTACTGGGCCCCCCTAAGTTAATTTTCAACCACAACGTTCCCACCTACCCCTTGTGGACAGTCTCTGCCGTTTGGAGGCCTTTTTAGCCGTTCTGGTTTTGGGGGAGCATCCCACAGGTGGAGGTTGGGATGCAGATAACCAGTCTACTCAAAATGTCAGCAGCCCTAAGGTTGAGACGCCGCACTTCTACGAGGTTTTCACTGAAAAGTATGTGTGTGGATAACTTTCATCATCAGAAAAATCAATTTCTGTGGCAGATTTGTACTTGAAAATAAACATAATCATGTGAGACTGTTCTCTATGGTCTTATGTCTGAGGAGTGAGGCATAGAGTTGAGAAGGAGGGGTGTTGAAGCCCTTGCCTCCTGAATTTTTGTAATTTCTTGAGAAATTACTAATTTCACCTACAAGACACCTGATGCTATCCTGAAATGAAAAGCCAATCAAGAATGGCTCAGTCACTGCAGTACGTTTACTCTCATGTTACTGAAAGAACAGGGTGGAGAATTCTACTCAGGTCAGGACAGCGATTCGGCATATGGAGGGCTCATTTTTAACAGGCTCACTCAAAGCCACACAACCAGCTCTCACGTTTGTGTCAGCAACGCAGAATTCAACCAGGAGCAGTCCACTCCCCAAACACCAGGAACAACAGACGCAATGGGTGTTTCCTTTGGCATGAACTGCTTTTCCGAACACAAAGCCATCACCATTCACATCTGAGCAATTCTTTTCTGCTCACTTGGCCCAAAACAGAAATCACATATTACATCTAAGTCCCTTTATTACTTCGTGGAATACAAAAATGAGACCGTCCTTGTTCTTGTAAACTTCAGACTTTTCCTGCAGCCCGCAGGGTGTGAATTCCCATTCAGTCCATCAACGCCCCAGCCTAAGCACCTCAGCTGGATCTCCACTCGGTGCCTTTCCTGCCTTTTCCCACCAGGAATGAGCGAGGCAGCAAGTGCTGTGGTTGATTAACCCAAAGCCAGGAAAGCAACGCGCAGAGCAGGATGCCAACCCGCTCTGTTCTCACACCTGCCTTAGAGAGAGCTTTCTTTCTTCCCCTTGGAGGAGAGATCACACCCCTTCTTTAGCGTTCCAACTGAAATGACACAACATTCACTCACGCCATCTTGCCAAATTGGGAACACCGCAAAATGAGCCTTATTAGCCTCCTGCTGTGTTGCCTGACACACAGGGCCTCAACCAACGTTTCCCCAGGACCTGGCAGGAACGATGGAAGATGGCTAGCAGCCACTGTGGCCTCTCCCCACCAACAGTATCTGCAGAACCGGCCCCAGATGTCCCGAGGAACAAAACTGCTGAGAACCGCTCATTACATAAAAAGGCAGACACTGTGCTAACCGGAAGCCTGGAACAACTTCACTCCTAGCCAGTCAAAACAGGTAGCATTCGCCTCCCCCGCGGAGGCGGTGGTGGTGGGAGGGAGAGGAAAAACTTGTCAAGTTCTTGAGCATTGAGGAGTAGGTAGGGCATTGGCACCGTGGACTCACATCCACTTCTACAATTACTGCCCAGGATGGCGACCTGGCTAAAGCAGCTGCTGCCCTGGGGGTGTTTCTTGTCAAAATGCAGACAAGGGCAGCTTCCCCCACCGCTGCCCCTGTACCCCACTAGCATGGAAACCCGAGTCGGCCTGCACCAAACTGGGTAAGTGCAATCCCAGGCTGGACACACAAAAAAGGGCTTGGAGGTAAGGCCCGCTGTGAGTCATGAAAGGCAGGGATCCATGAAGCCCGGCAGCCCCCCAAGTCCCACCTAGGCTGGTACACCACACTGCCTGCTCGTTGACCCCTACGGCTGACTCCGAGGGTCCTCTTGCCAGGGATGGTGGAGCTTGGGCAATGCCCGACCCTCCATGCACACGCACCGAGCACCCACTCCCTCCGCATCCCGGCGTTCGCGAGCGACAGCATCCGCGTCACGTGGGGGGGAACTTGTTAAACCTCACAGCCCGGTCCCGCCCCCCAGAGCCTCAGACCCGAGGGCTGAAACGCTGGCTTCTTTTTTTTTTTTCCCCTTTAAAACGAAGAGCCCTCCCCAGGTGATTCCTATGCCACGTTCAAGTTAGAAAACCCACAGCTTAAACCCATTTTCTCCCTTAGGTCAGAGGCCACGGAAAACCTACAGGCTTGCAGCTGGCTGCTTAGAGCTGCTTTCCCGAAGTCCCTACCATCCATTCTAGAAGGCCTCAGGAGCTCAGGCCCGCCCAAGCTCGGCCCCGCCGGTTCCCCCGCGAAACCGGGCTCCGGGCCCTTCGCGGCCGCCACGGGACCCTGTCCACCCTCCGGCGGCCCACTCGAGCCTGAGCGACACCGGTCCCGGCCCCGCGACGTGACCGCCAGCGCAGGGCCGGACGCCTTCCCGTACTCACCTCCCGCTCCCGCGCCCACCAGGCCTCCTCACACGGACCCCACTAGCCCCCCGGTTCCCTTCCCTCCCCGGGTCACAATGGCAACTCGCGACGCCGACACGGCCGCCCCCCGGAGCCGAGGGCCCGGAGCCGAGGGCCCCGAGCCGCAGCAGCAGCGGCGGCGGCACCACCACCGCCACCACCACCCATCCCGACCTTCTCCAGGGATGCGTCCATGGCTGAGGCGGCCGGCGGAGTCCGCTGGCGGCCGGGCGCTCCGGCGCGCTACTTCCGCCTCCCGCGCCCCGCCGCGGTTTCCACGCTGGCAGCGCTGACGTCCCCCGCGCCCGCGGCGGGCGGGGCGGAGAGGAGGAGGAGCTGCCAGGCCGCGCGGCGGGAGGCGTGGCCGCACGGCGGGGGCGGGGAGAAGGAGGAGCTGCCGGGCCGCGCAGCAGGGGCGTGGCCGCACGGCGGGGGCGGGGAGAAGGAGGAGCTGCCAGGCCGCGCGGCGGGGGCGTGGCCGCGCGGCGAGGCGTGGTCCCGAATGCTGGGCGGGGCCCTCTGGGCTTCCGTACCTGGCCATCACTAGGTGTGTGGAGGGGAGGACATGGAGGATGGATGGTGGAGATACTCCGAAACGACTGCTTGCACCGGCAAGCCGCAATTGTCGAGCTAGGGGTTTATTAGTCAAGTGAAGGATCAGAGACTCGAGTGCACCTCTGGGCCCAGTCTTCCAAGTTCGTCCCCCGACCATCAACATCCCTCGGGAATGGATCAGGCCATTCCTCCCCGGGGGCGGGGCGAGCGAGCGCCCTTGCGCACGCGCAGGCCCCACGGCGTCCCTGTCGCTCGGTGATTTTGGAGAGTGGAGGCGGTTTCGGGACTTTGGTTTCTTAGCGACCGCCGTTGGGCAGAGGCACGGCTCCCCGAAATGAGGTGTTGTTTCGTTTTTCAACTTCAGGCCTTTCTTGCTGCGGAATTCTGGTTGGCGCGGCGGGGCGTGGTCCCGAGCTGAGCTGATCTGAATCCAAGAACTTCTGGGTCTCCCATGTGGGTGCAGGGTCCCAAAGCTTTTGGCAGTCCTCTACTGCTTTCCCAGGCCATAAGCAGGGAGCTGGATCGGAAGTGGAATAGCTGGGACACCAACCAGTTCCCATATGGGATGCCAGAGCTTACAAGTGGGGGATTCGCCTGTTGTACTCCTGCACAAAATAAATATATGTGTCTTTCTATTTTCGACATCCTTATTGAAGTACCCCTACACATTTGTCAAAACTCATGGAACTGCATGCGGAATACTGGGGTATTTTATTATTGCTACAACATATTTCTGAAGGGAGATCTCTGAATGTTGAAAATATTTGTTCAGTGCTAATTAACTGGATATAGAAGTAAGTAAAACCAATCTATGTACAATACTTTGCTGATGTATTATTAATTTCCAAGTGCTTAAAAGACTATTTCTGTTGATTTTTTACTTGTACTCAAAGGACTTTTCTGTGATATTTGAGCAGTTCTGACATTTGTCACAGGGGTAGGGATGGACATGCTAATATTGATGCAATGGCATGAAAGAAATTTGGGGGCTGGAAATGTGCTTTATTGGGTTTGGCTGTCACCTGCATTGTCCGCATCCTATATGGGCAGTGGTTCGAGTTCAACTGCTGGAGGATGCCTCAGGTAGCTGGGTCCCTGGCACCCACAGGGGACACTTGGATTGAGGTCTTGGTGTCTGTCTTCAGACCGCTCAGCCCTGGCTGTGGGTAGCATTTAAGGAGGACTCAGTAAATGGAAGACCTACTATGTGTCTCTACCATTCAAATAAATCAAATCAAATAAAAATTTTATGTTAATCTTTCTTATTCTCTTTCTGTAATTATTCTAGAATTTTTTAAAAAAGAGATTTACTTGTTTTTATTGGAAAGGTAGAACAGGTTTATGGAGAGAAGAAGAGACAGAGAGGAAGATCTTCCATCCACTGATTCACTCCCCAAAGGCCACGACAGCCAGAGCTGAGCTGATCCGAAGCCAGGAACCAGAAGCTTCTTCCAGGTCTCCCACATGGATGCAGAGTCCCAAGGATTTGAGATGTCCTCCGCTGCTTTCCCAGGCCACAAGCAGGGAGATGGATGGGAAGCAGAGCAGTTGAGATACAAACAGGTGCCAATATTGGATGCTGGCACTTGCAAGGGAGGATTTAGCAATGAACCATCTCGCTGGGCCCTGTAGAATTAAATAAAAAGGAAGAAAGAAAACGTTTGAAAATACTGTGCCACTTACTGATTGTCTCCCAGCTCTATTGTCATTCTTTCATGCTGGGTTAAAGTGAATGCGTAAATGCCATCTGAACCCGTTGGAATGAGGTAAGGTTGTGTCAGTAGAGGGCGCCAGACAGTCAGTGTTGGAGGAAATGGTTTTGCTTTAAAGCTCCTGCAGGTGACTTTTCTAAAGTCCAGCTGCTGAAATACACCAAAAAAAGTGTATACACCAAAAAGCCAACAGCTTTCCCAGATACTCCCTTGTGAGATTTGTTTGTTCGTTTGTTTATTCAGAAAGCCAAAGTTACAGAGAGGAAGTGAGGGAGAGACAGATTGGTCCTCCATCCACTGGTTTACTTTTCAAATGGCCTCAACAGCCAGAGCTGAGCCAAACAGAAGCCAGGAGCCAGGAGCGTCTTCCTGTTCTCCTATGTGGGTGCAGGGTCCCAAAGGCTTGGGTCATCCTCTGCTGCTTGTCCAGGCCACAAGCAGGGAGCTGGATGAGACATTTTGGAGCCGCCACGACTAAACCAGCACTTGTGTGGGATGTGGGTGCCCCAGGCGGTGGCATAACGTGCGATGTCAGGGCACTGGCCCCTGACTGTACAGCTGACTTGTTAACACTGAGCTCAGGGCCAGAGCACTGGGTAACTCATGCCTGAATCAAGATGTTTCCTCCTTTAGACACAGCACCGCCTTCTTCTGCTTAGGGCACCAATGCTGTGACACCGCTTCTCAGAACTATGCCAGGAGCCATTTTTAAACAGCACAATCACTAACAAAAGACACAGACCAGTCCGCACAAGGACTGCGTCCTTCATCATATGAACACTCGAAGGGAAAAGCAACACACGGCCTTGGTGGACATCAGTTGCTAGTGGGTCTGAGTGACCGGAACTTTCCTCCAGTGATGGCAAGAGTACCACGAGTCCTGAGGTAGAGCTCTATGTCAGTGAGCATGGAATCCAGGAAGGCTGGAGGAAGAACTGTGGAATAATGAGGAGTCGAATAGAAAGAGGGAAGGGGACTCGATACAAACATCAGATACAAACATCAGATACAAGCACCTGCCCCTGCCCCTCCAACTGTGATAGGACAGCAAGGACCTATTTCACGGCCAGGGCTAAGATCCTAACTGAGCTGGGAGAGCCACAGCCATGGCTCACTAAATGGCCAAGGTGATAGTTGCTGTACTGTCCTGCCAGCTGATGGAGCCTGCTGGAAATCTGCCCCTTTCAGGACGCTGTTTGTGGGAAAGACATCTCACACCTATGAAACTTCAGAAGAGCAGGCAGCATTGTGGCATTAAGACTAATCCTCTGCCTGCAGCACCAGCTTCCCAGATTGGTGCCAGTTTGAGGCCCAGCTTCTCCACTTCTCATCTAGCTCCCTGCTTGTGACCTGGGAAGGCAGCAGAAGAGGGGTCAAGTTCTTGGGCTCTTGCACCCACATGGGAGATTCGGAAGAAGCTCCTGGCTCCTGGTTCTGGATTGGCTCAGCTCTGGCTGTTGCAACCATTTGGAAACTGGCAGATGGAACATCTTTCTTCCTCTGCTTCTCTCCATAAATCTGACTTACCTCTCCAATAAAAATCATCTTTTTTTTTTTCCAAAAAAAAAAAAAGTGCAATTGGCTTTGGCCTGCCCCAGCCTCAGCTGTTGTGGGTCTGGAACAAGAAGATGGAAGATCTCTCTCTCTCTCTTTCTCCCCCTTGTATCACAACATATGTCAAATAAATACATCACCAAATATTTTAAAAAGTTGCTGATGAAAGTTTGAAAACAGAGGGCCCAGCTTTCATTGACCAGGATCCTATATGTGGTGGCTGCTCCATATCCCATCCAGCTCTCTGCTTGTGGCCTGGGAAAGTAGTAGAGGATGGCCCAAAGCCTTGGGACCCTGTGGTAGACCAGAAAAAGTTTCTGGCTTCTGGCTTTGGATCTGCTCAGCTCTGGCCATTGTGGCCACTTGGGGAGTGAACCAGTGGATGAAAGATCTTTCTCTATGTCTCTCCTTCTCTCTGTAAATCTGTCTTTGTAATAAAAAATAAACAAATCTTACAAAAATGCATAGAAATTTGAAACAATAATTGGAGATGAAAACTGATTAATTCACTGTTTTGTGGACATTCTTAGTGGATTTGTGTATTTTAATATGCAGTAGATAAACATCTTTCAAGCTACCTCTCATCTTGGGTTTTCTCATAATCTCAGATTAATCACCTGGCTGTCCAGAGAAGGACTGGGAGGTGCTACTGCTGACCCGGAAGAAGGCGATGGGGGCCAAGGAGTGCAGGAGCTGCATGGAAACCAGGCAAAACCAGCAAATCCATCCTCCTGTAGATCCTCCCGAGGGGGCACTGACTTCCATCTTATCCTCTCTCTCTCTCACACACACACACACACACACACACACGGCACTCCCATTCTTTGGGTCACTCCCCAAATACCAGCGAGGTGAAAGCCTGGAGCTGCTTGGCCTTGGCAGCGACCCAGGTACTTAGGTAGATAAGGGCAGACAGACAGATGGAAAGGACAAGACAGCATGGAAGAGGGAGAGGAGTGCTGTTGTCTGAGTTTACTGGGGACTGCCCTCACAAAGCACCAGGCCGAGTAGCTCCAACTACAGAAATGTGTTTTCTCACTGGAGCTGGAGGCTGGAAGCTGTGTGCTTGGCTGCTTTCATTTGGAGGTCTCTCTCCTTAGCCTGCACAGGGCTGCCTCTTCCCTCTGCCCTCATGTGCCCTTTCCCTTGGGCAAAAACACCCCTGGAGTCTCTCTTGCTCACTCTCTCGTTTCAGTTTATTTATGAGAGAGAGAGAGCGTGCGTCTATCTGCCCATCTACACTCCCCCACATTCCCTGCTCCCCGCACCGTAGCAGGAATCCAACCACCTCAGACACCTCTGCCGCCTCCCAGGTTCGCCTCCACCAAAGCTGGAGTGAAGAGCCGGGGCTGGGCCAGGAGACACGGGCATCTTCATCTCTAGGCAGAATGCCTGAACCTTGGCGTCTCTTTACAAGTTCCACAGGTCCTGACCATACAAGCACACCAGATGGAGAGCATCTGAGTCCACCCCACAAGCATCGTTGAAAGGCTCTATCTCCAAGTCACAGTCACATGCTGAGTTCCTGGGGGCTAGGCTTCAGCACAGGATATTGGAGGAGACAAAATTCATCCCGTAACAGAACTGAAAGTCTTGGGGACAGTCTACAAAATAACAGACGATTAGTTACACAGTCTCCCTATTGCAGACTATGACAAAATGACCAGTTGGAGCAATGCAAAAGGGATCCAGCACTGGACATCAGGCGGGAAGCAAAGGTTGCCACGGGGACAGTGGCAGTGATCGCGATGAGCCTGTAGACTGGGTAACAGCAGTACATCAGGTAACAGGATTATGCCTACACAGTTTCCTCCCTTGGGTAATCGCATTGTGATTATGTAAGTTGTCAATATTTGGGGAGGCCTGGGTGAGGTACAGATGGGAACTCTTTGTACTATTTCTGTAACTTTCTCCCAAGTCTGGAATTCTTTTAAAGTTCAGACATTTAAAATGTAAGAAATTAGGTAAATGAGGACAAATGAAAGGAGCCAGCTGGAGGGAGGGGAAAAAAGATGGGACTGGACATGCCTGCGGAGGCAGAAAAAGCAGCTATGGGATAAATCCAGTCCCATGAGGTCAGAGACCCTGTCTGGGTTCCTGGCAACCTTGGCCCTAGGACAGTGCTGGGAGCTCAGGCCGGATCCCAAGGGTGGAAAGCGACCAAGAGCAGGCAGTAGACACTGGGCCTCAGCTCACATTCAAGAAGGGCCTCAAGTGTTAACTTTTCAGATTCTTTCCAGACCAAGGTGGTGCAATCAGTGTTCTGTGTCACCAAAGCACGACTCATTTGCATGCAAACATTAAAAAAAAAAAAGCTGCAGTTCAGGTAACTGAGTTTGTTATCCTTTTTCTCCCCCCGCCCCCGCCTTATATTTTTTGAGATACAATTCACAATAAGCATTCAATTCTGCATTCAATGATATTTTCACAAAGTAGTGGATCCAGTACCACTAATTACCAAAGGAACCACCTGCCCAGTCATTTCGGATTGCTGCATTGCCCAACACCATGATCATCACTAATCTGCCTCCTGTCTGTCTGAATTTACCTGTCCTGGGCAATTTCACTTGAATGGGTCCGTGCACCTAGTGGAGCAGGACCAGGCATAGTTCAAAGGCTGGGTTTCCCCTCAGACTTGTGGCCACAGGATTGGATGCGCGGACTGGGTGTGTTTGGGGCGCCCAATCGCTTCGGAGCGTCTGGAAGTGGCAGGTGCCGGCGGCTGTGGAGCCGCGGCGGGCGTGGGCGGCATCCGCTGGGTGCTGAAGCCCGGTTGGGAGGGCTGTGGTTCCGGACGCCCACGGCGCGGGCATGGCGGGCTGGTGGCGGGTGCTGGCGCGGGCGGCCCAACGCCACCCCTGGCCCACCAACGTGCTGCTCTACGCCAGCCTCTACTCGGCCGGAGACGCGCTGCAGCAGAGACTGCGGGGAGGCCCTGCCGACTGGCGCCAGACGCGGCGCGTGGCTACGCTGGCCGTGACCTTCCATGCCAACTTCAACTATGTGTGGCTGCGCCTGCTGGAACGCGCGCTGCCGGGCCGCGCTCCGCGCACCGTCCTGGCAAAAGTGCTGTGCGACCAGACGCTGGGTGGGCCTGTGGCCCTCTCAGCCTTCTATGTCGGTGAGCTGGCCAGGGACCCAGGACTGGGAGACCAGAAGCAGGAGCAGGCAGATTTAAAGAGAGTGGGGGACTTGCTGCAAGTGTTTGTGGCTGGAGCCCGGAAGCGCAAGGAACCTGGGACTGGGAACCAGGGCTGGAAGTCAGGGCACAGTGGCTGGGATGTCTGGGGATCAGCCTTGTAGAAACTGAAGATCCAGCTGTCAGGGACTGAGGTAGCTGGGGTTGAAACTGAAACGCTGGGGTTTGGCAGCGTCCAAGGCAAGGGATAAAGCAGGGCCAAAAGGTTCATTTCCTCGCAGAAAGGCCCACAGGAACATTGAGGAGATGTCATCTCCAAGTCGTAGCAATGCAACTCCTGGGGACCTTCCTGCTCCCCAGAAGAGCCACCCACACACTATGGGTGAACTGGTGGAACCTGGCATTGGGCCTGGCTCTTCAGTCATGCCCAGGGTCTGGTCTTGCTTTGGTAACAAGATCACCCTAGGAAAGATCTGGACAGAGAATGTGGGGAGACCTCAGACACTTGCCATAGGGACTTCACTCCTTGGACTACTGTCCTGCGGCTGGAGAGCCTGGCTTGGGGAACCTTCCTGATGCCTGAGTGCCAGGTATAACAGGAGGGGCTCTGGCGCCACCACCATCCTTTACAATTTTGATAGCCTGGCGGAGGTTAAGGGCAAGTAAACTGGGGACGAGTGCTCATTTCTTTGAGAAATTTCCGTGGGTCCTGGACCACCAAACTTCCCCCAGAATGGGAGAGGCTCTCTCAGTCAGTGGTTGTTGGTGTCTCCTAAACCAGGGTGGAGATCAGGCAGAGCCACTGACCTGGAGGAACTCTGGCCTGTGCTTTTAGTTTGAGGGCCACACTCAGTTCCTTTTTCCCAGAACGCACAGGAAGCCAGGAAGGGCTGCTTTGCTGCAGCCTCACTGACCACACGGCTGGTGGGACCAATGGGCTCTGCAGAAGGCACCAGCTGGGGTGCAGAGGTCTCCTGATCTCCTAGCTGTGGACCAAGGCCCAGGCTCTGACCCCCAGAACCAGGCCCCTCTGCCTGGTAAGATAGTGGCCTTGAGCACTGCAGTGAGAATGGCTGGGGGCTGCAATCTTGGGGACCCGATTCCAGGTGGCCCTAACTCCTGGGCTACAGGGGGTCTCAGAGGGTGTCTGGGTAACTCATCCAAAGATAATGTGATCCAAGCCCTGTTCTTAATTTGGATGCTCTAATGGTGACGGTGTTGTCAGTCAGTCTGACACCAGAAAGATGCTATGGACACAGGGCTGGGCAGCCCTAAGATTCAGGCCGGAGGTACTTAGTACAGATTCTTGTCCAGGATGCTACTTTACTTGGCTTTTTTTTTTCCTTCACATTTCTAGTCCAGTTTCCTTCTGCTCATGTTACCATGAAGGTGGGAGGAGGTGCACTGGGTGTTTGGTTAAAGCATTCTTTGAAAATTGCATGGCAAAGGATTAGATGATGCTTTGTCCCAGGGCCACCTTAGGGTAGTAGATTAAGGTCTGGTTAGGGAATCAGACACCTGGGTGGGACCCCTCTGGAATTTAACCTCTTTTCTTCCTTTTAAGTTTTCTTCTTCAGTGAATTGTTGGGTGGGTCAAATGAAATGAGGCACATAGGGTGCTTGGCATTTAATCAATGCTGGGTAAGTGGAACACAACATTACTTATATTCACTTCCTAAATGCCTGGGTTAGGCTGACGTCTGGAACGTGGAATTTTTTTTAGTTTTATTTTTAAAAGATTTTATTTTTATTTGAAGCAGAGTTACAGAGAAAAGGAGAGACACACAGAGAGATCTTCTGTCAGCTAGTTCACTCTTCAAATGGCTGCAACAGCTAGAGCTGAGCCTCTGGAGCAAGGAGCTTCTTCCCGGTCTCCCACATGGGTACTGGGGCCCAAGGCCTTGAGCCATCCTCTGCTGCTTTCCCAGGATATAAGTGGAGAGCTGGATGGGAAGTGGAGCAGCAGGGACATGAACTGAAGTCCACATGGGATGCCAGCACTGCAGGTGGAAGCTTAGGCTACTATGCCACAGTGCCAGCCTCAGGTGCCTGGAATTCTGAGGTCTCCCACATGGGGGCAGGATGCCAAGTGCTTGCCAATCACCTGTTGCCTCCCAGGATATCCGTTAACAGGAAGAGACAGGACTGGAACCCAACCATTGTGATATAGGATGAGGTTATCCCAAGCAGGGACTAAACTGACTAACCACTGCAGCAAAGGCCTTCCCGTTATAGGGTTTGTTTTTTTTTAAAGATCTTTTATGGCACTTATATCCTGCAGTTTGTATTTCATGTTTATCATCCCTTACACATTAGTCTAGTTTTCAACTGCAGGCTGTTTTTACTGTTGAGTCAGAAGGAACATAGTAACTGGCTGATAGTAATTACTTTGCATATTGAAATATAAGCTGTTACACAGTAATCTTCCTACTGAACCTTTCAAAATTCTTTTGGGTTTTGTGTGTGTGTGTATGATAGGTATGAGCTTTCTCCAAGGAGATGATGACATATTTCTGGACCTGAAGCAGAAATTCTGGAATACATATAAGGTATTTAAAAATGCAACCATATCTTCTTTTGAAAAGTGCAATCAGCATCTTTTTAAGTTTTTTCTTCTAACATTAAGTACCTTTTAATAAAACTGTTCTTGCATTCATGTTCCAGTTTGGTTGGTACATGGGTTCTTTTTTTTATTTTTAAAGATTGATTTATTTGAAAGGCAGAGTGACACAGAGAGAGGGAGACAGAGGAATTGACTGGATCAATTCCTACAAGGTTGCAACAGAGTCAAGACCTCTATCCTGCTTTTCCACTTGGGTGTCAGGGGCTCTCACACTTGGGCCATCTTCCACTAACTTCCCGGGTTTGTTGGCAGGGAGCTAGATTGGAGGTGGAGCAGTCAGGGCCTGAACTGGCACTCCCATATGGGATGTCAACAGTACAGCTTCAGCCTGACATACTGGACCACAGTGCTGGCCCCTAAGAGTCTGGCATCTTGACAAAGAGACCCTTGAATTTGTTTCAATGCATGGTAAATGAGAAGAGGCTTTATGCATGTTTACACTTCTCAAGGAGAGGAGAGAACTAATATCTCTGTATTGCAGCCAATGGCACCAAGACTCCTGCTTCAATTGTAATTTATCTTAATAATAATCAATTTATTTTGTAAATTCTGGAGCCAAAGCGATACACAATTTGAGTTACAAGTCTTCTTTACAAAATAAGAATTGTAGAGTGAGTGGCTTAATGGTCCCGCTTGCCATGTTCAGAACCCATGTGTGTGTTTCCAGGTGTGCATTGTGCAGAGCCCCTGGGGACAGAACCTTCTCAGTGTCACATGGGTATTGACAGAGAAGGACGATGCTTCCCGCAGGCTTTCCTAGACCCGAGGCAAGACACCTGCTGCACAGTGTGCTTAGTAAAAACAAACATGAACATAACCCAGTCTAGCAAATATTGATGCATTTGCTTGATGAAGATTTATTGAACAATGTCTTGGAGGCCTGGAAAAATCAGAGATACTTTTCATCTCTGGTTTGGAGGTTTGTTTGAGTACTTTTAATGACAATGGAGTGATGCTTCAGGATCCCAGAATATACACAGACTGGACTATGGCTTCATATGTACTTAATTCTCCACGGGAAGTCATGCCAAGCCACATCCAACAATAGCTGGATTCCATGCACTAGTTCCAGTGCATGCTGCTGAGTAGTGTCACCCATGTGAGGGCCCAGGACTGGTGTCACCCATGTGAGTGGCAGACCGCAACTACAAGGAAAGAGTGTTCAGGGTAGTACCTGAGTTACATTCTTCTCTTTTACAGCATACACATTTTAAATGTACTATGTATGCTTATTTTATTTGAAAGGCAGTGAGACAGAAACTGAGAAGGACCCACCATCTGCTGATCTACTCCAAAAAAAAAAAAAGCCTAACATCTAGGCTGGGCCGGGCTGAAGCCAAGAGGCAGGAACACAACCTGGGGTCTCAAGGACTTGTGCCCATGGGGTATACATATCAGCAGGAAGCTGGAACAGGAAGCAGAGTTGGGGCTCAAGCCTAGGCACTCTGACATGGGATGTGGGGGTCCCAAGGAATACATAAAACAGCTTTGCCAAATACCTGCCCCCTATAGCTTAAAAAAACCCCACTTATTTGGAGGTAATTTCAAACATACAGAAAATATGAATAGTTCAAAGAACACACATGTACCCTTTGCTCAAACTTACCTGCTATAAGTATTTTGTGCCATTTACTTTGCTGCTTATTACCTTTCCACCCATCCATGTATTCATTATCTGATTTTCTAAATCATTTGAGAATAAGTTATACACAGCTGCTGCTTACTCCTAAATTCTTAAGTATCTCTTGTTAAGATAAAGATATTTTCTTATACAACCACAGTTATATAGTTATCAACTTCAGTGAACTTAAAATGTGCCTGGGAAAAGTGGCGGAAGATGGTCCAAGAGCTTGGGCTCCTGCCACCCATGTAAGCCTCTGGCTCCTTGCTTCTACCTGGCCCAGTCCTGGCCATTGCAGCCATCTGGGGACAGAAGCAGAGGATGGAAAAATCGATCTCTAATTCTGCCCTTCAAATAAATAAAATCATTAAAAGCAAGAGAAAACCTCTATTTTTGTTTTGAGATAGAAAGCACATAGAAAGACCTCTCTCATATTTTTTAAATGCCTAATGGTAATTTTTCTTTGTGTCAGAATGTGTAAAATGAAACCCGTTAAAATTCTACTGTTGGGGAGTGGGATATTGTGTTGCTGATATCCCACATCAGGGTGCTGGTTCAAGACCTGGCTGTTCCTACTAATGCGCTTGGGAAAGCAATGTAGGATGGCCCAGGTAGTTGGGTTCCTGACACCCACATGGGAGACCCAGAGGGAGTTCTTGATTTCAGTGTGAAGCAGCCCCCAGTTGCTGCCCACATTTGGGCAGTGAACCAGCAGATGGAAAATTTCTCCTTCTGTCACTCTGTCTTTCAAGTGAGGCAAACAAACAAATCAAAACATGCTTAACAGATTTTCCCATAACATTCTGCCCTCTCAGCTCTAGGAGCCTATTAATCAGCTTAGTCTGAAATACTTCCTGGGCATCTCTCCACATGGCATCTTAATCTCCCACAGAATGAGCTGTCTGATTGTTTCGTGTCATCGGGAGGCATTCTAATACGGTTTTTCTATATTGCAGACTGGTCTGATGTACTGGCCCTTTGTACAGGTGAGTTGGATACGACTCAAAACACCAAGTCATGGCTTTGGCCTCTGTGGAGACTTCACCTCCTCTCTCTCTCTTTCTCTCTCTGTTCCAGCTGACCAACTTTGGCCTCATTCCTGTTCACTGGAGGACAGCTTACACTGGACTCTGTGGTTTCCTCTGGGCCACCTTCCTTTGCTTTTCTCAGCAGAGCGGTGATGGCACGTTGAGCTCAGCTCTCACTCTGCTTGGCAGAAAGGGAGCCGGTGCAGCCGAGAGGCCCCCGGGGGAATGAGGCGTCGCCGACTCCAAGTGAACACAGTTTGTGTTCCTAAAGCACTCGGCTCACCAGTCATGTGCTGCATTGTGAAGAAGCACTGTTCCACAGATCCACTTGTTTTTAATTATCAGTGATTATTTACATTTTTATACAGATCTTCTCCCCCCATTCTAGTATGAAAGTCTTCCTTAATATTTTCACTTCTCTCAAATTTTGGTTAATACCACAACAGTGGTAGATGCCTAGTTTAGAATAAGTAATATTTCTACTCTAATATTTTAATGCCAGTTGATTTCAGGAACTCCAAGTTTGATTGTTTACTTCTGTATTTTAAAATCTCAGGTTATCTCCTAAACATTTGGGTTAAATTGCCTTTTACTTTTTTTTTTTCTTTAAATGAATCTTTTTTTTTTTTTGTACAGATTTATTTTATTTTTATTACAAAGTCAGATACACTGAGAGGAGGAGAGACAGAGAGGAAGTGGAGCTGCCGGGATTAGAACCAGCGGCCATATGGGATCAAGGCGAGGACCGTAGCCACTAGGCCACGCCGCCGAGCCCCTAAATTGCCTTTTATACCAAAATTAGTCCTTATAGCAAAATTTCTACTTACATACCACTTAATCAACAAGAAGACTGAATAATCAGATTCTGTCCCCATACCTTATAATTTATTGTTATGCTGATACTAACATCCTGAAGTACATTTTTTTTAATTTATTTTATTTTTATTACAAAGTCAGATATACTGAGAGGAGGAGAGATAGAGAGGAAGTGGAGCTGCCGGGATTAGAACCAGCAGCCATATGGGATCAAGGCGAGGACCTTAGCCACTAGGCCACGCTGCTGAGCCCCTGAAGTACATTTTTAAAATTTATTTTATTTTTATTGGAAAGGTGGAAATACAGAGAGGAGAGACAGAGAGGAAGATCCTCCATCCAATAATTCACTCCCCAAGCGGCCACAATGACTGGTGCGCGCCAATCCGAAGCTAGGAGCCTCTTCCGGGTCTCCCACACGGGTTTAGGGTCCCAAAGCTCTGGGCCGTCCTAAACTGCTTTCCCAGGCCACAAGCAGGTAGCTGGATGGGAAGTGGGGCTGCTGGGGTTAGAACCGGCACCCATATGGGATCCAGGCGCGTGCAAGGCGAGGACCTTAACCACTACACCATCGCGCCGGGCTCCTGAAGTACATTTGTATCACCTGAACAAAAATAGTGTTTTCTGAGTGTGTTCTTTATAGAACGTGTTTTATCCATGTCTTCTAATTCCTCTTTTTTTTTTTTTTAAGATTTATTTTATTTTTATTGGTAAGGCAGGTTTACAGAGAGAAGGATAGACAGAGAGAAAGATCTTCTGTCTGCTGCTTCACTCCCCAAGTGGCTACCACAGTTCGTGCCGAGCTAATCCGAAGCCAGGAACCCTGAGCTTCTTCCAGGCTCTCCCACATGGGTTTAGGGTCCCAAGGCCTGGGGCTGACCTCCACTGCTTTCCACTGGAGCAGCCAGGACATGAACTGATGCCCATATGGGATCCCGGTGCGTTCAAGGCAAGGACTTCAGCCACTAGACTATTGTGCTGGGCCCTACTTTCATTTTCCCTTAACCAAAGACATTTTCATTACTGATTTTTGGTGTTGAGCATATTCAGTTGTCTGGAGCACTCCATTCCCCAGCTGTATGAAGTCATGATGATTCTGACTGAGATACCCTGAACGGGAAGGTCTTTTCCTTCTCTGATAGGAAGAACTCTCCCCAACAGGACACCAGGGAAGGTGGTTACCCACACTTCACATTGGTATTTATTTTTAAAACTTGGTGCTTTCATATAAATCTCTATACTTTTAGGCAGACATGAGAAACTTGATTCTTTCTGATTTTTTTTGAGTAGTCTCAGGTTTAAAGATTTTTATGACTATCTCAAGAAGTTTCAGCAAATTTCACTTAAGAAGTGCACCTCTGTTGCTTCCAGGGTGTGTTTCACGGATTTCAAGATGGTGGAGCATTGAGCTATTAATTATCTCATGAATGTGTGCTTATAGTTAACTTTAGAATGTGTACCTAAAATTTCTATGCATATATAATTTTAATATGTAAGGAAAAATGGTTACATATATAACTTCTAAATATATAAGTTATCTGAATGGAATAAATATTGGTGTATTTTATATTAGGATAATAGGAAATGGTTAGGTGGTCTCACTGTAAAATAATTTATTGTGTTGTTTTAAAAGCAGCTATAACAGGAAAGCTATTTTGTGATCAATTAGACAAGTTTTGTTGACATAAGCTTATGCAGGGGAATCATGGCAAGTACTACTGGCCGGCATTTTAGATGAGCTAAAGCGTTACTTTTACGATGCAGGCTTTGGGAAAACAGATCTTGCTTATACTTTGAAAAGAAGGGGAGAGAGAGAGAGAGAGAGATGAGGCTTGTTATTCACAAAAAGTAGGATATGATGGGCCCGGCGGCATGGCCTAGCGGCTAAAGTCCTCGCCTTCAACGCCCCGGGATCCCATATGGGCACCGGTTCTAATCCCGGAAGCTCCACTTCCCATCCAGCTCCCTGCTTGTGGCCTGGGAAAGCAGTTGAGGACGGCCCAATGCATTGGGACCCTGCACCCGCGTGGGAGACCTGGAGGAGGTTCCAGGTTCCTGGCTTCGGATTGGCGCGCACCGGCCCGTTGCGGCTCACTTGGGGAGCGAATCATCGGGTGGAAGATCTTCCTCTCTGTCTCTCCTCCTCTCTGTATATCTGACTTTGTAATAAAATAAATAAATCTTTTAAAAAAAAGTAGGATATGATGGTCTTCACTCAAAACTGTATTGTGCATTGTACTATAAACAATACATATTTTCTGAATTTTGCAAATAATACACTTAGTTTTCAAGCAACAGTAATTTTGTGTTTTGGTGTAAAAAATGGAACTTATTCTAAACACAGGCACACTTTTACCAGTTCATGGGAAAGTGGAAATAAAAATATGAGTTTATTTGGATACAAAACAATTTTGAAAGCCACGTGTAAGTTTTTTAATAATATGCATTGTCCATATATTATTACAATTTTTCATCAATTGTGTCTTCATTCTGTTTTCCATGAACTTTTTGAAGTACCCTCAAAGTACAATATATGGCTGTGGTAAAATTCTGCCATTTTCAGGGACACATGTCCTGGACCTTCCAAGGTCACATCTGAGCAGGCTGCCACTCTTTCTCTGAGGTTTCAGTATTCCTTGAGATTTCTTTACATCCACTGGATATTTATCCTGCATCCTTCAGGGCAGCCTCTCCACATGTCCTTGCGACAGTCTGACGGTCGTGGTATGGGTCACCCACCACCAGGAAACAGACAGCTTGGCCTTGAACCATTACAATTGAGAGATAGAGTCCCATCGTTCTGGACTCTTTTTTATTTCTGGTCTCTGAGATGTCTTTTCCTGGATAACTGAAAATGATTTTTTTGATTCGTGGGAAATCTTCCCTTCTATACAAACAGACGCAGCTATCCTTATAGTCCATCAGAATATCCACAGCTAGTGAGAAACCATAAGCCTCATCGAATGAAGTCAACACATGTCAGTAAGTGGTTGGTGTGGGGACAGAATCTTAAACACCAGAGTAATGACTGTTTTCAGGGAGTTCACAGTCTAGCTGGAAGGATAAACAGAAAGAACTGACCATCAGGATTGGGATCTGCTCCAACCCATCGTGCTGGAATGGCATCTGGGAGAGGTGGCCAACAGAAAGCACGACTGTCACTCCAGTTACACGGCCAGCTGTCGGTAGGTTAGTGACATAAGTAGTGGGTACTTGGAGATCACGGTGGCAATCTGAGGCGGGAGTGTCTCCCTGGAGAAGACTCTTGAGTCATACCTTGAAGGACAGACAGTCACAAGACTTTCATGGTCTGAGAACTGGAGCAGTGGTGGTAGAATGAGATGAGGTTGGGAAAGAGAAAGGGGAGGCACTTGAGTTCTAACCCAGAGGGGAAACTCCTACTGACCATTCCTCTTCCTGCCATGACAAATCACGTTGAATCAGCAACTTGGCTATCTTCATTTGTAGAAAAACTAAATAAAAGTGATTCTCTCATCTGTGTCCTGCTTGGTTTTGTGGGAATTAGGTGACTAGACAACTTGTATGTATGTGCTTATGATTTTCAGACAATCAAGTTTAAGAGTTGCACATGGAAACCTTTTTTTTTTTTTTTTTTGGTAAGACGTCCAAAAATGATTTTCTTTGTAAAGTTTTTTTTTCCCCAAAAAAATATGTATTCATTCATCTGAAAGAGCTAAAGAGAGAGAGGGGAAGGGAGAGAGAGACCATCTGCTGGTTCACTTATCAAATGGTCACACCAGCCAGGGCTTGGCCAAATCAAAACCAGGAGCCAGGAGCAATTCTTCCAGGTCTCCCACATTAGATGCAGAGTACCAACTGGGCCATCTCCTACTGCTTTCCAAGGCACATTAGCAGGGAGTTAGATCAGAAGTAGAGCAACCAGAACTTGAATTGGCACCATATGGGATACCAGTGTCATTAATGACAGTTTTGCCAGGATGCCACAATGCCAATTCCCTATATTTTTCTTAACATTTGCTCAGTAAAGTGAGTTGGTTGAGAAATAAGTTGGTTTTCTGCCCACTATACAAACTGAAATCTAGCTGTTAGGAATTCATATAAATGAAGGATACCTTCAGGAAAAACTTAAGTGTGTCC
This sequence comes from Ochotona princeps, assembly GCF_030435755.1. Taxonomy (NCBI): domain Eukaryota; kingdom Metazoa; phylum Chordata; class Mammalia; order Lagomorpha; family Ochotonidae; genus Ochotona; species Ochotona princeps. The sequence continues at coordinate 19,255,139 of NC_080855.1, read as the reverse complement.
ACACTGCTTGAGTGTGAATAACAAAACTGATGTATGAGTGAAAGGAGGAGCCAGCCCTATTACATAGTAAGTAAAGCCAGACCTGTGCTGGCATCCCATACCCGTGCTGGTTTGAGACTTGGTTACTTAATTTCCCATCCAGTTCCCTCCTAATGCTCCTGGGAAATCAATGGTGGCCCAAGACTTGGGCCCCTGATTCATGTGGGAGACTGGGAAGAAGCTCCTGGCTCCTGGCTTCAGACTGGCCCAGCCCTGGCTACGGTAGCTATTTGAGAAATGAATCAATGGATGGAAGATCTCTGTCTCCATCTCTCCCTGTCTGTAACTCTGATTTTCAACTAAATTAACAAATCTATAAAAAAGAGTCTTTAAAATGAAAATAATTATAGATAATCAAGGTTATAGTTTTTAAAGAAAACATTCTCATATTTGAGTACTTCATTAATAATTATAATTTTGTTTTTATGCTTTGAGGAAAAATGTGTCCTATTTCTATCACATTACAACTTACAGGTAAAGAAGCTTTGGTGTTTTAGGTTGTATCTAAGTCAAATCTTCACATCAGCAATGCTGACTAAGATGGACTAAATTAAATACAGTCAGTTTAACAGAGCTAGGAACACTCAGAATCGTAATTTCTAAACCATGTATCATGGCCATGTGCTTTATTTGATCATTGTTTTTCTTCCAAGGACCATCATCCTTTAGGTTTCAATGAAAGCTTTCAACAATATTTTTTGCTACACACACAACTTACTTTCAATTCCATGGAATTTTATGTGCATTTCTACTGAGAGTTTGCCAGAACAAATTATATCTAGATCATGCTTAACATTATATCCAGAATCAGCTGAAGACTTGGCTTAAGCTGGATGAACCTCAAGATGAGGTTCATCTTTTCGAGTATTAAGAAGTTAACGGATTTTTGTGCCTAAAGATTTTTCACCCTGCAATGGCTACATTTAATCCAGCTTTATACCCATAGGACTTATGGTCCAAAGGAATTAAGAGAAGTACTCAGGCCCCTGCCACCTGCGGGAAAGATCTGCTTGGAGTTCTGGACTGCTGAATTTTCAGCTGGAAGATCTCTCTATGTCTCTGTCATTCTGCCTTTCAATATACGTAAAAAAAAATTTTTTTTAAGTAACTGAATACTATTTTTTTGTACATGGAGTACTTAGAAATTTTACTTTCTCCCTTTCATTAAGCCACCATAATTCAATCATTGGTGTTTTACCATAATGAATTTATCTAGCAGAAACATCTCTGGATGAATTTTTGGGAACTGATTCTGGAGGTGAAAGAAAGAGGGGGGCTGCTTTTGACAAAGACTTCTGTTACACTGTTCTTTATGCTGCCTATTCCCATGGGATTAAAATCAGCCTGGCAGATCTTTGCCATTTCTGAATATTGTCACTGTAGTAGACACAATGGCAATTTCCATTTGTCTATTCCTAACACTTCTTTGGTGTCTTAGTCCTCTGTGCCATGAGGTCAGAAGGAGCCCTTCACATTCTGGGTAGCATGTTTTCTGAAAGCAACGCTGCATCTATCTATGTATGTATCTATCTATATATCTATGTATTTATCTTTAAGATTTATTTATTTTTTTAAATTGGAAAGTCAGATATATAGAGAGAATGAGAGACAGAGAGGAAAAGCTTCCGTTTGTTGATTCATTCCCAAGCAGCCACAACGACCAGAGCTGAGCCATCCGAAGCCAGAAGTTGGAGCTTCTTCCGAGTCTTTCACATGGGCAGAGGCCCAAGGCTTTGGGCCATCCTTTGCTGCTTTTCCTGGCCACAAGCAGGGCGCTGGATGAGAAGTGAAGCTGCCGGGATTAGAACAGGCACCCATATGGGATCCCTGTATGTGCAAGGGGAGGATTTTTGCCTGTAAGCTACAGTGCCTGGCCCCTGTATGCTCTATTTTTAAGTTTCAATTTAATGTATATCATGTATATTGAAATTCTGAATCACTGTGACTTAGTATATATGAAAAATAAATGGGCATTGTGAATATTCTGGAATATGTGTAAGAGTAATGAGTTTCATAGCCTGTTATCTTTCCTATTCATATTTATTGCAAACACAGACATCCATGCCTTCACTTTGGATGTCTATTGAGATACTAATTGCCCTTATCTGTCCTCTATCATTTATTGAATTCTGTCAAATGTTGGCCTATTTTCTTTGTATGTTACCATGGAGTTGACATAATTCCTCAGCTACTTCTCACAAAAACCATGCTTTCTTGCACACCTTGGAAGGCAGGCGGTAGTGGCTCAAGTACTTGAATTCCTGCTACCCATGTAGGACAACTGGTCAGAGCTGCAGGCTCCTGGTTTCAGCTTGGCACAGTTCTGGCTTTTGCAAGCATCTAGAGTGTGAACTAGCAGATGGCAGGTCTTTCTCTGCCTCCCTCTTTCAAACTAAAATAAATAATTATTTTTAAAAAAAAAACCACATTCTTTGTGTAGCCTAAGTAGGAAAAAATGCAGGGTTAGGACTCCTTATATTAGCACTGAGGAGGCCAACTTAAACCGAGATTTAAATTACTGAAGCTGCATTTTCCATGTGGTCTGCAGTCTACTTATTTCTTCTTTTTTTGATTGAAACAATTTTCCCTGCGTATAGTCAATAAGGGAACTGAGAATAGGAATTTGCAAAATGTAATAAACTGATTTATAGTTGAACTGATGTCTTGGAATTTATGAGGTTACTTCAGAAAGTTCCTGGAAAAATGGAATTAAAAGATAAGTTTGTTGGGGCCAACAAGCTAATCCTCAGAGCCAGCGTCCCATATGACAGCTGGCTCTAGTCCTGGCTGCTGCACCTTCTATCCAGTTCCCTGCTGACGACCTGGGAAAGCAGCAGAGGATGGTCAAAGGCCTTGGGGCCCTACACCCATATGGGAACCTGGAAGAAGCTTGTTGCTTCCAGCTTTGGACTGGCCCAGCTCTGGCTGTTGCGACCATTTGGGAAGTGAACCAGCGGATGGAAAATTTCTTCTTTCTCTATCTCTCCCTCTCCGTTTCTCTGTAACTTTCAAGTAAAATAAATAAATCTTTTTCAAAGATAAGTTTACTTTAGTGCAAACACGTTTTAAAATCCATGCACAACTTTTAAAAAGCAATTCATATTTTCTATGAACTTTCTGAAGACCCCTTTTATTGATGCACATGCCTGATACGCTCAGGTATCTGAATCACTTTTCTACCCTTTCTGTCTCTATTGCATTTTTATTTTATGTCCCTCTCCATTACATGGTTTTCTTGTTACACCAGCTCTGTATTATAACTGACCTGTTGTGGCTCTAATGGCAATAGTAAGTAGTTGTCAAGACATTAACATGCAGGAGTAGGGCAGCTGAGAGTCCCTTCCTGTACACCATGCCTAGATTTTAGGTCCATCATTTGAACACGGATGGAACAAATGCAATTAAATTACATGCAGAACTCAGAGTTTGTGCATTATTCTACCTTGAACACCTTCTGCCTGAGAAACACAAATCAGAAAATTGAAACAAAAACTGTTACCCTAAAGAAGGAAGATGCCCTATTCATTTGATTTCTTCAATAGTAGATCTAAATCGAATAGATTACTATATTCTCAGGGGGAAATATGTGTCAGTACAAGTTCTTGTAGATTTGAGGGTTCTGTTTTTTGCTACTAAGGAAATGGAAAAAATCAGTTTATGCATAAGTTTGCCTGCTAGAGAAAATACTTACTAATATTTAGAGCACTTAATAAAAGGACACAAAGTATTTAATTAATGTACTGAACAGTAAGATGTAAACCAACCAGGCAGAAATGATACTCTGTCATATTTTTGCAGACTGTTTTAGGACCTTAATGATAAATAATACTGAAGCAAACCAAGATTTCTAGGCTTTTGGCCAAGAATGAATTTGTGAGAGTAAGTTTCAGAGAATTTCCTGCAGGTGATAAGTGGATACTTGAATATAGCCGATGACTGCGAGTAGTTCATTTTCTTTCTTGGATAAATTACAAAGAGTAACATATACATCTTGAGTCATCTCTCAACAGTTTGGAGCAGTTATGCTTTTGGTGGGAGAAATGAAAAGCTTTTTACTATATTAAAAAAGAAGGGGTGGATAAACTAGTAAATTGTGGAGGCAGGCATTGTAGCACAAGGGTTAGGCAGCTGCTTGGGAACCTGCACCCTATCCAAGAGTTCTAGTTTGAGTCCTGGATACTCTGCTTCGTATCCGACTTCCTGTTAATGTATACCTTGGGGGGTAGAAGAGGACAGCTTGGGTCACTGCTACCCATGTGTAGGAGTCCCAGAAGTCTGGTCTCCTGACTTTGGACTGGCCCAACTCTGGCTGTTGAAAGCATTGGGGGCTGAGGGGGGCAGGAAGAATGAGCAGATAGAAGATATTTCTCTTTCTGTCATTTTGCCTTTCAAATAAGTAAATAAAATGAAAAAAGGTATAGTAAGTTGCATGGCAAAGGGTAGAGGAGGCAATTTTTGTCTGTAAATGTGGAGAAAGAATGGTGAATAGCACAGAATAAAGTATAGTGACTCTTCATTTACTCTTCAAAAATCTGTTAATCATTGCAGAAACTTTGTACCTAAGCCCTTTGGGACTTTTAGAGATAAGTGTGTGTGTGTGTGTGTGCGCGCGTGTTTGTGGTGTGTGTGGACTATAAGAACTATTTGAAAATCATTCCTCTGTGATGAGTTTCCAAAGACCATTTTGAAATCCAAAAGCTAATAATTAATCAACTTCTGGGTTATCTACACATAAAAAACATGGTGTATTACTTCCTAGAGCTGCCAGGTTTGGGGAAGGACCATTTTATATGGCAGTGGTGGTAGTGGTGTTGACTCAGGTCCATAACTCCGGACTTAATACTCATTTATCTGCTCTTTTAACCAAGAAATATTAGTTTATCTTCATCTAATTGAAAGGAAAAGCAAGAGACACAGAGAAATCTTCCACCCATCTCTTCACTCTCTCAAACACCTGCAACAGCAAGGACTGACCTGGGCCTGGTCTCCCACGCATGTGTAGGGTCCCAAGGCTCTGGGCTGTGCTCGACTGCTTTCCTGGGCCACAAGAAGGGATCTGATGGGAACAGCTAGAATACAAACTGGTGCCCATCTGAGATCCTGGCACTTGCAAGGCAAGGATTTTAGCTAGTGAGCCATTGTGCCAGGCTGTTATGGACATTTTGAAAATGAATCAGTAGGGGCCACATGCGGTAGCTTAGTGGCTGGAGTCTTGCTTTGCATGCGCCAGGATCCCATATGGGCGCTCGATTGTGTCCCGGCATCCCTGATTCCCATCCAGCTCCCTGTTTGTGGTCTGCAAAAGCAGTGGAGTATGGCCCAAGGACTTGGGATGCTGCACCTACGTGGCAAACTTGGAGGAAGCTCCTGGCTCCTGGCTGCGGATTAGCACAGTTCTGGCTGTTGCAGCCACTTAGTGAGTGAATCAGCAGACGGAAGATCTTCTTCTGTGTATATCTGACCTCCAATAAAAATAAGTAAATCTTTGAAGAAAAAAAAAGAAAATGAATCAGTAAATGGAATATTGCTGTTAATCTGTTTTTGTCCATCCCTCCTTAAAATAAAATAAACTATAATTATGGGCTGTTGCAGTGGGACAGCACACTAAACCTCCATCTATGATGTTGGCATTCCTTAGCAATGCTGGTTTGTGCCCCGGCTGCTCCATTTCCAATCCAGCTCCCTGCCTAATGCCTGGAAAGTCAGCGGAGGACAGGCCAAGTCCTTGAGCCCCTGCACCCTTGTGGGAGACCCACCCCTGTGGGAGGCTCCTAGCTTTGGACTGACCCAGCTCTGGATTCTGTGGCCTTTGGAGAGTGAATCATCAGACAGAGGCTCTCTCTCCGTCTCTCCCTTTTTCTCTGTAATTCTGTCTTTCAAATAAATAAACAAACTTATAATTAAACTTTAAAAACAAACTAGCAGAGTAACAGCTTGTAACTTGTGACTGGCACCTGAGGGATACAGTCTTGAGGGATCAAGCCTTCAACCTGTGAGGTTGGATGCTGTCTCAGGTGGACAGTGTCAGAAGTGAGTTGAGTCGGTATCTGCCGGAGAATTGCTTGGCATGCTGGATAAACACCCTTTCCCCATCTGTTCCTAAATGTGTTCTGTGTTGAGGGTACGGGTAGAGAGGAAAAGCTGTTTTGTTCCCTACAGACTTGACAAGTGGGAACAAGGAGTGGCAATGTGGCCCCAGCTAGACTCTGTGACCGAACTAGACTCAGGCCGAGGAAAGAGAACTGAGTTTCATCCTTTCCCATCCCCATGTGTAGGATGCTGCGTCCCCTCTGAGCAGTCTTCCTTCATCAGGGATGGTTCTGGCAGGGGGAGAGGTGAGATGGGAGATGGGACCTGAAAGTAAACAGATGCTTAGGTGGTCTGAAAAGGTGTGTATGTCTTTGGTTACAGTAATTTTGTGTTTGAGTAACTGTTTTTTTTTTTTTTTAAGGAGAACTCCAAAATATGACAGCATGAGGTGAAGCAGAGGGAAGTCATTTGTCATGAGTTTGGGACTCCACTTGGAATGCCCACATCCTATATCAGAGTGCATGGGTTTGAGCCCTGACTCGTCCCCATTCCAAGTCTTGCTGCTAATACACACCCTAGGAGGCAGTAGGCAAGGGCTTAAGCTGTTAGATTCCTGTCACTCACCTGGGAGACCAGAACTGAGTTCCCAGCCTCTTCAGCCTGGGCTACTGCAGACATTTAACGTGTATAAAAAGCAGGTGGAGGGACCTCTGTCTGTCTCCTTGCCTTTCAAATGAAGAAAATGAAGGGAAAAAAAGCCCAAAGCAAAAAGGATATTTTATCATTATCTGTGATAATGGTTAGTTATCTGTGAATCTGGTTAATATACAGAGGAAGTCTGGGGAAATGCAGTCATAAAGCAACATTTTGGACATTATACCATGATTAGCCCGGCAAGTTGCAGTGTGTGTTCTCCACTGTTTTACTTGTTGGCAGGAGCAGCCTCTCAGCACCTGTATATCCGCTTCCAGATTCTAAATATTCCATGCACGTATTAGCTGAACGATCAAACTGGCGAATTTTAACCACAGGCATTGTCAAAGGGTAGAATTACAAAAAAATTAGTGACCTTAATTGGCTTTATTTTGAATTCTAAAATTCCAGAGCCCTTCACTCCATTCTATAAAGCAGAATCTGTGTTTTAATGACCCCAGCAAGGGAGGCTGTTTTATAGACAGAGAAGGACTTAAAACAGAAACAGAACCAAGAAGCGGACTAGTTCTTTTAGAGTTCATTTCTTTGTGAGGAGAGGACAGGGAGACAGAATAAGCGGAAAACAACCGATTGGAGAGCAGGGTATTTCAGGCTACTTTTGTATCCGGAATTAGGCAGAAGGAACTTCATTACCATGCTGATCCAAACCGGCCTGTTTGGGAAATTGGCCTGTTCTGTCTCTAATCCTGACTTCTGGGTGAGTCAGATAAACAGCTTCATTCCAGCTTAGCTGCTTGGGCCTTCAGTGTGAGCAGTTCCACTCTGATGTCAGTCTGCTCCATACAGAAACTTAGTGTAAATCAATGGCCTCCAGTAATTTTCACCTCTAGGCTTAAATAATGGAGAACATGTTGAGTGGACACAGAGACCCTCAGAATGCATGTGGCAGTCAAATAGGTGAGAAGTCACTGTGGCTTGGACTAAATATCGTTGGATGAATGACAAAACACAGGCATAGCAAAATCTGCAGAAATGAATGAGAAGATTCTAGATCCTTAAGAGGTTTATAAAAAATTGTGATGAAGGGTCTGCCCTATTTCCATCATTTCAAAGCAAACACTTACTCAGGACAAGGCCTTCTGCTTTCTACTGGAGCCATAGCAACTCAGGCAGTAGTCCTTTTCTTTGATTAGAAGTTAATATTGCAAAGTACATTTTATTGCTATCCATTAGATGGAAACAAATTTTGTGAAGTTGTGTGTCACTGAAGAAATATGCTATCTGGGATGAAATTATTCTAAAGACATTTTGGAAAACACTTTCTTAACAGGCTGAAAGGAAAAGCCTTAGGATGTGCTGCTTTGAAAGACCAGAGACCTGTGGCTGAACTAGAATGTCTGCAGGAATGATAGACACATGAAATACCTCGACGTGACACGGATCCTACTGCAGGTCACCCTTTCCAGCTCCACATGAATCAGGAGCAGAAGACAAAAAGAATAGAAACAAAGGGCCCAGCGCCATGGCCTAGCTTCTAAAGTCCTTGCCTTGAAGTGCCAGGATCCCATATGGGCACCGGTTCTAATCCCGGCAGCTCCACTTCCCATCCAGCTCCCTGATTGTGGCTTGGGAAAGCACAGTCAAGGACTGCTCAAAGCCTTGCAGCCCTGCACCCGTGTGGGAGACCAACAAGAGGTTCCTGGCTCCTGGCTTTGGATCGGTGCAGCAACGACCGTTGCGGTCACTTGGGGAGTGAATCATTGGACGGAAGATCTTCCTCTCTGTCTCTCCTCCTCTCTGTATATCTGACTTTGTAATGAAAATAAAATAAATTAACAAAAAAAAGCATTACAAAATCCAGGAGCAAGGAGCATTCACACCCTAATCACCAAAGACTCCACTACTGCAGATGGGCCAGCCTCAACTCAAGTGCTTGCCCGGAACAGCCCAATACCAATGACCCGTGACCTTGCTGAGGAGGCATCCGTGAACAGCACCACGATCTGGAGCATGTCATGTATGAAAGAAGGAAGTGTGGAGTATGCACAGAACAGTGAGCCGGGTGCAAACCAGAGTGCCAGGTGCAGAGGGGACGCCTCCCCATCCCTCGGATACATTCGCTTGCCTTGCTCTCCTTATAGGGTGAGTGGGTAGAGCCTCCTCCTGCCAGGCTGCCTCTCTTGGGTTCCAGCCCAAGCCTGCAATAAACCTTGTCTGGCTGGTCTTCGGCCTCTTGCCAATTTCTGTTGCAACAGAGTGGAAGAGCCTTCAGTGTGTATCATTTGGCTATAACTAAATTGTTGATGGAAGTGGTAATGTGATTGCTGCATGCTTTGATTCTAAATAATTTAAATGTATCATTTTTCAAAAAAAATAATGCTGTGCAATATGTTCATTTTGGAGCAGTAAGTTTCTCAAAACAGACCTTTCATTGGAGGAAATTGCAGGTAATTCAAAGGTTGGGATTCCAGAGCTAAGCAGATGTTGCTCAGGTTAACTGAACATATGTTAAGACTTTCACTATCTTCCATGTAGACTAAAGGAGCAGATGCTATTTAAAAAGTGCTTTGCTATGCTAGGTGTGAGACTCCAAAACGTGTGAGGACCAACACTCTGAAGAAAATCAGTGTTAATTTAAATATAATTTTGGATGCTGATGAGAAGGAAGTTCTCAGTATCCAGAAAAAGTCAACAGTTGATTTTTCAACAATTGACTAGGTGTGTCTGCATGCATTTTCCACATTACATTCCTCTTTTGCTTTCTTAGTTGCTAAAATGATGAGACTGTATAATATTTAAGACTAGCGTTTGCAAAGAATCCACATTGCTTTCTATGATCTGCAACACTAGTAAGACTTGGGAAATTTTGTATTAAAACCATGGGTTTCTGGCATTTTGAAGAGTGGGAAGATCTGACCACATGGCTGCTACCAGTCCTCTGTGAAGCAGTGTGCTGCCTCTGTCTGATGCTTCACTCTTCACTCCTCTTCCTACTGTCTTACAACCTGTTCAGTGTCTTCATTCCCATTAACTGTCCCGTAGGCATTTCTGTTTGCAATCCCTTATTTTGTTTATACAAATGATGGTGATATTGACCAAATGCCCACACATCAGTGACACGTTTGCTGATGACTGTAATAGAGTGAAGTGATACAGTTCTGGAATATTTCCTCAGCTCTTCTGCTGGTGCAGTGATGACCTGTTGGTCACTGATGACCTAATTCTACCTTCCTCATTGTGTGGGCACATATTATATTAATAGCAATAACATTTGATGTGGAAGAATGATTCAGCTCTTCTATTCCACTTCTTGTGGCAAGAACAAATGTTTTCCTTCTGAATCAGCATTACCTAGACGCTACTGCTGACCAAAATTAAACCATACATCCCCAGTTCCATAATATTGAACTATTAATTTTTTGTTAATACTGATTGCATATACGGGTCATATAATTATCCTATGTCTTATGTTTTGATAGGTATATGGCTGCTAAGAGGCAGAGCAGGAAGTGCAACATGTTCTTAGCTGTGCGAGCAACATTACATTATAATGAATAGGTAATATTAAATTGGGCTGATGAGTCATATTACAGTAATCTAATATTTCCCTGTGAAGTCCCCAAGGTTTTAAGCAAGGAAATCTTTCCTAATAATAATAATAATAAAGTAATTCTGAGGTAGGTACCTCCTAGTGCCTCAGTCTTTATTTATTAGTTGTATCATTGTTGATAAAGAGCTCAGCTTTTCTCAATTTCAACCTGGTATGCACTAAGTAGGATCATGTAAGTGAAAGCTTGCAGAGCATAGCAGAAACAATCTATGTCAGTATGTACTCCTGCAGCATGTGAGGGAGACTGGTGCCAAGATACGAAGCCAATGGATGTTAAAATCCCTCAAACAAATTGGTATAACATTTGCTTATAAGTTAGTTACATCCTCAAGCAATCTTTAGATAACTCAACGTAAATAGTTGTCCTACTGGGGCCAGACCAATGTGGCCCCAGTAAGTTGAGCCTCCACCTGTGGTGCTGACATCCCATATGGGCACCAATTTGAGTTCTGGCTGCTCCACTTCTGATCCCGTTGTCTCCAGCTTCAGTTCCTGCACAGTACACTTGTCTAGTCCATCCCGCATCCCATTCAGCTGTCATACACAGCAATGGGTGCTGCAACCTAGCTCAACCAGACCGACCCCACTATCCAGCCCTGGCTTGCCCCCAGTCCTGGTTCTCACTTGTGTGGCTAACTGCAGAGCCTTGTCCCAGTTTTTCGCCTCATAATAATGCATTGTGATTCAAATGCCTAGATTCAACACTGTCATTTTTTCCCTTAGATAATGGATTTATTGAGGTGGAATTCACACACCATGCAATTACCTCCTTCCAAGGTTGTGATTCTATGATTTTTAGTATATTTGGAATTGTGAGATCATCACACAATCAACTTTAGAACATTTTCATTCACTGCCAAAGAATCCTGTGCCCTTAGCTATCAGTCTCTCTCCATAACTCCCAGTCACCACTAGGCAACAACTAGTCTACTTTATTTCTGCTTAGATTTGCTATAGATGCACTTTCTCTATCAATGTAGACAGTAGATATTGTGTATACATGGAATCATATGGGACAAATAGTTGCTACAATGGTTAGAATGATGCTCAGGACACCCATACCAGAGGGCTTGATTTCAAATTCTGGCTCTTCTTTGGATCCAACATGTTACTCTGGGAAGCAGCAGGTGATGGCTTGAGTATCTCTAGGTCCCTGCCTTTTATGTAGGAGACCAGAATTGCTCCTGGATTCAGCCTGGCCCAGTCTTAGCTGCTATGGCCAATGAAGAGTGAAGTTGCAGTCTCTCCCTCTCTCTTTTTCCTCCCTTTATGTGTTTTTGTTGCTCTGCATCTAAGATAAATAAAAAATGAATAAAAATATATAGATATGGTAAATGTGGCCAGTGTTGTGGCACAGCCAGTTAGTGAAGCCACTGCTTGTAATTGGCATCCTATAATGAAGCATCATCTACCTATGGGAGACTGGCTGGAATTCATGGCTCCTGGCTTTGGCAAAGCTCAGCTCCAGCCATCACAACCATTTGGGGAATGAATTGTGGATGGAAGATTCTCTCTCTCTCTCTCTCCTTCTCAGTGTCACTTTGCCTTTGAAATAAATGAATAAATCTATATATTAAAAAAAAAAGTAGGGCCTGGCACAGTAGCCTAACGGCCAAAGTCCTCGCCTTTCATGTACTGGGATCCCATATGGGCACCGGTTCTGATTCTGGTGGCCTGGCTTGCTATCCAGCTCCCTGCTTGTGGCCTGGGAAAGCAGGAGGGAATTCATGGGAGACAGGGTAACTGTGCTCAGTGTCTTGAGGAACTGCCAGACTGCTTTCCAACGCAGCTGTCCCATTGTATAGATGGCGTCTGAGGGTTCCAACTTCTCTACTCAACATCATTTTAGTGGTTTTTGTTTTGCTTTGTTTGGAGGTTCTGTGTGGTGAATCCCCACAGGGTCAGATATCGCAGTATCAGCCAGGACCCTGTTTGGACCTAGTGATGATGGTGAGTATGATAGTAGCTACCTTGTAGTAAGGTCCTCCAAAATGCTGTTATGATGAATCGTCTAGTTTAATCGTAACGACAGCTTTTGGTTATAATTAATTCCATCAGAATTTTAAAGGAAGTATGGAGAGATGAGATATGTCACACAGAGTCACATAGCTGGCAGATGGCACTGGCAGGGCTTAAACTCAAATCCTTTGGAGTTTAGCATCCATATCTTTGAAAACCATGCTACTCTGATAAGCCCAGATGTACATTTGAAATTGTTAATAAGCTCAATGAAGAATCAAATTACCAGGATGGTATTGCATTATTTTCCCTTTCAATCAACCAAATGACAGTTATGGAAATGTCTCACACCGGCCGCTGCCGTCTTGGCTCTTTGTAGTCTCCCAGCAGCACTGAGGAACCAAGCCAAGAGCAAGAGCCACTTAATAATTCCATACAGATGGCTACTTTAACCAGTTATTTAACTTGAAGCATCAAAAACTAATGCAAGTGGACAGGTTCTGGATACTGCTCTGGCAAGGGCAATTTTGTCGTCTAGGAATACAGAATTGTATCACATTTTTAGAAAATGAGTTTCAGCTTTTCTGAATTATAAAACAATTTGTACTCAGTGTAGATGCTTGGAAATTTCAGGTTTAAAAAAGAAAAAAAAACTCACCTAAATTTCAAATCCTTTTTTTAAAAATTGGTTTATTTTTATTTGAAAGAGTTACAAAAAGAGAGATCTTCCATCCATTGGTTCAGTCCCTAAACGACCTCAATGGTCAGAGCCAGGCTGAGCCAAAGCTGGGAACCAGGAATCTCTTCCAGGTCTCCCAAATGGGTGCAGAGATCCAAGAACTTGGGCCATCTCCTTTGTTTTCTCAGGCCACAAACAGAGAGCTGGACCAGAAGTGGAGCAGCCGGGACATGATCTGGCATCCATATGGGATACTGGTGCCAGATGGTGGAGGATTAGTCTGTTGAGCCATTACACTGATCCCTAAATCTCAATTCTAGAAGCAATCATTGACAGTTTTGTGCATTTATTCCTAGTATTTTATTTGCCATGCATTAAAAACCTTACTGACATTTTTGGATGATGAAAGTAATGCATGGCCTTGTAGGGACATCTGAGAATACAAATAAAGCATGTATTATCATGAAATTCATAAGTAGATACTGTCAGTATTTTGGGCTATGTCATTTCAGTGTTTTTTTTCCAGGATATGTATGTATTTGACAGTACTTAAAAAAACTTTTGAAAAAATAAAATGGAAACATAAGTTTATTTTTATGCAAAGGTGTTTATAAAACCTACACATAGTTTTTTTCACAATATGCATTTTTATGAACTTTATGAAGACCCTTCCTATTTGTAAAGCATAAAACTGGAGTCCAGGACTGGCATTATTGACATAGAATGTGGGTCCCAAGTATTGGCTTAACCCACTGTAACACTAAAACTTAAAGAATTCTCATAACTCAACAAAAGTCCAATCTTATTTCTAACAAGAGAAGAGCACTTCAATAACTTCAATGGGTATTTCTTCATGGAAGACACACACACACACACACACATACACACACACACACACACACACACTCACAAACACACATACAATCCATAAGCACAAAGGAGCGCACCATGATTAGTTCCTAGAGAAATGTAAATTAACACCACAGTGAAACCTCGCTTCACAGTCATAAGGATGGCTAAAACTACAAACACAAAACCTAAAAAACAGTTAAGCGTTAGGATATGGAGAAACTGGACTCCATGGATATTGCTGATGAGAACAAAATAATTCATCCACTCCAGAAGACAGTTTGAAATTTTTTCAAAAAAATTAAACATAAAACTATGAAATGGCTTAGAAATTCCACTTCTAGGCCTATACTCCCAATCCAAATCAGGAACCCAAATGTTCACAGCAGCACCTTTCACAACAGTCAAAAGGTGGAAATCACCCACGTATCTATCAATTAATGAAGAGGTAAATAAATCCTGGCAGAGTCATATCATGGAATGTTATTCAGTCAAGAAAAGCAAAAAAGTACTGATATGCACCACAGTGTAGGGGAACTCTGAAGACAGTAAGTCACAAGAAAGAAGCCAGACACAAAAGGTCACATATTGTTTCATTTGATACTCATATCAAATATTCAGAATAGAGAAAGAGGACTCACAATTGCCAAGGGCTAGTGGGATAGGAAACGTAGAGTCATTGTGTAATGGGTATAGGGGATTCTGTAAGGAGTAATGGAAGCATTTTTTTTTACTTTTTTTTTATTAATTATTATGCATTATGTGACAGTTTCATAGGCTCTGGGAAAGCATTTTATAATTAGGTAGGGATGGTGTTTATACAACATTATTAAACAGTGCCATGAAAGCCAGCAGTGTTGAAGACTAAACTTCTGTCTGAGGTGCCAGCATCCATATGGGTGCCAGTTCAAGTCCTACATGCTCCAATTCCAGTTCAGCTCCTTTCAAAATTTTTCAAAAATATTTCTTTTTATTTGAAAGGCTGAATTGCAGACAGAGAAAAAAAGAGATCTTTTATCCACCGGTTCTCTGCCCAAATGGCTACAATGGCCATACCTGTGCAGATTCAAAGCCAGAAGTTACATGCAGGTCTCCCAGGTGATACAGGGTCCCAAGCACCTGGACCATTCTCCATTGCTTTCCCAGGAAAATTAATAGGGAGCTGGATTGGAAGTGGAGCAGCCAGGACTTGAACTGGCACTGGTGCTACAGGCCGTCTCATAGTCCTATGCAAAGGCACTGACTCCTGTTTTGTGGATTAAAAAAAAAAATTCACAAACTTTCATTTTTTAAACCATAATTAACATTTCTTTCTACTGAAAATTTGTGATGCCATCTCCTACAAAATTTTTAATTTTGCTTGTTTCACTTTGGCAATTAATCCATTAATTCACTTGCAGTGTGTGTGTGAGAGAGAGAGACAGAGCGCAAAAAAACAGACTGACAGGGCCAGTGCAATGGCTCAACTGACTAATCCTCCACCTGTAAGCACCAATAACCTATATGGGTGCCAGCTCATGATTCATTCCCCAGATGCCTATAATGGCCAGGGAATTGTAGCAAGGAGCCTGGAATTTCACCTGGGTTTTCCATGTAGGTAGGAGGAGCCCAAATGCTTGTGCCATCTGCTGAGGTTTTTCCAAGGCCCTTAGCAGGGAGCTGGATAGGAAGCAGAGCAGCCAGTATATGAACTGTTGCCATACAGAACGTGGGTTACACAGGTGGTGGGTTTTACCAACTCCATCACAATGTTGGTCCCAATCTTACACTTTTTAATGCATTTAGGACTGTTAGAGATACTCTTAGCAAAACTTACATCTTAATATATAGTATGACTTCCATTGTTATTCAGGTCTAAATAGTTTGTGATTTCCATTATTTTCTTTTTCTCCCAGGAATTATTTAGACATTCACTACTGATACTAACTTTCTAGTGACTAAATCGATCTCTTAAAGAACAGGGCCGTTTTATACTCACCAAACCTATGTGGACATCAAAAACTGCCCCACGTGACATCTCAAAACACTAACAGGCAACAAGCCAATAATACATGCCCTATAGAGCCCTTTAAGAACCCAGATACAATAAATACATCTTTTTTAAAATCCAGATACAAAACCCCGTAACTGGCAAGTCTAGAAAGTATAATAAACAGGCTAAATTTGAATGAAAATGGCCTTGCTTCAGGTGCTCCCCAGGTCACTTACTACATGTGACACTTTGGGCAACTATCTTTTCTGCACCTCGGTTGCATTCTGTGTAAAACAAGGCCAACACAGCAGTACATGCTTCAGAGTTACTGGCAAGTGGGCACCTGCTTGTCATCAATAGATGGGACTGATCTCTAAGCATCTAGCTACTGATTTTACTTTGTATTTTTAATGTTGCCATGCATTGTCACTAAAACTCCGAGATCTCCTGTTCAAGACACCTGTGTTCAACACAACTTTGGTGTGTCCAAAATATCTTCCATCTCTCTCTCAATCCATGCACAACATTTAGCCAACACTGTCATTCACTGTCCCATTGCATATTCAAACTGAGTCCACAAATGCCAATGACAGAGCCCCTAATAAAAACTCACACACTCCAGATCCTGGACCACATTCAGGCTTGTGCTTACTCCTAGCAAAGATGGATCCATCCCACAGAGGTGAACTCACCCGTTGCACCCAAAACCTAGCAGCCCAATTGGCGGACCACAATCACTTACCCAAGTATCACCCTTGGGTCCAGTATGGGCAGGGGTCTTGTTCTGACTTCCTTTGGGTTGGTTTTAGTGTTGTGTTTTGGTGTTCTGAGAGTTACCACCTGCTCCTCTTTCTCCCTACCCAGCCCCCAAGTCCGACCTCCCCCCTCATTGCGCATGTGCCCTGCATCCCTCCCTATCTTGGGTACCAGGCGGCGCTCCTCGGCGCTGGCGGCGGAAGAGATGGAGCAGCGTCACGAACGCCCAGCCCCTTAAACCGCTGTTGGCTGGAGCCGCCTCCCTCCCTGCAGCCCGCGGCGAGGATGGAGTGAAGGGAGACCCGCAACCTCCCCGCAGGGATCAGTGATGGAGTTAAAGCAATCTTTGTCCACCCACTTGGAAGCTGAGAAGCCTCTGAAACGCTATGGAGCGGTGGAGGAGACAGCATGGAAAGCGGAGGGACTGGGGAGAAGTGAGTACTCGGGCGTGGTGGGGGGCAGTTGGGGACCGGTGAGATACAGCCCGTGGTCGCAGGAGCGCCGAGAACACAGAGAGCAGACTAAGGAAGCGCCCCCGCAGTTGGGCTTTCAGCAACGGGGGGATGCGCAGCTCAGAGCCTTCTCCGCTCTGCCCGTGAACAAAAGGGGGGACCCTCCGAACCGGATTTTACCGGGAAGCTCGGGAAATGGCTCAGTGGCTAAGCCAGCAGCCCGTGCTGGACTTGCAAGTCCCAGGTCCCTTAGCTGGTGTAGGTCCTGGAAAGCAGGCTCTTTTCCGCAACCCAGGGAGGAGGACCCTGTCTCCAACCGATATGCGCTGGGGCGCTGCTGAACCGTCTTGGAAAGCACCCACATCCCTGCAGAGGGGGGAGTGTCCACTGGCTCTCCCACTCTAACCCCAAACGGTGGGCTGCAGGACGCACCTGACATTCCCAATGTTTCTTACCACGCCTCCTCCAGGGTCAGAGGGGAAAAGGAAAGGGTTAACTCTAAACATATCCTTTTTTTTTTTCTTCCCTTTCAGTTCAAGTCTTTGGTCTGAGTACCCTTCTAGAAGACAGTTCCAAAACAGACCAGCTGTGTTTGATGGTTCTCTCTAGGTTGCTTTGGTGTCAATAACAATTCTAAAAAAGGAAGGATTCTTGTTTATCATGAATAGCATACAATAGTGAAAACTCTTGCCTTCAAAGTGTAGAGGCTGCTTTAGGGGCCCTTAGGGTATTGAGCTATTCCTTCAAACCCAGGGAGCTTCCTGGTGTCCCTACTCTGGCACTGCTTGCCTAGTGCTGTGCCTCCGACCACCCTGGCAAAGGCCCTCCAGCCCTTTTCAGGGGGCCTGCAGCTTGCTGCCCTGGTTCTGGGTAACTGTGTTTAGCACCTGTCTTCTTCAGCACCAATCTCTGAGCTAGGTTGGGCCAAAGTATTGTGAATGTGCTCCCGTGTGTATGTGTTCTCCTGTTATCACCTATGGAAAACTCTGTGTGTGCATGCTTTACCTATACCTGTACTTATCCATACAGACACTCTTTCCACTAGTCGCTCAGCTGTGTTTGGGTTCGGATGGGCTGAAGTTGGTTCCTCACCTGCTATGGTGGATACCATAATACTCCAAACTGCTTTCCTTCTTGTTTTTCTCCTTTAAAAATCTGCCTCCTTGTCCTCTGTTGCATTCCTTTCAAAACCTTGTGGCCTTTGTGCTCTGTCACAACATCAAGGTTGAAAGTCTAGCACAAGCTCAAAATAATTCCAACAATGGCTGCCTTTTATTGCTTGATGACCACGTACCAGGTCCTGTGCTAAGAACTTTAAATGCATCATCTCATTTAATCCTCATGACCACCTCCTGTAGTGAGTATAAGGATTCCTCTCATTGATTAAGAAAACAAACTTGAGGCTTTTTACGCCATGTAACTCTTTAACTAGCAAAGCCAGGATTTGAGTCCAGGTTTGTTGGACCCCAGACTTTTAACATGTAGGTTTATTGCTTTCATGTTTTTCAGAAATCTTACTGAGTCTGTTGAGACTCTCAGAATCTGTCTGGTGATTTTTAAGTGACTGGTGGCCCTGTGGGTCTCTGGAGCTCACAGTGGCCTTGAAAGCACACTGGATCTATGTAGAAAAAAATACTATACTAAGTGTCCCTTGCTGGCTGTGTACTTTGGTGACACTTTTAAGCCTCATTTTGCCTCCATTTTATGTTACTAGAGATACCAACAGTGTCCACCTTATGGCTTTATTGTGAATATTAAGATGATGTGTGTAGAACTCAAGGCTAACTATTCAGTTCATATTGGCTGATTCCATGATTTTACTGCTTTAGCTGTAAAGCAACCTGCTTTTACCATTTGCAAAGAATTACATAAAGCAACACTCTAGACTACAATGGCAATGTTGGTCACTTCCCTAATAACTCTCTTGCAGCTTTTTATTTTCTTACCACTTTATAAGGAACAATTTCAAACATACAGGAAAATTTCAGCAAGAACCCATTTTATACATTCTAGCTCCTGACATTTTTGTACTTCTAAGTCCTAGGATACAAACTGCTAAAAGTCTGGCAGAAAAGCATTGTAATTCTCTCTGTTCCAAATCATCAAAGACTCTAAGGCTTGCTTCCTAGTTTTCTGATCTGGTTTTGCATAGATTCCCTAATTTCTTTTTCCTTTTTGCCTATTAAACCTGAAATTTTCTTAGAGCATTAATCGAGAGTCCCACTTTTAAATCTTGAATTTGGCAAATTTTGATCTTTAGGCTCTTAGTCTGCCACTAAGCATTTTTTTAGATGTAAATAGCTTTTGGAAAACATTCTCTCAGTTCCCAGGGGATCTGTGAATCCCTTCCACAATGTCCGGTGTCTCCATTTATTAATGAAGTGTGAAAATTAGGACAATTGATTCTGTGGCAAAACAACTGCCAAGCCAACACTATACTGCATGAAATACTGGAGAATAGAAACAGTCCAGTAAAAAGAAGTGATGCTCTGTTGAGCTTCCATGCATAATTAAATACTTGATGTTAAATAACTAGACAAGGACTGAAAGATTGAAGAACTGGATGTTCTTAAATTATGGTCTCATTAACGGCTCTCTCATTTTAAATATAGTTTTTAGATAAAGGTATCTAAGTAGCAAAGAATGGGAGGTTTGAAATCAGTGAAAAGAATTCAACCCAACTATGACAATGTGTAGCTTTGTCATGCTGGGGAAACTGCTGAGTCTGTGTGTGCCAGTTTGCTTATCTGTACAATGGGCATAACAGTAGAAATCAGCACTTAAGGCCTTTGGAAGAGAGAATGCATGCTTGCTCAGTGCTCAACTGTTGTCCTAGCACCCAGCAGTACTCGAAGTGTGCTAGTCACAGTGTCCCACTACTCCCATTTCTTTGTAAATTCTGGATGACAATTGTGTAAATAGGCATCATGTGGGGAAGGCTATGGCACCCTTAAAACCATCTAGTATTTTCCTGTTTGAGAAAGACTCTAAACTGCTTCCATCCACCTCTGACAGCATTTTTCCACTTGGTGGTGAATTTTTATTTTGTTGGTTTGTTTTTTACTCAATTGGAAAATATATAGTGACATTTCAATGTGGTTAGGTATATAAAAAATACTGTGTTCACCCAACTGTAATTAATTGAGGGGGACAGAAAGCCAAGGAGTCTTTTGAAAAAGTACAGAGCTTTTTAAAAACACATTTGTCTATTGTTGTGGCCCTTTCCTGATAGATTTGAATGCGCCTTAAAGGATGCTCAGTATGGGAAATGGGGGAGAAGGTGGCACAGTTTGGAGGGAATTCCAGGAGAGATAACAGCACCAACACAAGCACAGAGGTAGAAAATAAACGCACTGTGAATAGGAGCTGGAGAGAAAGTAGAGCGTTCAAACAGCAATCCTTCCCAAAACCCAGGGGAGGTGACTATTATTTAAAAGTCAAAGGATGTGTAGGAACTAGCAAGCAGATCATTAAACTAGCCAATGCTTCAGGTTTAATAGACAGTGTAGAGGCTGAAACAATGTGAGTTGCTGCTAATTTGAAGAACAAATTCTTAGGAAGGGTTTTTACTTGATTTCATATGCTAATTTTATTTCCTTTTAGCATTGTTTCTTTATTACAGAAGTAATGAGTACACTTTTTTAAAAGGCAAATCCATCTGAAATATAAAAATAATAGATGAAACATGACCTTTTATCTTCCCTGCTTCTGTGTCATTCATTCAATAAGCAGATATGGACTACTAAGTGCCAGGCAGTGTTCTTGGGCCTGGGGAGATAGTGTTGAGCATGACGACGTCCCTACCCCATGGAACTTACAGGAGGAATCGGGGTATGAGGTGGGAGCAAACAATAAGCTCATGGCATGTGTGGCATCTATGGTACGGGAATAAATAGGAGAAGGCTATTTCTCATCTGGTGGTCAGGAAATACTTACTATGAGGTAAATAGTAAATGCAAAGACCTTTGGTTTTGGGGGGCAGAGACAAGATCGGAGTGGCTGGAGCTTGGTGAGTCACAGAGAGAGAAGAGATGAATCAGAAAGGAGCTGGCCTATTTAGGATCTTGCAGGTTGTGATTTTAAAAAATCTGGAATTTGTTCTCATTGCAGGAGAGACTGCTAAAGAATTTTAAGCAAGGGAGTAACATGAGCTGGTTTTTGTTTTTGAAAGGTCACTTTGGCTACTGGATGGAGAATCAGACCCTAGAGGGGAAGCCATGACTGTAAGCATCATTCCATGTAGTCCCTGGTCCCTTCCTAGCCAATTCCATTTTGGATGAGTGCTAGGAATTTCCTTGAGTGCAAAAGGTGAGGCAAGAGTTAAAAACAGAATGGACTGTTCCTTTGGGAGACCAAGCCTGGGGTTAGGAATCAGAAGATGTGAAGGTCTGCGCACTTTCTCTGGACAGGCAACTGACTGTCAATGACCACAAGACTGTAACAGGAGCGGTGAAGATCAGGAGAATGGTAGCATCCCGTACGTACTTGGAACAAACCAATTATCAACCTTTCTCTGTGTTTGTTTCATTTTTGCAAGAGTATTCTTCTTAGGTACTAGTGGAAGGAAAAATCAATTGTGCCTGTTCTTGGTCTATGACTAGTTATTAACCACTTATTATTAATAATAATAGTCAATGAGTTTTAGCCTTGAACTGGGGCTTATTAAATTCTCATAACAATCCTGTGGCACAGGCAAAATTATTATGCCTATTTTCCACACAGGGAACCGGCTTTAGCAAGGTCAGGAAGCCTGCTGATGGTCATGAAGCTGAATGGCTGAGCTGGAGCCTCAGTCTAGCGTTCTTGGACTCCAAATGTTACCATCAGTGTCTGCCAACTCATGGAACAGTGCTAAGAGCTGCAGAGACGATAGGGATTCAACTCTTAATCTCAGGAAGTTTCCAATTTGTGGAATAGGGGGACATAGCTATAAACATCTCTGCAACTTGCAATTCCAGTGGAGCAGAGGCTGAAGGAGAGAGCAAATGGGAAACGCAAAGCAAAGCCTGACCTTTCCCAGGGCATGCCAGGCCACCATCCAGGGCCTGAGGCAAGCAGGGCTTTAAAGGGTGAGCAGAGGAGAGAGGGGGCATTTTAGGTGAGCTGCTGGCTGGAGGCTGGGAGGTGGAGATTCCCAAGGTCAGAGTTCATACAGAGTTCATACAGCAGTTTTGTTATTTATTTATTTCTGGATTTTTTTTTTTTTTTTTTTTTTGGTTCAATGAGATCTGTGTCTGCAGGCTCTTGAACAGTGGGACTCTGGGTCTTTCTGGGTCACTGCCACCTGTGGGCTGGCGGGCAGCCCAGCTGGAGGTTGTCTTTTAGTGTAGTCTTTCACAGTTTTATCCGTCAGAGCTCCCCAAAGATGCTTACCACACAATCCTTTCATTCCTTTTCTGTTCTCTTGTCATGCTGGCATTCAAAGTGCAGGGATGGAGAAGGCCCAGATCCCAACCCTGGGTTGTCTGTCTCATTTCTTCCTCTGTAGCTTCTTAGCATTGTGGTCTTGAGTAATTAATTGGCCCAACTTCTTTCAACCTCAGTTCTGTACTCTAAAATAGGGGCAGTGATCCCTTTACTCTCCTGACGGATAATGTCACTGAATGTTACTGATGCTGGCAGTGTTATGGTTTGGCTTGGCGTAGCTGTCAACATTTATTAAAGAATGTCTGATGGGCTGGTAGGAAAAGGTAGTGGCTGAAGTTTAAGTCAGTGGCAGTCCTACCACTGAAGAGCAGATGGTGTCTACAGTGTTGGCTATAAGCAAGGGTTCCATAAAATCCACACTAAAAAATGACTATAAACCCATATGACATGAACTATTCTGCTTATTCAGAATTTCCAGCAAAACCTGACTGGCACACCCTTCTGCCACCCCTTCTCACCTGTGTGCCTCTCAATGATGGATTTGGCCTCTGATCGTTACCCATCCTGACCCACTGAGACAGGTAGCAGTGAGCGGACACCTGGGTGTATCTATCTATGTCCAGCCTTTGACAGCTGGTTGTTAGGGCTGCTTCCATTGCCCATGCTGCTGGAATGAGTATTTCTGTGCACAAGCCCTTTGCTTGCCAGGCAGCTATCTTGGCGATCAGAAGTTGGCATTGTGGGCCCAGCGCCGTGGCCTAGCAGCTAAAGTCCTCGCCTTGAACGCTCCGGGATCCCATATGGGCACCAGTTCTAATCCCGGCAGCTCCACTTCTCATCCAGCTCCCTGCATGTGGCTTGGGAAAGCAGCTGAGGACAGCCCGATGCTTTGGGATCCTGCACCCATGTGGGAGACCTGGAGAAGTTCCTGGCTCCTGGCTTCGGATTGGTGCAGCACTTGCCGTTGCGGCTCACTTGGGGAGTGAATCATCGGACAGAAGATCTTCCTCTCTGTCTCTCTTCCTCTCTGTATATCTGACTTTGTAATAAAAATAAATAAATCTTTTTTAAAAGTTAAAAAAAAAGTTGGCATTGTTATGTCACGGAGGTTGCAGCTAAGCCTCACAGTGCCTATGAGTTCTCAGGTTTTTAAGTTTTTTTTCTCCCAGAGGAAACACGTTTTCCTAGTGCCACTGGCCACAGAGTCCATCTCCGCTATTGACCTCAAGGGCCACATGGCATGTGGTACTGTCTGGGCATGGCTCTGCTCCTGGCAGTCTCTTCCCTGTTCTCTGCATCTGCTTTATGCTGCACCACACTGTCAGAGTGACAGCATCCCCTGTCCTTCTCCACTCTTTTCCTCAGAGTTGAACTGGCCCATTCTCTGTCCTCAATTTTCATAAGAAATTTTATTATATTAATATACTTGTATATGTAAATATTTCAACATTATGTATAGAAATATTGTGTTATATCTGTCTTATAAAAACTGTATAAAGACATACTATAAAATAAAGCTTGTACAAAATTTAAAAGGGCAATGTAAAATTCCCAGTCAAGTCATTCATTTACCTCCTCATTCATCCATTCAATATATTTTTACTAATGGCCTCTTCTACACTGTGCTAAGCTCTTCAGAATACAGTGGCACTCTGAATAAGGTATGTGGAGTCCCTGCTGTGCTTGTTTTCTATTGCTAATAACATAGCACTGTGGAATGGAAAAAGTTAGAAGAAAAAGAGGTTTTGGCTCATAATACTAGCATAAGGTTAAGGGGGTGACATCTAGCAATGGCCTTGTTAGCCATATTTGTGTGTGATCTGTTTGTACGTCCTGGTCAATCCCACACCCTTCTTAAAAGGCCACCACAAGGGGGCTGCACTTTCTTTTTATTTCACAACCATGACTGAAACCACAATGTGAGTTTGGATGGAACAAACCATAATCAACCCACAGCACCTGCCCTTGTGTGACTTAAGGTGTATTAGGAACAGTGCCTGTTTCCAGTGATGTAAATTAAAGGGGATGCTGCCCCTCCAGATCCGTCAGGAACAGATTACTGGACATGTTGCTGACTCATTGTTTTCTAAATTAAATGTCTTGAAAAGATTAACTCAAGTCTTGCAGGCTTTGAGAATAGTTAGAATAGTGCCAAAACATGTTTTCTGGGATAATCTGAGTGCAACCCATTACTTCTATCTTTCTGCAAAATCCATGTCCACAGGGACTGAGTGTCTCTTCATCACTGAATACTCAACACACAGGCTCAGCACATCAGTCAGTATTGAAAAACCTCCTATTCAAGCAACAGTTGCCATACACGACTGCTTGTGGTCCACAAAGTGATTTAATCATGTTTCAGAAACACTCAAATTTGGGCCTGGTGTGGTAGCCTAGTGGTTAAAGTCCTTGCCTTGTATGTGCAGGATTCTATATGGGCCATTGGTTCATACCTGGCTGTTCCACTTCCCTTCCAGCTCCCTGTTTGTGGCCTGCGAAAGCAGTGCAGGATAGCCCAAAGTCTTGGGACCCTGCACCTGCATGGGAGACACTGGAAGAGGCTCCTGGCTTCAGGTCGGCTTCAGCTCCAGCCATTTCAGCCACATGGGGATATTCAAAGTTATTAAATAAAAAAACAAGCAAATTATTGGAGCTGATACAGTGGCACAGTAGACTACGCCACTCCCTGCAGCACTGGTATCCCACATAGGTGCCAGTTCCAGCCCTGGATAACCCATGCCTGACCCAGCTCCCTGCTTGTGGCCTGGGAAAGCAGCGGAGCATGGTTTACCTCTTCGGCTCGTGCACCCACATGAGAGACCGAGAGGAAGCTCCTGCACCTGCCTTTGGACTCACTCAGCTCCCACCATTGTGATCCTTTGAAGAACAAGCCAGAGCATGGAAGAGCTCCCTCCCTCTCTCTGTCTCTCTTGTAGAAGTAAGTCTTCAATAAATAAATAAGTACTCAGCTTATTTAGATGGTTTGCTGCTGAGGCTAGAATGAAATTAGCATTCCTGCTTTGACAAAATGATGCAAGATTTTCAGATCAGATGGAAAGTAACAGGGGAATTGGTAGCACAGTGACAATGTCACAGTGAATACAGGCTGGGCTAGATGTCCGACATGTACCCTATTTCCCCGATTTGTAAGTGTCAGCTCAGGTGAAGTGCACTGTTCACAGTTGGTAACACCTGTTTGAAACCACAAAAACAGAAAATAAAAAGGCTCCATTAAGCCTGCTGGTCCAGTGAAAAGGCATTCTGATTTTATGCAGACAACAAGGTCATCTCTGATGCGGCTGTGAGACTGTGGAGTGCCAAAACCTTTGTGAGACGCAAATGGATAGTAGCTTTTAAAATTTAAAACACTTGTATTCTTTGACTCAGCAACCCCAATCCTGTGATACTAGAGTGAAAACATCAGTACACAAAGATATGTGTGAAAAAACTAGATACAAAATGAAAATCCATCAGTAGAATGACTAGATAAATTACTGTGCATCCTCTGCGAAATGGTATGCAGCTGCTAAAAAGAAATGAATCACAACTATAATAGTTGTCTTAGAAATGTCACCAAATACCACATAAAAGATCCAGGACATTATATGTAACAAGTTGTTTGTTTGTTTGTTTGTTCGTTTTATGGGAAAGGCAGATCTACAGACAGAGGGAGATACAAAGATCTTCCACCTGCTGGTTCACTCACCAAGTGGCTGTAATGGTCGGAGCTGAGCCAATCTGAAGCTGGGAGCCAGGAGTTTCTCCCGGGTCTCTCACCCAGGTGCAGGGTCCCAAGGCTTTGGGCTGTCCTCTACTGCTTTCCTAGGCCACAGCAGGGAGCTGGAAGGGAAGTGGGGCAGCCAGGATACTGGCACCCATGTGGATCCTGGTACATGCAAGGCGAGGATTTAGCCATTAGGCTATCACGCCAGGTCCCAAGATTTCTTTCTTTCTTTTTTTTTAATAATATTTATTTATTTGAAAGGTAAAGTAAAGGGGTGGGGGAGAACACAGAGAAGTCTTCCATCTGCTGGCTTATTACCCCAAATTACCCCCAAATTACCCCCAAATGCTCACAATCAGCCAGGGTTGGGTCAGGGTGAAGCTAGGAGCCAGAAACTCCATTCATGTCTCCCACATGTGTGGCAAAAATCCAAGTACTTGAACCATTGTCCACTGTCTCCCAGGCATATTGGCAGCAGGCTGGGTCAGAAACGGAGGAGCCAGAATTTGAACAGGTTCTTGGATATGAGATTGCAGTGTCCCAAGCAGCGGCTATATCTGCTGCACAACAGCACTGACCTTAAGAGTTCATTAAATAAATAAATAAATAAATAAATAAATAAATAAATAAATAAAATAACATTCTTATTCCATTATTCTCTTTCAGTATGTATTTCTTTCCTTCTCTGCCCATATATACCTAGATATAGGCACATGTCACACATGTGTGTGTGTGATTTTATGTGGATAGAAATATGAAGAATACATTACAAATCGCTCTCATGGAATTTCTCAGAAATGAGCTACAAGATGGGGCTTATATGATAGGCAGAGAAAGCAGGGGCAAAAGAGAGACCCCCAACCTAATAATAATAATAGTAATAATAATAATAATAATGCTGGGGAAAACCCCTTTACATTCATGACATGCAATACACTTTCATTAAATTATCTATTTGCTAATGGAGCAAAGGGGCATTCTCACTTGGGAATGTTTAAATGGGGCCAGCATAGTGGCTTACCACACTAAGCCTCCACCTAAGGGGCTAGTATCCTACCTGAGCAGCAGTTAGTATCCTACCTGAGCAGCAGTTAGTGTCCTTGCTGCTCAACTCCTCTTTTTCTTTTTTATTATTGACTTTTAAAAATATTTATTTTTATTTTTATTGGAAAGGCAGATTTACAGAGAGAGGGGAATACAGAAAGATCTCCCCAAGTGACCACAATAGTTGGATCTGAACCAACTTGAATCCAGTAGCTTCTTCTGGGTCTCTCACATGGGTGCAGAGCTCCAAGGCTTTGGGCCATCCTCTACTGCTTTCCCAGGCCACAAGCAGGGAACTGGATGAGAAGTATAGCAGCCAGTACATGAATCGGCACCCATATGGTATCCCAGTGTGAGCAAGGCAAGGATTTAGGCCATTATGTTGGGCCCACTGCTCAACTTCTGATCCATTTCCTTGCTTGTGGCCTAGGAAGGCAGAGGAGGATGGCCCAAGTCCTTTTATCCTGCACCCATGAGAGAGACCAGGAAAAACCTTCTGGTTCTTGGTTTCAGACCAGCCCAGCTCTGGCCATTGGGGCCATTTGGGGAGTGAATTAGTGGATGGAATATCTCTCTCTCTCCCTCTCTTTTTAACTCTTTCAAGTAAAATGTATATTTTAAATTTTGGTTTATCTTTGTTATATAGAAAATGTTTAAATGTGGGAGAAATTGTGGATCCTGGAATTAAAGAAACAGTTTTATTTGTTTTATCCTTGCCACCAGAACTCTATGATGAGCATTATTAATCTTTTAAGACATAAATACAGAAGTCAAGGAGCAGGCATTGGACTCTGGTCCCATTAACTGCTAGAGGAGGGGTCATAGCTGAGGACCATCTGCATATAAATCTCACATTTGATGTTTGTGTGGGGCCAGGGGTCTATGAGAATCAAAGAACCTTGCTCTCCATTTGTTAAAACCCTTTTATTTATGAAAGAAGCATGACTGGGTTTGAACTGTAACAGTGCAATACGGTGCAGTAATCCACTATGGGGGGGAGGGTACGGGGAAGGGTTGGGGAAACCTCAGAGCCTATGAAACGATGTTATAAAATGAAATGCAATAAAAAAACCCTTTTATTTAAAAAATAATTTTAAGTTTAGTCTTATTGAAAAAGATTATTCATATTTTCCCCCTAAAGTTACTTATAAACCTTCAACTACATTAAATTCCATTTGTAATCCCTCTTTTTAAAGGGAATACCATTTGAGAGAATTGGTGGAACTCCATCTATTTATTTGCATGGTGGTTATAGTCATGTGCATTCTCAGTTGAATGTGCTCTCATTACAGACCCAACATGCCTGTTTTATTCTGTGAAAAGGAAAGAGGAAACTCCTTGTTCCCATAAGCCAGGCCTTGGGGATAAATGTGAGACTAGCCAATGAGAAACAGAGGAAGACACACATTACCTTTTTGTTTTGTTTTGTTTTCCTTTTTTGTGTTTATATCCCTCTGTTTTAGTCTGTGCAGGCTACTCTAATACCATAGACTGGGTAGTCTTTAAACAGCAAGCATTATAACACAGTCAATTTCCAAAGACCCCAAATCCTAATGGCACTGCCTCGGTGGGGAGATCAAGCTTCAACACAAGAATTGTAGGGAAACACAAACATTTGTTACAGGGTACTTCCTTCAGTCCATGAAGGATTTAAGGGGACTAAAAGCTTAAACTTATGTCTAGGTCTTACTCCAAAGGTGAAATGCTTTTAGCAGGTGGCTCTTCAAAGGATCCATCATTTTGACAACAAATAAATTAATTTTATACTGGTTCCATTTGATTGTTCCCACACCCAGTGTGCCAGGGTGAGCTACATCACACGCTCGGCATCAGCAATGCCATGTGAGTGCAGGAGACTGCCGTCCACTGCAGCAGGACCCATCCATCTCCATCCTCTTTAAGTAGATGTGATGAGGGTGTCCCTGGAGTACATCCTGATGGTTAAACCAGCGTAAATGACATCCTGAGGAGCACCAGCTGTGGCCCCGGTGGCTGGGCTGGGCCCGCTTCCAGGAGTTGGGTGGTTCATTTTCCTCCGGATCAGTTTTGCTCTCTATCACAGTCTTGTTAGTTGTTAAATGCTTATCCAGAGCCAAGACTAAGTTGGCTTTATATGTCTTCTCTACTGAGATGGGAGTTTGAACATATTAATTAAAATGTTAAAAATTGTTTATTTGAAAGGCAGAGAAAGAGAGATTGATTTCTCATCTGCTGATTCACTTCCCAAATGCCTACAATAGCTGAGGTGAGGCTACGCCAAAGTCAGGAGCTCAGAATTCCATGCAGGCTTCCTACATGGGTGGCAGGAGCACATTTCCTGGAGCCATTACCTGCTGCCTCCAAGAGTGCATGTTAGCAGGATGTTAGAGTTGGTAGAAAGGCTAGAACTGGTACCCAGACACTCCATTATGGGATGTGGGCATCCTGAGCAGTATCTTAACCACAGGGCCACCTGCCCACCCCTTTAAAAAAAAAACAAAGTAAGTTCACATAACATGAAGCTAACCAGTCACTATTCTTAGGTATACAATTTATTGGCATTTAGTCTTTCACAGTGCTGTACATACATTACCTCTCTAGCTGAGACATTTCTTTACCCCAAAGGAAAACCGTGTATGCAACAAGCAGTCCCTCTCCAAGCACTTGTGGGAGAGAAAGCTATTTCTTTTCCCTACCTATTCTAGGTTTATTGATGAGACCTTTGTAACAAAGAGGGAGTCACATGAGAAGAACATAGAAAGAAAACTTTTTAAGGTTTAATTTATCTTTATTGGAAAGTCAGATATACAGAGAGGGAGACACAAAGATTTTCCACCTGCTGGTTCACTCCCCAGGTGGCTGTAACAGTTGAAGCTGAGCTGATCTGAAGCCAGGAGCCAGGTGCAGGGTCCCAAGGCTTTGGGGCCATCTTCTACTCCCCTCCCAGGCCACAAGCAAGGAACTGGATGGGAAATGGAGCAGCTGGGACATGCAAAGTGAGGATTTTAGCCACTAGACCATTATGCTGGGCTTGAACATAGCAAATTGATGGAATGTAAGTTATATGTGACATGTGAGCCTTGGGAATGAAGAGAGAAACAAGGCAGTCTGTATATTTTTTTCTGGTCAGGCAGGAGTATGACTGGAGGACAAATTGGACCAAACAAGGGGCACTCAGCAAGTTCTGCTCATTCAAGCTCTTCTCAGTGTTCCTGTGTGAGATTCCTTCTCTTGGGGCAGGACATGTTTCACATCAGAGTGTTCAGGGGAAAAAGGCAGATGGAGGTCACAATGGGTTTCCTGTTTCTGTTCTCAAATGCCAAGCTGTTACACTATTGGGTAGCGAGCGTATCCTATCCCCCGCTGGGCCCCTTTCCCAAATCCTTGACAACTACTGCTTTCTGTGTCTGGATTTTCCTATCCAGGAGTATCATTGTATAAAAATGGAATTTATGCAGTATGTGACCTTTTGTGTTTGCTTGAAACAATCTGGCATTATGTTTGCAGGGCTCCTCTGTGTTATATCTTGCATCAGCACTTAATTCCTTTTTAAATGATTATCTATTTAATTTTATTTTACTTTTATTTGAAAGGCACAGAGGCAGAGAGAGAGAGAGAGAGAGAAAGAGATTCAGACGGTTGATTCACGGGATTCCCTCCCCCAAAATGTCACAATAGCCAGGACTGGGCCAGGCTGAAGCCAGGAGCTCAGAATTCAGTTCAGGTCTCCCACATGGGTGACAGTGTGATTTAGACAGTAGTGTTTAATTTAGCACTTGGTAGTTATCTACCTAGCTAGCTATCTACCTAGAGAACTAAAAATATCCACTATGAATTTTTTTTCCTAAATTAAGAGTTACTGCCATATCATCCTGTTGCTCCTAACCACCAACCTGCTTGACTGATAGATCTTCCATTCACAGAAATGACAGATAACAAAAGGACTAGCACATAGTAGGATTTCAACATGTATTTGCTGACTTGCATCTAGATATCTGATTTGTAAGCAGCTGAAGAAAGCTGTATCACATCCTTGGGAGATAGAAACACCAGGCAAGCAGCTAACAAACTTCTAAAAATGGCCCTGGAAGAGAAATTACTTTGGCCTCTGTGGAATCAGAATCAAATATGCAGATTTACAGTATTTAAACAACTGCCATTTCTATTATCTAAAAATAAAACAAAACAGCTTGGAGTTGGCTAGAGTCAAAACCCCTCAGTCTTCGATTACTTACTAGCCTGGCATACGCAACTCTGTGTGTAAAGATCTGGTGACTCCACAAAGAAGCATATCAGAGGAGGATTTAAAGATAGAAATCCCATATAGCAATTTGCCTTTTATGCCACATTTATAAAACCAGCCATCTGGATGCTCATTGTCCAAATAAAATAATCTCTTTCTGATTGGGGGCCTTTTCTTGAAGGCAGCATTTTAAAGACTATGTTCTGAGGAATAGCAGCTGTTGGTAGGTTTTCTAAGGAAGGAAGACAAGACTGTAGTCAAGAAGTTTGGAAGCTGCTGGGTGAAATTTGGTAAAAAAAATTTCTCAGCTGTAAAAATCTTTTAACAGGCATGCTGTCGTTTCTCCAAGAGAACATGACACCTGCCTGGACCGACAAGCAGCCTCCGGTCTTCAGTTCCACCTCACTGTCTACTGAGTGGTGTTTTAACACTCATTTCAGTACATTTCCAGTTTTCTCAAAAGCTTCCCTCTGATGCCAATCTTAAACTCCTATGCCATTTTTGGTTGGCTGTTGCTTTCATCTTTTATTGAAGTATATAACGTGAGGATATATTTTTTTAAAGTTCATGGAGACTGGAATTAAAAAATAAGCTTAACTGGGTAAAATTCCTGCATATGGAGAGTCTTCAGAAAATTCATGGATAGTGTGTATTATGAACAAACTATGCAACTACTTCATTTTACTGTGCCCATGTATGTCTAGGTTGTAGCCTCAGCGCTGTCATGGACAAAAATCTAAATGAATGGGCAAGCTTGTGCTTCACAGAAACTGTGCTTATGGGCAGGAACCAGAGCCACCGGCAGCTTCGCTCTCTTCCATGAGCTCTGGGGTCTGGGAACTCGTGCTGGGGGCTGTCAGAGTGGGTCTGAGATCACGCACATGTTTTGGTCCCAAGGGCGGGTGGGGAGTGGGGAGAGAAAGATCTCAGGCTAGCGTGGTGTGCCCATGGACCGTGTGTGGGGTCTCATCACACAGTTGTGTCCCAGGCGAGTGGAGAAGTAAAGTCTCAGACCTGCACGTGTGCCAGAGGAGAGGGTCTGGAAACTCATCTATGATCTTGGACAGGCAGAGCTCCAGGCCAGTACACCAACCCACCAAAAGACTGGGTTTGGAAAACCCATGTACTCTCGGGCACAGGGACTATGGATTGCTCCGGGAAGGGGGTAAGGGGTTGTGAGGAGGGAGGACTGCTGAAGGAGTATGTCGCAGGTGAGAAATGACTTCTGGGTAATTTCCACCAACCAGGCTACTGTACTTGCAGGTAAGTGAGGGGGGCTGGGACTGAACAGTTTGGGGGTGGGGCAAAGCCAGAGGATCTTTTTGGGTCAGACTAATGCACACATCCAAGTGGGAAACCTGAGTTGGGCTAGTTAGCATCAACCACTGCTGACCACCACCCACCAGTGCACATAAAAGCTAGGGCTGGGGGCCTACCTGGCAGGGCTAAATCATAGTACCTGCCAAATAGTATCAGAAAGTAGATGAGTAATGTTAGGCTGGGCCATGACACTAACCAGCATGCGAGAGAATCAGGTCTGGGGGCAGATTCTATGGGGGGTATGTGGGCCCACCCCTGTGGAACTGCAATTTCAGCTGGTTTGCTTAAGAGCTGGGGTAGTGATGGGCTGAGCTAGGCATGTCCATGGAACCCTCCGACATTCATGAGTTCTGAGGTTGGGAACAGGCCAGGCTGGTCCAGACTGCAGCACCTACAGGTATACCCAAGTATAGGGTGTGGGGTGGGCTGGGCTGAAACATCCACCAGCGCATACAAAGGCCAGGACAGAGGGAGTAGACTATGTTGGGTAAGGACCTAGCACCCATCAGCACAAGTGAGATCTGGGTATGGCAGTGGGCCCGGTAGAGGAACTTGGGCAACCCCTGTTGTAGGCCATTGCTCCCACTGGTGAGCATGTGATTCAGGCTTAGGTGTCGGTCAGGCTGGGCAAGGTAGCTTCACCCATTGGAAAGTTTGTGGGTTGATTCTGGAGGGGCAGACTGGGCAAGGCTGAGCCAATCTTAGCTCACTGGCATGTGCAAGAGCCAGGTTGGAGTGCAGGTCATGCTGGGCTAGGTTATCATATCTACCAGTCTGCATGAGCCAGGGATGGGAGCAGACTGGTCAGGTTAGACTGCAGCACCTGCCAATTAGAGTTGGGACTGTGGGTGGGCTGGAACAGGTCAAACTGCACCATCCAATGGCAAACGTCAAGATAGGAGATAGGCTATGTTGGGCTAGGTCAGAGCAACCACTGGCACACACCAAGATCTGTAGCTGCGAACAGGTCTGGTTGGGGAGCTAAGGGGACACCCTGGCTAGGTTGTGATACCCACTGGTGAGTGTGAGAGCCTGAAGTAGGGGCGGTGATCTGGGCTGGACATGACTGCAATATCCCTCACAAAGGGTACAGCCAGGGTCTGGGGTGTGCCAGACAGGGCTGGCTACATCTTGGTACCCACTGAACCATGTGAGAGCTGTGTCTGAGCGTTGGCCTGCTGTGGCTGGGCTGTAGCATACAATAGTAAGAACTGGAATGGGTGTGGGCTGGTTGAGCAAGGGTACTGTTCCTGCCAGGATAGGAGGTGAACTAAATCAGTTTTGGCCTAGGACCAACTGGTGTGCACGAGATCTGCCACTGGAAGGAAACCAGATAAGGAACTTGGGGAACTCCTCTGTCAGGACACAGTCCCTGCAAGTGAGCACAAGAACCAAGGTTTGGAGCCCCAGAAGAGGCCAGGTTATGGTACCTGCCGGCATATATGTGGGTCAGGACTTGGGTGGGCCAGGCTGAGCCAGTTCCTAACACTACTGGCAGATCCAAGAACCAGGATGGGGTACAGAACAGACTGGGTCAGGCTGCAACACCAGCCAGTTCACATTAGGGCCAAAACTGGGGGCTGGATGGATTTGGCTAGGTGGCAGCACTCACTAGCATGACTGGAACTGAGGGTGGACTGGGCTGGGCCAGGTTACAGCACCTGCCGGCAAATGCCAAGGTGAGGTGGGCCATCCATACCAGACTGGGCCATAGTACCCACCAGCACACGTGAGACCTGGTGACAGGGGAGTGGGGTGCAAGCCTAGTAGGGTAGCTGCAGGGGGTTCCTCTGCTGGGCCACTCCCACTGGCAAGCATGAGTACTGGTAAGTGTGAGAACTGGCAAGCTACAATGCCTGTTGGCCTACATGTGAGCTGTGTCAGGGGAACAGCCAGGCTGAGCTAATCAAATATATCCACTGGTACATGTATGAGTCAGAGTAAGTGTAGTCTGGTTGGGCTTTGCCACAGCAAGTGCCGGGACTGGGGGCAAATCCTGTCAAGCTAGACTGTAGAACCACCTGGAGAGTATAAGATCTGGAACTGGGAGTGGGCCAGGTAGGGAAAGTATGCGCTCCTCTCTGATGGGTTACAACTCCCACTGATGAGCATGAAAACCAGGGTTGGGGCGGGCCTGACTAAACAGGCAATGACACCTGTCAACACAATTTTTCTGTACATAACATATCCATTCACATGTTACAGATGTGTGTTAACAGGCAAGAAAGCATAGGAAAGCACCACATTAAGCTTTCTGGCCATGTGTGGCAGTGAATATGAGTTATTATTTACTTTAAATGCTAGACATGAACAAACAACAAAATTCACATTAAAAATTGCGAGGAAAATATTCATACTTTTTCTTCCCACATACTGAATTTTATTGCTTAAACTCAAGCATTTTTTATTTTTCAAGAAAAATATCTCCCATATTTATCATTTTTAAAAGGGAAAATAGGAAATTCTATAACTCTTAAGGCCTGACTTAATGCTAAGTGAATAATGACAAACTTTTTCCAACTTCTCATGGCATCGCAATTCAGCCGAGGGCATTATGAAGGAGCTGCTGAGTGTACAGCATTGTTTTACAGAGCAGTGGGTGTAATTTACAATAATTGAAATCCTGCATCTGAGGTCAAAAAATTTTCAGCTTCAAAAGAAAGGATCTTTTGTGGTTTCAAGGGTGTTTTCAGCATCTTCCCCAAAGATGAGCCAGCAAAACTAATTCCCATTCCTTTATGTTGAAATGATAAATACTTAGAGTATATTATGTTTAAACCTATTTCATTAAGTCAAGTTATACTGACATCAGACCGCAGTATCAAACTGATGACTCATTGTGCTAATACCTAACTGATTTTTTTCTTTCTATTTTCTAACTTGTAATAATTATAAGATGAACCACAACCTATGATTAAACTTGAACTGCTCATCTGAGGAGCAGGGAAGCCCCAGTGTGCACTTCTCAGAGCAGAAGGTACAAAGGACCAAGAACCATAAAGTGTCTAGACCCACCCAACTTCCACCAGGCGGATTTCTTTCCTCTGGTGTATTCTGAAATGCCTTTTGCCTGTAATCACCAAGTTCCAACCAGAGACTCTGATCACTGGGAGACATGCATTAGGCTTATGACCTCAATGTATACGATCTTAAGATCAAGACTGCTACTTGATTACGCTGTGAACATGTTGAAAGACTAAGGAGGAAACACGGAGATCAACACTTGGGAAATTCCACATGACAAGCTCTCTTTGAACATAGCAACAGTTTAGTTGGTGGAATTTGGTTATTGTGAGTAGAAAATGTCATCTGAAAAAGTACCAAATAAAGGCCATCCTGGCTTGCCTGGGGTTTTTCTCATTTGGTCACTAATAAGTCCTATGATCCTATAACCATCAATTCTGAGCAAACAAGAGTAGCCTGTTACCTTACCACTACCACTGCTTTATGGAGATTGTGAGGGCTGAGAAGGCATATGCTAGCAACAGCAAACAACCAAAACTGGACTCCTCAGTCCTTAACTATAACAATAAAAGCCAGATACCCCAGATACTGCAATGCTGAAAACTTGGTGCTGTAAGAACATGACCCAGAGACTCTGACCCTGGCGCAATGGCTCAGTGGCTAAATCCTCACTTTGCATGTGCTGGGATCTGATATGGGTGGCAGTTCATATCCTAGCTGCTCCACTTCCCATCTAGCTCCCTGATTGTACCCTGAAAAGACAAGAGAGGATGATCCAAAGCCTTTGGACCCTGCACTCAAGTGGAAGACAGTGGAAGAAGCTCCTGGCTCCTAGCTTTGGACTGGCTCAGCTCTGGCCATTGTGGCCACTTGCGGAGTGAACCAGCAGATGGAAGATCGTTCTCTCTGTCTCTCATTCTCTCTCTGTCTCTCATTCTCTCTCTAAATCTACCTTTCCAATAAAAATAAACAAAATCTTAAGAAAAGAAAAAACACGATCTGGTAGACAAAAAGTATCTAGAGAGAATGAGCTAGTGTAATGGATGCATGATAACCAAATCAGCAAAGTAGTCACAGTGTGTTAACACGCGTGTATTAAGACAGGAAACAGATTTCTTTTAAGCAATGTGCCTTTTAAAACAATATTCACTTTCAAATCATTTAAAATACATGCTGAATGCAAGAGATCTCAGCCTAATTTTTCTGTTATGCTCTCTGAAAACACCATAGTTAACTTTGTAAGTTGTCCTTAAAAAAAAAGGAGATTATTTCTTTATTTGAAAGGCAGAGTTACAAAGAGAAGGAGGGAAGAGATGGGGAGGAAGTGAGAAAGGAGAAAGAGGAAAGGAGAGGCATAGGAGTAGGAGGAAGTCAAGAGAGAGAGAGAGAGAGAGAGAGAGAGAGAGAGAGAGAGAGAGAGAGAGAAAGTGAGCACAAGTCTTCCATCCATCAGTTCACTCCCCAAGTGGCCACAATAGCACAATAGCACAACAGCCGGAGCTGGGCCAAGCGAAAGCCAGGAATCAGAGCCTCTACCTGGGTCCCCAATGTGGATGGCAGAGGTCCAAGCACTTGGGTCATCCTCCATTGCTTCTCCAGATGCATGGGGCTGAAAGTGGGAGTGGAGTAGCCAGGATTCCAACCGGTGTCAGTATATAAGCTGTGGCTTCACCTGCTATACCAAGATGCCAACTCCCTTATCTAATTATTCTTAATAGCAATTTTCAGCTCATCAAGTTGACATTTTCCTTTCTTTTCTGGTGACTGAGACTGAAAGGACTGAAATAACAGTGGCATTCATTGCAGGGGCTGTACAGATACCATAAGCGCACTTTAAAAAAATATTTTTAAATCATTTGATGTTCATTAGAAACAACTCGATGAATGCAGAAGCACAGAAAATAGAATATCAAAGTCATAATCTACCCTCTATTTTTGAAAGGCAGAGAAAGAGAGAGAAAACAAAATCTTCCATCTGCCAGTTCACTCCCCACATTGGCCAAGCCAAATCTTGGAGCCAGGAATGTCTTCCAGGTCCTTACATGGGTACAGGGGCCCAAGCATCTGAGCCATCCTCTGCTGTCTTCCCAGGAGCGTTAGCAGGGAGCTGGATAAGAAACAGAGCAGCTGAGACTCGAATTGGTGCTGCAGGCAGCAGCCCAATCTGCTGCACCAGAACGCTGGCCCTTTCAATTGCATCTTGTATCAGTGGATCTTCCAAAAACATAATGAAGCCATTTTCTACATTGCAAGTATGTCCCTAAGCTTAAAATCATCAAATCAACCACTGCCTTCAGGATGAAGCTAATACTCCTAGCTGATCACGTATGTCTTGCTCTTCCAATTTCTTCTCTATTCACATGCCCACCTAATACCTCTTATCCAGCTGCCCTCCCCTTTCATTTCAATGCTCAAAGTTTGTTTGGCTTCCAGACACAGATTCAGGTGATTCTCTGCTTCTGAAATACTTGGCCTCACTTCCTAGCTATCTAATGCCTACTTCCTCTTCAATAAGCAGCTCTTCTTATCTTCTTGGAAGCATTTTCTGTTCTCTACAGGTTGAACTGATGTATTTTTTCTTTTGGCTCCTAGGGACACAAGATACAGCCCACTCATCCTCTGTAACATAGCACGGATCATAGTGTATTTATAATGGTTGATTTTCTGGTTTGGGTCACATCCCTCTTTGAAGGGCAGAAACATGGTATGTTCATCTTTGTATTCTTGACATCTACCACAGTGTCTGACACACAGAGATGATTACAAAATCTTTCTTGAATAAAATAATTTATAAGATGAGTGACTGGATTCAGTGATATAAAATTCTGGTATTTTCTGAGAATTAAGTTAAAGGAGAGCAAGCATTTGATACAGCAATTAAGATGCTGCTTGGAACAACACCTGTACTCCATATTGGAGTCCCTGGGTTCAAGTCCCAGTGCCACTCCTTATGCTACCTTCTGGCTGATGTGTACTCTGGGAGGCAGTGAATGAGTCTCACGTGGTTGGATACCTGCTATCCACGTGGGAGTACTGGTATGTCCTAAAGTCAGTTGTAGTGAGCACCTAGGGAATGAAACAGTGAATGGGCGCTCTCTCTCTCTCTCTCTCTCTCTCTCTCTCTAAGCCTGCATTTCAAATAATCTTTTTAAAAAAATTTACACAAGATTGCAGTATAATCTGTGTCTGGCTGCTCCTGCTCCTGACTCAGCATTGCTGGCTCTCACTGAGGAACAAGTCAGTCAGGAAGCCACAGCGCAGCCATGGCTTTTAAGGTTAAGAAAGACTCCCATGGAGCCAGAGGTGGCCATTCACTGCAGCAGGATCACCCTGATAGCTTCAATGTCAAGTCCCTGGAGAAGGTATGTGCTGACTTGATCAGAGGATCAAAGAAGGATTTGAACAGGAAAGAACCAGTTTAAATGCCTACCAACACACTGCAAATCATTACAAGAAAAACACCTTGCAGGGAAGGTTCTAAGATGTGGGATCAGTTCCAGATGAGAGTCCACAAGTGGCTCACTAATCTGCACAGCCTTTCTGAGACTGTTAAGCAGATCATTTCCATCAACAGCATTGAGCCAGGAGTGGAAGTTGAAGTTACCATTGTAGATGCCTAAGCTGATCAAAATTATTTTAATAAGTTGATTGCCTGTTATTTTAAAAATTACACAAATATAAATTGATTAAAAGTATTACTCAAGGGCCTGGCACAGTAGCCTCGTGGCTAAAGTCCTCACCTTATACATGGCAGGATCCCATATGGGCACTAGTTCATGTCCTGGTGGCCCTGCTTCCCATCCAGCTCCCTGCTGGTGGCCTGAGAAAGCAGCTGAGGATGGCTCAAAGCCTTGGGATCCTGCATCCACATGGGTGACCCAGAAGAGGCTCCTGGCTTCGGACTGGCCATATGGGGAGGCCACATGGAGAATAAATCAGCTGACAGAGGATCTTCCTCTCTGTCTTTCCTCCTCTCTGTATATCTGACTCTCCAATAAAAATAAATAAATCTTTAAAATGTATTAATCAAATGGCAGAGACTGTGAAACTGAATTTTAAACAAAACAGATTCTGATTATACTCTGACTATAAGAGATACACTGCAAATTCAAAGATACAAATAAATGGAAAACATGGAAGATTATATATCACAATAGACAGCAGTATTAGCTATACTAAGTATCAGACAAAAGAGACTTTAAGACAAAAAAAAAAGTTACTAGATACAAAGGGCAATGCAGGAGGAAAACACCATTATAAACATACAGATACCTCACAGGAAGACTAGAACTGCAGAATAGGTTATGTTTAGAACGATCCCTTAGGACTGCTCCCAAGTTCTTTTTTTTTTTTTTTTAAAGATTTATTTATTTTTGTATGAACCAGGATTTATTTATTTATTTATTTTTCATGATACAGTTCCATAGGCTCCTGGTATTTCTCTTATTGCAGCCCAATTCCCTCCCCCCCACCACCTAATTCCTTTATATCATTACTAAAGTATAGTCTTCATTACACAGTTACTATACATCCCCTTAAATTAAAAGCCACAAAACAAAATCAACATCAAGAAGAAAAAAGAAATTAACAACACCAACAAGTTAAATAACATGCTACTAAATGACTAACTGAAGAAATCAAAGTCAAGAACCTTCTTGCAGAAAATGATGCTACTGTATGATCTATGAGTCACTGAAGAATTTAATCAGAAGAAACTGCTTTGAAGAGATGAAACTAAGAGAAAACATCAAAACCCATGCAATATAGTTTCCGCTGATTTTTGTTGGTGAAATGTGACTCAGACAACAAATAGATGGGTCTTGTTTTTTAATCCAGTCTACTAATCTATGACGTTTGACTGAGCTTAAGCCATTTACATTCAGGGTTAATATGTCTGGGTGGTACTTCGATCCTGTCATTTTAGGAATGAGTTGTTCATTGGTTTAGTCTTCTGTTCTCATTTTACTGGGATGTTCTTCAAGTATACCTTTGGTTTTGTTTGGTGCTATTCCTCTTCTCTGTCAAGAAAACATCTTGAAGTATCATTTGTAGGGCAGGTTTGGAAGAGGCTTATTCTTTTAACTTTTCTCTACTGTGGAAGAATTTTATTTCATTTTCAAAGACAAAGGAAAGCTTTGGTGGGTACATTACACTGGGCCAACAATTTTTTTGCTGCTAAAATCTGGAATATGCCGTTCCATTCTCTTCTGGCCTGTAGAGTTTCCTGTGAGAGGTCTCCTGTGAGTTTAATTGGCATTCCTTTATATGTCAATTGATTTTTTCACATGCACATTTAAGGATCTTTTCCTTATGTTCAATCGAAGAGAGCTAGATTCTGAGGTTGGCATAGTGTTTTGCTCCTTTGCAAGGGAGTTTTCAGTAATATTCATTGTGCCTTTGTTTCTTCTTTTGCTCTTGGTCACTGTACTTCTGGTTA
Source organism: Ochotona princeps (assembly GCF_030435755.1). Classification (NCBI taxonomy): domain Eukaryota; kingdom Metazoa; phylum Chordata; class Mammalia; order Lagomorpha; family Ochotonidae; genus Ochotona; species Ochotona princeps. Next base: position 19,214,061 of record NC_080855.1, on the reverse strand, counting down.
GCAGAGTCTTCTTCTTGGGGCAGGTTTTTAAGCTCTGTTACCCACAGGTCTACAGTTTGATTTTACTTATTGCAGTTGGTACACAACTCTTTGCTTGCAGCCAATTGTGCCACTTTCTCCAGAGAGTTCCAGGTCTGGGTTCTTATGTTAGATTTCCACAAAGAACTCCGTAGTCCCAACTGCTGGCTCACCACTCTCCACCTCCTGTGATACCGTGCTGAGGCTGCTCCATTGTCTGTACAACCTTTCTCCCACTTCTGGTTGGCGCAGGTCCCAGGATTAGGGAGACACCACGTATCCTATATAGCTAGGTTGTTGGTGGCTCTGATCTTGGCGGAACCTGTTGGACGTTAGGTCTGGGTGCCACACATATCTATTTTGACCTGTATGATGCCACAGTCGGTATTATTTTCCTGTAGGACCAGTGCAATCCATGGCACTCAGTGAGTTCTTGTGAGTTCAGCACATGCACAGTTCACTGTTGTCCCCTTCAGTCTTAAAGCTATTGCCACAGTGTACAAAATGGCACCTGACGTACCACTACTAGAGTTCTTGATCTGCTGTCCGTCAGGTCTGAAGGCTACCCAGACCTGTCTTGGGTGGAATCTGTAGGATGCCACATTGCTGCAGTTCACTGAGTCAGAAATGAGTTCACTCCCAGCTCAGTTTATGCTCAGTCCTTTCCCTTGCTTTTGCCTCCGTAAGCAAATGGCGCCCAATTTGGCTCTAGGGGGCTGACTGGGCTGTGAAATCCACCCTGTTCTCACACTACCCATCTGGGTTTCTGCTGCTCTGTCTCTGCTCCTGGTCAAATCAAACTGACCTGCAGGACGAACAGTTCTTTGTCTGGGTTCACCTTCCAAACTCCCAGTGAAAGTCCCTTCCCACCTGGTTGCTGGTGGAGTTCTGGCTGCTGGTGGAGTTCAGATCACCTGTTAGCTGAATCCCATTGGAGTATCAGTCACTGCAACACCACACTGTTGTGTCCACTGCTTTCTTGTGTCTGTCAGTCTCCAGGTACCACTCTGCTGTTGTTCTGTCCTCTCCTATTCCCTGGAATGTGTCCTCTGCTTTATCATGATTAAATGTTTTTCTGTCCGTTTAAATGTGTCTTTACCCTATTCTGCCATCTTGATTCTAGATTTATTTATTTTTACTGGAAAGGCAGATATACAGAGAGAAGAAGAGACAGAGAGAGGGATCTTCCATTCGCTGGCCCATTTTCCAAGTGGCCATAATGGCCAGAGCTGAGTCATTCTGAGGCCCGGAGCCAGGAGCTTCTTCAGGGTCTCCCACGTGGATGCAGAATCCTAGGGCTTTGGGCTATCCTCTACTGCTTTCCCAGGCCATAAGCAGGGAGCTGGGTGGGAAGTGGAAGTGGATGGGAATTATACCCAATAATTTCTTATTTTTTTTATCAAAGTTTATGTTGGGAGGTGGGGAAGAGGGCTAAGGTGCCCAGGGACAGAAACAGGAGTTGTTCTTTGTGGTTGCATTAAGATGATCACTCAGCTTGATATCTCAACACACCAACAAATATCGGATGAATATTTACCAGCTCTGCCTGGTTACAAGGTTCCCAAGATTCATGAGACACTGTATATTTACCCTCAAGGAACGTAAGAGCTAGCAGGAGAGAGGAACACGTATCAATAGATAATTACACTGTATGCTAAGTGCTTCATCAGAAGGGAGCTCTGGGTAGACTGGGAGACCTGAGGCTTCTGACTCAGCCTGGGATCCTCAAGGAGACACGCGGACAGCAATGACCCCTGGACTCTGTTAACCAGGTGAAGAAGGTGAAGAGCAACGTCTTGGAAGTACAAGCAGCATGGTGCTTGCTGGGACTTAGAGAGGATTCATCAGCAACAGAACATGACCTGTAGTTTGCAGAACAGGAAGCTATACCTAGAAGAGGAGCTGGAAACAGAAAGGCATTCTCAATGGAGGAAAAACATGCATAGTAGCAGAAAGCAGCCCCAGGAGAACATTCCAGACTCTGAGAGGTCCCTGGGGCTCTGGCTCAGACATTTAATTCACTGGGCTTGGAGAGAGAAGAAGCAATCGACAAGTGAACAAACATTGTATTGTAAGGGAGGGATCATGTGCAAGTAAATGCCAGATGCAGTGATTCTGGTTATCGATTCTAAAAGGTGAATGAGAGAAGTACGTGGGACTCCACCTGCCCCTGTTGTCAGGTGTCAGAATTCCAGGGTAGAGGACAGTATGTGGTCAGTGCTAGGTTCTTAGCTACATAAAGTGAACCTGACTTTGCTTGTACACCTGAAACTACAGAGTTTCAAAAACTGGAAAGGGTTCTGGCAGGCCAATTTGTTCCATTTAACACAAAGTGTGGCATAATTGATCTGTCAGAGGCAACCATTAGGAGACATCTTTTGGTAAACATGCAGGTTCTGTTTCCTGTCCACACAGGGAACTTTTGAGTGAGGATGAGACAGCAGCTTGTTATACAACCTGCTCTGCTGAAACCCATGTGTGTCAGGCCAGCAGGGCCCAAGTCCCAGTTACTGTGTATCACCTGAAAAAGTGTTTCTGAATGAGGAGTGGTCCCCAGGCTCCAACCCCAACAGATGATATTTGGCAATGTCTAGGGATGCTGGTCTTGCTTTATATTTACTTATTTATTCATTTGAAAGGCACAGCAACACAGAGAGAATGAATTTCTTCTGCTGGTTCATTCTCTAAATGGGTGTTACGGTTAGGACTGGGGCAAGCCAAAACTCGGAGCCAGGAACTCCATCTGGTTCTCCCACATAAGGGTGAGGTCCCAAGCACTTGGGTCATCATTTGCTGCCCAAGTGCTTGGGCACATTACCATGAAGCTGGATTGGCAGCAGCTGGGACCTGAACCAGCAGTTTCAAATGGGATACCAGCATTACAAGTAGCAGTTTAACCTGCTATAGCCACAATGCTGGCTTCTGGAGATATTCTTAATGGTCACAAATGGGATGGAGGAGTTATGCAATTGGTGTCTGATGTCTAAAGGCCAGAGACTCTGGTAAACATGGCACAGTGTACATGACAGTCCCCAGTCCACCTCCCTAGTGAAGTCCTGGCTGGAGGCACTGATGTAGGGAAGGAGAGGTGATTTTGAATCCCATGACAGGAAGGAAGCCTCAGGATTCCAGGTTTTGCACACCACTATGGTTTGAATGTGTCATCCAATTCAACAGGACTGGGAGGTAGGGCCTAACGAGAGGTGAGCAGGTCATGACAGCACAGCCCTATCAATGGATTAATGTCATTATCATGAGAGTGGGTGCATTAGGCAGAGTGTGCTTGTTATTTAAAAAAAGAGCTGGACCCTTTCTTGCTCCTTTGCCCTTCCACCTTCTGCCACGGGATGTTGTACTGTGCAGGATCCCAGCAGAGGCCAGGATTGCTTTGTAGCTTCCCAACGTCCAGAACCATGAGCTCAACAAACTTTCACTGCTTATAAACAATTCTGTTATCGCAGCACAAAACAGACTAAGATATATGAGCAGTGGGGCTGAGGAAGACACTTAAAGGCATTTTTTTGAATCTCTGTTGCAACCAAGGTGTGGCCACATCCCAACATGAACACTGAAACAGTTTGGGAGTTTGGCAAAAAGATGTGCCAAAACCTAAGCCCCTAGTCCCCTGCCACCCATGTGGGAGAGTCAGTTGGGAGTATACCCGCTCTCTGACACTGTGCTATTGAAAACAATCATTCAATTATCAATCAATCAATCTTTTCGGTCTGGTGGTGTAGCTTAGTGGCTAAAGTCCTCGCCTTGAACACACCTGGGCACCAGTTCCAATCCCGGCAGCTCCACTTCTTATTCTGTGTAAAGTTTTTAGTGATTACTCTAGATATTGTACTATATGCTCATATACATAAGATCAGACTTCTAGCTACTTCCTTTTACATTCCTTTACCCGTCATACTTTTTGAATAAGTATTTTTTTCCCAAAGACATTGGGCAGATTTGCTTCAGGCCCGATGAGATGGCTCAGTGGTTAAAACCCTTGCCTTGCACATGCCAGAATCCCAATCTGGTTTGTGTTGTCCCAGCTGCTTCACTTCCCATTCAGCTCCCTACTTGTGGCCTGGGAAAGTAGTAGAGAGTTGTCCAAAGCCTTGGGATGCTATACCCATGTGGGAGACCCGGAAAAAGTTCCTGGCTCCTGGCTTTGGACTGGCTCAGCTCTGGCCATTATGGCCACTTGGGGAGTGATACAGCAAATGGAAGATCTTTCTCTCTCTTTTTCTCTGTAAATCTGCCTGTCCAAAAATAAGTAAATAAATACATCCTTAAAAAAAGACTCATTTTTTGCTTCAACTGTTATTACTGCACCAAATACAAATTAAGAAAATCTAAGATATTTATAATCTACCCTATTTCTAAAGACCCAGTTTCTAACTTTCCAAAGTTCTAGGTCTTTCTGTCTTCTGTCTGCTTAGGGAGCTTCTGTTAGCCATTTAAGGGTGGGCTTGCTAGTAACATATTCCCTTGGTTTTTCTGAGATTGTCTTTATTTCATTTGCATCCCTGGCAGATATTTTTGTCAGATACAGAATTCATAATTCTTTTCTTTTAGTACCTGAAAAATGTTGAGCCACTTCCTTCTAGTTGCCATGGTTTCAGAGGAGCAAGCCATTGTCATTTAAACTGGTGTTCCCCTGTGAGTAATAACTCTTTCTCGTTGGATATTTTCAAGATTTTTTTTTTTTTGGTCAGACGTTTTACAATGTGTCTTGGTGTGGATTTATTCAGATTTATTTTATTAGACATTTTCCCAGTTTCTTGATTTCATAGGTTATCTTCTGTTTTATTTGGGAAGATTTCAGATGTTTTCTTATTATATTTTCTCAGGACTACTGTTTTTGTCTTCTCCTGGAACTCCGCAGGTACGAACTCTTGCTGCCCTGAGATTCTGCTTATTTATTTATTTATTTGATCTATTTCCTTGTAGTTCAGATTGGGTATTATTCTTCACCCATCCTTAAATTTGAAAATTTTAAACTTTGTCACCTTTAGTGCCTGTATCTACTGACTTCTTGGTTACTATATTTTTCAGTTTTATAATTTCAGGAGTAAATCCAGCACCATGGAAAAACTAATGCCTTTGAACATATTTTATTCATTTTTTAAAATATTTATTTCTTTTTATTGGGAAGGCAGACTTACAGAGAGGAGACACAAAGATCTTTCATCTGCTAGTTCACTCCCCAAATGGCTACAACAGCCAGAACTGAGCTGATCCGAAGCCAGGAGCCAGTAGCTTCTTACAGGGTCTCCCACATGGATTCAGGGTGCCAAGGCAGTGTGCCAGCATAGTTACTTATTCTTTCTCTCTCTCTTTGTCTCTGTCTATCCCTCTCTTTCTTTTTAAAGACAGGCAGGGAAGGCAGGGAATGCCAGGCCAGGACTTGCCACTCCTATCCCCAGCGGGGGCGGGGGGAGCTGCAGGCTCCTGGGGAAAGGGGGTCTGAAGATGTATTGGAATGGGAACAGCTGAGGGTATGTTTGACAGGTGAGGAACGACCTCTAAGGGTTTCCGTGGACCAGGCCACTGATTAGGGAGCTGATTTAGGAGTGGTTTAGGAGCGCAAAACCAGAGGGCATGTCATTCACATGGGCGACCTGGGCTGGGCTAAATAGCATCACCCACCACCCACTGATGCACACAAAAGTTAGGGTTAGAGGGCATGTCTGGCTGGGGTAGGCCACAGTGTTCACCCATGAGTATCAGAAAAGGAGTGTGCCACATCAGGCTGGGCCACGACATCTACTAGAATACTAGAGAATCAGCTCTGGGTGCAGATCCTACAGGGAACTTGTGAGCACACCTCTGTGCAACTGCAGCATCAGTTGGTCTGTGCAAAGAGCTGGGGTGGTGACAGGCCAAGCCAGGCTGTACCACAGAACTCACCTGACACCTGTGGGAGCTGGGGCTGGGAGGAGGCCAGGTAGGGCCAGGCTGCAGCACCTGCCAGCATATGCAAAGGCCAAGACTGACGGCCTGGAACAGACCTGGTAGGGTAACTTGGGAAACTCCCCTACTAGGTAACAGCTCCCACTGGGAAACACGGGAACCAAGACTGGGGGTGGGCCAGCAACAGCAACCACTGGCACACGCAAGAGCCAGGATGGGGTGTGGGCTGCTTCCGGCTAGACTAGGCTGCAACTATCACAAGCAAGAACTAAGACTGTGGGTGGCCAGACCAGAGCGGGCTGTAGTACCCACCAGCATGCTCAAGACCAAGATTGAGACTGGACCTGGTATGAGGACTCTGGGGACTCCCCTACCAGGCTGCAGCTCCCACTAGTGAGTGGGAAAGCCGAGGCTGTGAGTGGACCAGGCTGGGCAAGGCTGCCACACCCATCAACATGTGTGTGAGTCGGGTCTAGGAGTGGGTTGGGCTGGGCCAGTCCATACCACACACCTGCACAAGTAAGAGCTAGGACAGGGGCACAGGACAGGCTGGGTTAGACTGCAACATATTCCAGCTTCCACAAGGGCTGACTCATTCTTTGTTGTCAGTTTACAGATCAGTTCTCCAAAGACATCTTCCAGACCTCTAAAACTAAGATTCTAATGCTTCCCCTTACACTTTAAGAGCTGACTCTGTTGTCTGTTGCTGAACTCCGTGAGGACAGAATGGGTCTAACCTTGCTAACCTCTGTTCACTTGATAAACAATGTGTGAAAGAATGGTCGTGGTCACATTCAGCCTGTAGGCTCCAGAACACACTCAGGGCTCCCAGGCTCTCCCACAAAGGTATTTCAGCTGGTTCACACTAAAGAAAAAAAAATAGTGACTAAAGGCTCTGTAAAAATTCCACTGACTTCACGCACAGATTAATTGAGGAGCTCAAATACAATCAGCAGGACCAAGTCTGTTACCTTTTCTGCATCTCCTATTGGTGGCTTCACTCTAATGATTTCCATATAATGACCTCAACAGCTCCAAATTAGCCATCAGCTAGCAATCCCAGTAGAGAGCAAGTGGTACTCTTCCCTAAGAGTTTCATTAAAATCCTGGGACCGATTATATTCAAACTTGGGTAAGTTGCCAAGTGAACCAATTACTGTGGTGGTGAAGCATTCTCATCGGTCAACTTCTGTTTCACATGCCCATCTGCCCCCCTCCAAAAATCAGGAAATGAATGCCAAGTGCAGCAAAAGAACAGATGTTTTTTGAAGGTGAATGAGGTTGGGCAGCTGGTCTCAGAGGCTAGAAGTCTCTCCTCCACCTCTCCTTTTTTTCCTAATTTATATTTTTCATGATACCATTTCATAGGCTCAGGGATTTCTCCTTCCTCCCTCCCCACTTACTCTCCTCCCACAGTTTTCCCCTATATTATTAAAATAGGATCTTCAACAACAGTCACAAATCCATCATTCCTCCATTTAAGTGTATTATGACATTGGAGGTATGGACAACGGTAGAGTCCAGCATCCTGTTGTTAAGATATGTTTGACAGTTTCATTGGGAGTCCATCTTTTATCCCAGAGAGGAGATGCATGCTGCTCTGTATATTCCTTCCTTGGTATTACAGTCTCCCTTATACAGTTTCTCCAGATGACTATATGTACATACATATTTACCTGTATATCTATTGATCTTGAATTTTGCATGAAGGCTGGATTGGATTATTTCACCGAGCATAATAGACTCTAGTTGGGACCATTTGTCACAAATGACAGAATTTCATTATTTTTATTGGCTGAGTAGTATTCCGTAGAGTAGATAGATGTACTACAGTTTCTTTATTCATTCCTTTTTCAACAGGCATTTGGGTTGTTTCCGTGTATAAAAAGAGTTACAGAGAGGGAGAGAGAGAGAGAGAGATGTTCTATCCTCTGGTTTACTCCACATGTGGCTGAAAGGCCAGGTTGGAGTTGGCTGAAAGCATGAGCCAGGAGCTTTATTCAGGTCTCCCACAGGGAACTAAGCATGTGGGACATATTCTGTTGCTTTTCCTAGACCATTAGGAGGGATCTGGATTTCAAGCAGAGAAGGTAGGACACGAAGCAGTGCATATGGGATGATGGTACTGCAGCAGCAGCCCTACCTACTATGCCACAACACAGGCTGATCATTCAGGTCCTCACACTTTGTATTTATAAATGGTCTTATCAATACCATTCAAATGCCAATTGAATTCATATCCCCTGGGAGCCAGCGCTTACTTTTCCCATGCTCCTTGCTTAATTTCTTCAGAGAAGCATTTGGTTTGTCTCTAACCATCTCTGCCTGGAGAAGTGTGATCTGGGAAATGATACAACAGCATTTGATACCCACTTTGGTTATTTCAGTAATTGGCTCTGAGACACTTACCTCCCCAATCTCCATCTCAAGCATAAACTACCACTACCTGCTATTTCTCTTGGAGGCATTTGGGGAAAGATAATTGCTTTCTTTCCAGGGGAAAAAAAGGAAACAAACAACAAGAAAAACTAAAGTGAAGCCCCAAACCAATCTGCTGCTTCCCAGATTGTCCTATGCCCCGTTCCTATTGTATTCAACTAGTCCTACCACCTACAAACCAATCATCTTGGGAACTGACCTAGTTAGTGTACAGCTAAGGAAATAATAAGAAATCCCACAAATCCATTATTTGAGAGGCCTACTGTTGATGATTCAGAGAATAGGAGAACTGCTCTTAATTAAACTATATTTGAAGATTCTTTTGCTGTAGTAACTGAACCCTATGCAATTAAGCCCAAAGGATATTGCTGTGGTTTGGATTTGGTCACAGTATGTTTCCCAAAAGTTTATAAAAGCCTGGTCCTTATACAGCTACATTAAGGTTAAGAGGTATTAAAATCTTCAAGAATTAGAGTCTTGTGAAGGCTGGTTAGGTCAGTGAGGTGCCTTCGAAGGAATTAAGGCTGGATTAGTCAGTTTTCATGAGAGTGAGTTATAAAAAGAGCAACCTGGGCCCTGAATCTCTTTGGCTCCCTGTCTCACCATGTAATATCTCCTGCCCATGACACCACCATGGCGTCATCCACTGCCAAACCCTCAACAGACACAGAGCAATGGGGACATGATCATGGACCTCTACCCTCTTCAACTAAGAGCTAAACGAACTTTCTTTTTAAATTTTCTTTTCTTTCTTTCTCTTTTTTCCTCTCTCTCTCTCCCCTTTCTTCTTTCCTTTCTTCCTTCTTTTTTAAATCAAATAACCAGCCTCTGACACTTTGTTACAGCAGTGGAAAATGGACTAATACAGGGATCCTTGTTGAAGGATTATGGGGTATCTCACAGAATACAAGTTTGGGGTCCTGCTGGGAATCAGGAAGGGAGTAGAGCTTGCTGTAGCAAAGAAGGTCCTTCCTACCACATCCATCTCTTGTTTCTGATTTTTCTCTCCTAGGTAGGAGTGGCTTCCTCTAGCTTTCCGAATTTGTGGCAAACAACTTCCAGCTTATATTTTAATATAATTAGACTGAGACCAGAATCTTAATTTCAGTATAAATTCTCAGGAAGGAAACTACTGACTTATCCTGAGTCAGATGTCCACACCTGGAATGAATGCAGAGTGATAATTATGTTGTCTGAACATGATCATGTTAATTAATGGTTCAGAAAAAGCTGTTTCCCAGGGGGAAAAAATGTAAACATTGCACTCTGTTAGTTAAATTTTAATCCATAGTGAAATCTTCTTGCCATTTCCCATCTTTTAAAAACAAAATTCAGATGGTCTATCCCACAACATGGGCCAGTTTCTAAGACCAGATCACTGGGGCTTGAAACCTGACTCAAGTATCTGCTGGCTTCAGGCAAAGAAGCTTCCTGCCTATAAGCCTTATTTGTGATCTACAAAATTGAGTATGACAGAGTACCTACCTGATAGGACTGTCCAATGTATAAGTAAGTAAAAAGCTCAGAACTCTAGTACACAGTAAAAACTTAATAAACAGTAGCTACAACTATTAACGTGAAGTTTACTTCAATTATGGTGCAGATTTTTCAGGATACACAAAATATAGAAGATGCTTCAAAGAAAAGTTTTGTGATAAAAAAAAAAGAGTTAAATAACCATTGTTGAAACTGGGTGTATCACTTCTATTACCTTGGGATTATCATCTGAGTTCTAGGTTGGGAATTGTGACTGGTAACCTTAAAAAAGCAAAATAGGGATTTCTTCTAAACAATCTTGTAAATTATTAGCAGTTCATCTCACTTTATCGGTTAATAAAATTGATTAGGTTTATCAGAATAGTAAGATTTGCACTTATACCTTTTAATACCTTGGGCAAGTTACAGACTGTCTCTTTCTTGAAGGTCTTTACACATGGAATTGAATCACAGCAAACGCGTTTTCTTAAGGGGCTGATGCTAAATATTTTTGTCTTTTGAGGGCCATATGGTCTCTGTCCCAACCACTCAGCTCTGTTGTTGCACAAAAGCAGTCATCAACAATACATAAACAAATGGGCATGGCTGTACTTCAATAAAGCTTTATTTATAGACACTGAAATTTGAATGTTACATAACTTTCACGTTGCCACCTGTAACTTTTCTTTTTATTTCCTCCTCACCCATTTAGACATGTAAGAACTATTCTTGCTTCACAGTCTGTGTGAAGAGAGGAATTAGGCTGGATTTGGTCCTTGGACCAGATTGCAGACCTAGCTTTGGAAGATACTATGTTGCCACTTAACAAATTTTTTTTAATTTATTTATTTCATAGTTGCACAGAAACAGACAGCAAGAGATCTTCCATCTGTTGATTCACTCCCCTGATAGACGCTGGACCAAGGCTAAGGCAGGCCAAAGCCAGGAAACCAGAAGCTTTATCCAAGGTCTCCCATGTTAGTGGCAGGGGCCCAAACACTTGGGCTTCTGACGCGTATCCCAGGCCATTAGCAGGCTGGATAGGAGGTGAAGCAGCAAATACAAACCACTGTCTATAAGGGATACTGGCATCATGGGTAACAATTTTATCTGACTTGCTTCTGTTCCCAGTGCACTGGCATTCTGATGGCAGGCAGGGCGAAGACAAGATGACTGACCACTGTTACTGGGGTTCTATGACCTCAGAGGTGTTTCCACCTCCTGCCACACTCTTTATGCATTTTTCTTAGAAGACAGTATTGGGACCAGTGTTGTGGCACGGCGAGTTAAATTTCCACCTTTGACACCAGTGATCCATATGGGCACTAGTTCAAGACCTAGCTGCTCCACTTCAGATCCACTCCGTCCAATGTGCCTGGGGAAGCAGTGGCGAGTGGTCCGAAGGCTTAGGTGTAGGGGAAACTTTGGGTTCTCGGATTTGGGTCCGGTCCCAGCCCAGCCCAGCCCATCACGGCCATCTGGCAAGTAAACAAGCTGATGAAGATCTCACTCTCTCTCCTTCTGTCTCTGTAACTTTACCTTCCAAATAAATAAAAAACCAAATCTAAAACAAAGAAAAAGGGAAGCAGGTAAACAGTATTTAGAGCACTCTTGGTTTCACATAACAGAAAGTTCACCTTGAACTGCTTATGCAAAATAGAAATTTACTGGCTTAGATATTCAAGGAGTAATTGATCCAGGATTCAAAGATGATCTTGCTTCTTTCTCCATCTTTCAGCTCCTCCTCTCTCCCTGACAGCTTCAGTAGGATCACACAATCTCAGGGGATCTTTTTCCTAAGGAGTTCCCATGGAAGTTCTGGCCCTGATTACTGGTGATGTGTAACAGAGCCTATATCCACTTAAATAAGTCCAGAGACAAGGGAAACTGTGGACACAGTGAAAGCCCAGGGCACGCCGGAGAGGGACCAACTCCACTGAGTTGTGTGCTAAGCATGTGTTGTTTTTCAAAGAAGATAGGAGTTTTAATACCAAAGAAAATGAATGGATGCTGAGAAGTTGGTACGGGCTGAATTTATGTGTTGGAAACTGGGTCCTCACAGCCATGTGCTGAAACCTTTGGGAAGAAATCAGAAGTAGATAAGGTTATGGGGAAGGGGGTCCCATGAAGTAAGAGCAGGAAGGGAAGCTCAAGTGGGCACACTGGCTCCACTTGGCCACCACATGCTCTCTGCCATCTTATGGACTCTCACCAGATGCAGGTTCTGTTTACTTGGTTTCTACAGCCTCCTGAGCTGTAAGTGAACAAACCCCTACTCTTAATAAGTGACCCAGCCTCAGGTAATCTTTAATAGCTGCCGAAAACAGACTCAGACAAAATCAACAAACATCCACTCCACATGGAGACAACAAACTGACATTTGGAATGTAAATGCCTGAACAAAATGTATCAGGGACCTGCCAGGAACAGGAAATTGCTGTTCAAACCCCCTCTTCTCGAAGGAATTGCTTGTCTGCCCTTTGGGAAAATTACCTTTGCAGGGTCCAGCTTCTTCTGGAGCAGACCTTGAGGCTTAGCAAGCCCAGAGCTCCATAAAGGATTATTTTTCATCTTCTGTGCAGTTGGGTAGCCTTGACTCACAGGACTTGGTTGATTGAAATTTTGTTTAGGGGAATCCATGACTTGAATAGCTAACAGCCTGGATCAGCCACTCACAGCTCTCAGTGAGGCAGACAGAGCAGAACTTTCTATCTGGTCTCAAAAATAGCTGCTTCTGACGTGGGCTCTCTCTGATTCATATGGGAGTTTTCCAGGCTTGGGAGGTACTGCTGACAGTTTACTCTGTTCCTCCCCAAACCACAGAGTACAGCTTCTCCCATCTTCCCCAAAACATCCAGTTTATCTCTTGGTATACATCATTCTGACCATGGATCTTTGTTGTTTGTTTTGGGGTATTTTTTTGTTTATTTATTTTTTTTACCCCAAGTGACCTGTTTTAGTTTCAATTTTTTTCCTCCATCCTCTGCTAAACCAAGACTGTGGTCCTCAAGTACAGGTTCCCAATTCAAAAGGAGCCAAGCAGGCCCTGTTACAACGGCTCAGTGGTTAAATCATTGCATTGCAAGCGCTGGGATTCCACATGGGCACTGCTTCAAGTGCTGGCTGCTTCACTTCCCATCCAGCTTCCCACCTGTGGCCTGGGAAAGTAGAGAATGGCCCAAAGTCTTGGGACCCTGCACCCATGCAGGAGACCGAGAAGAGGCTCCTGGATCCTAGTTTCAGATCAGTTCAGCTCCAGCCATTGTGGCCACTTAGGGAGTGAACCAGTGGACAAAAGATCTTTTTCTCTGTCTCTCCTTCTCTCTGTAAATTTGCCTTTCCAATAAAAATAGATGAATCTTAAGTTTTAAAAAAAAAGAGCCAAACAAACATCTCTCAGGCATAGGCAGATGGTTCAGACCCTCCCCTCCTAGGCCAGAAGTAATCCTGGGCACATGTGCCTTGAGATGTTCTGGCTTCTTGACATCCATTGTCACATATCCAGACAGTCACTCATGACAACAGTTTCTTCAGGGCTTGTTCTACCAAAAGAACTTGGGAGAGGAGAGATCTGGGAAGGCATTATGGCTAAGTCAGAAGAAGCAGAGGGCACTGTATAACTGGAGTGTGGATTTGTTGTATTGCACTGATTTCATCTTACTGCACATACTGTTCCCTTGCTATGTCCTGGTCTTGGACTTTGCACACATTCAATCCTTTAACACTTCTGAGGCAACAGCAAGCAGTTGATTTCCTTTCCTCTCTGCTTGCTTCATAACAGTGCACTCTCTCACAGAGGACACAGCAGCTTTTAAAAACACAATCAGCTGGGAATGGTGTTGTGATATAACACGTTAAGCTGCCATCAGTGACACCATTTTAGAAGGGCACCAGTTCAAAACCAGACAGCTCCACTTCCCATCCAGCTCCCTGCTAATGTGCCTGGGGAAACAGCAAAAGATGACCCAGGTACTTTGGCCCTTGCTCCTTGTGGGAGATCTGGATGGGGTTCCAGACTTTGGCTTCAGCCTGGCACAGCCCAAGCTGTTGAGGTCACTTGGAAAGTTAACTGGCAGATGAAAAATGTCATTCTCTCTTGCTCGCTCTTGCTCTCTCTCCCTCTCTCTCTGTAACTGCTTTTCAAACAAATATTTAAACACACACACACACACACACACACACACACACACACACACACTTTCCCCGGGGTTACTATCACCCATAGGATAAGCATCAGGACTAAAACCTAACTTTCACCACTGTCCACAGACTTAGCATTCTCTTGATCCCTTCTCTCTCTCCATCTCTTCATAGCCATCCCTTTCGTTACTTTGCTTTGCCTTCATCAGCCTTCCCTCTGTTTATGAACATGAAGCTTGCTCCCCTATCAGGGCTGCTGCAACCGTTGATCCATTCTTCGGCAGCCTTCTTTCCTTCTATCTTCCCACTTGGTTCTTCCCTGTCATTCAGTGGCAGCTCACTGCTACTTTCCCAAAGAAGTTCTCTTGAACTCTGCTATCTGGAGGAGTCCCACGATTAATCACTTTCCAGTCTTACTTGCATCTTACTCTTTTTATAGCCCTGTCAGCTTATACATGTGGTTTATCTTTTTGCTTGCTATTTTCCCAGTTGGCACAGATACTATACATCTGAATGTCCAGTCCCAGAACATTGCCTGGAGTAGGGCAGGTGTGTTAAATAAATTAAGAGCTCACCCAATGCCTTAAGAGGAAGAACCTACTGGGAGCAGAGCCCTGAATGATCCACAGGGATGTTAAACATTGGAGCCCAAGCCTCCCAACAGACTGAACCTTTGCTCAGTTTTTTGGTTTCACTGTTTTGGTGTCCTTGGCCTTCAACGCCAGGCTGATCTTTCAATGTGAACACTCAGGCTTTGCATCTCTTGTTGGATTGCTGGGAAACACTCTCGCTACACCTCCAGTTACAGCTGAGAAACACAGACATTCTGCACTTTTCCCTCTACTAGCATGTAATCCTCTGCATCTTTCAGTATGAATTTTTTTCTGATTATAAAAATAATACTATACTCTCATGTCAAAAATAATACTATACGCTGATGTCAAGGAAGTGCATACAACTCTCTACCTTGTAAATAAGGACTATCTGCAGTGACTTCCAGAGAGTACAGTTTGGAAAAAGGAGGGGAAGAGAGTGACTGTACAGAGGGGAAACCCCACAGATGCTGCCTCAGTCAGGTGATCACAGGGAGCTGAGCGGGGCACATCATTCTGAGAGCAAGCACTGTGTAGCAGTCAGGAGAAGAGGGATTACCTTCATGTGCTCTTCCTCTGTAAACCCACAGCCCAATCCTGTCTCTGTTCATTTGGGCTGCCATCATAGAATACTTTCTTTTTAAAAAAAAAAATTTATTTTATTTTTATTACAAAGTCAGATATACAGAGAGGAGGAGAGACAGAGAGACAGATCTTCCGTCCAATGATTCACTCCCCAAGTGACCGCAACGAGCGGGGCTGCCCCAATCCGAAGGGGAGAGAACCAGTGGATGGAAGATCTTTCTGTCTCTCCTTCTCTCCGCAGATCTGCCTTTCCAATAAAAATAAATAAAACCTTTGAAGAAAAGAATTTAGCAAAACAAAAGGTACAGTCTCTAAGATGCACAGAAATTAATGGTGCAGCCCTTGAGATGGGGAGACCAAACTAGATTATTTGAGTGGGCCCAATCTAAATCCATGAGTCTTTAAACCCAGAACAACTTTCCCATAGGGTGGGGAGGATGGAGGACTGAAAGGGATTCCCACTACTGCTGGTTTTGAGAATGGAAGAAGGGGTGAAGAGCCAAGCAATGGGGATGCCTTGCAGAAGTTAGAGAGTTCGTTAGGGGCCTTCACAGAGGAACATAATTCTGATAACACCAGATTTTCTTTTTTAACCAATGAGACCCAGGGAAAACTTTATGACTTCAGAATTATAATACATCTATGTTTTTTAAAAGCATTAAGTTTGAGATAATGTGTTAGGGCAGCTATAGATAACTGACACAGATACAGGATACAGATTTCTTAGGTTATATTGACAGTTGTTAACATTTGTTTTAGCTGGAAAGGCAGTCTGGACGTAAGTCAACATGAACAGTGACTTTATGTAGAAAGGCAAGTCCTTTGGTAGCTGGGGAATTCTTCTTGTGCCTTCTCAATAGCAGCTACAGTTCTCGGCTAGCATTTGAATCAAAAGCCACTAGGACCGTGTTCACGTTGCTGTATTGATGCACCTCTCTCAAAAGTGGTGACTTCTCCAACTTGAATATGATGGATAACAGCTCACAATGATTAAGCGTACTGTACTGAGTACCTACCTGGATCCCCTCACTTAATCCTCCTATCATTTCTTTGAGGTAGATGTTGTCATGACTGTTTCATTTCAGGGAGGCACAGAGCGTTTAATGAAGAATTACCTTCATGGGGGGTTGCCTGCTGAGTCCCTCCAGGGAAATTATGAAAAGCTCAGGGAAGTGGATTTTTTTAAAACATTGATTTATTTTTATAGGAAAGGCAGCTTTACAGAGAGAAGGAGCTATATAGAGAAAAAGATCTTTTGTCCGCTGGCCTACTCTCCAAGTGGTCGCAACGGCTAGAGCTGAGGTGATCCGAAGGCAGGAGCTTCTCTCGGGTCTCCAATGCAGGTACAAGGTCCCAAGGCTTTGGGCCATCCTCTACTGCTCTCCCAGGCCACAAGCAGGGATGGGAGCTGGATGGGAAGTGGAGCAGCTGGGACATGAATAGGTGCCCACATGGGAACCCGGCAGCTGCAAGGCGAGGATTTAGACAATAGGCTATCTTGCCAGGCTGAGAAAGATGAATTTCAAAACACTGCAAGAAGAGTCTGTCATCATCTTCCAGAGGCATAATTAAAACCTCTGTGGCAACATACAGAAATCTTATAACAACATCCGCTGGCAAGGATAAAGTGGGGAGGGGAAGTACCCCATTCCACTGCTGGTGAAAGTGTAGACTAGCACACTCACTAGCACACTCACTCACTAACACACTCACTATGGAGGTCAGTACGGAGAGTGCTTGGACAACTAAAAATTGATCTACCTTATAACCCAGCATTACTACTCCTGAGAATATATCCAAATGAAGTGAAATCTACATATGAGAAAGCAACCTGCATCCCTATATTCACCGCAGCACAATCTATGATAGCAAAGACGTGGAAACAGCCCAGATATCCATCGAAAGAGGAATGGATAAATAAACTGTGGCACATCAATTCCATGGAATATTACACTGCCATTTTAAAAAATGAAATTTTACTATTTGCAACAAAATGGTTCTGGCTGGAGACCATTAGGTTCAGAGACATAACCCAGTCTCAAAAGGACAAACACCATAAGTTCTCTCAGATACTGGGCAACCTTCATGCAAAATAAAAAAAAAAAAAACAGAAATATAGGTAAACAAATACATACATGCATTCTCATTACAGCAAGAAGGAGGGAGGCTTGGTATATTCCATGACAGTATGTTTGGGGGTTGAGATGAGCTTTTTTCTGACATTTAATGATGCATAATAAAGACTAGGGTGTTACCCGAAGCCTGTAAAATGCATCAGGCAGTAATAAGGCTCAGATATATTTCCCTAGCATTTAAGATACCCTCTTGGGTAGATACCAGGAAGTAGTTCCAGTGGATACTCAGCAAGGGAAGCCTCTAGGCACTGGCTCCCTGACCGTGGGCAGGCAGGTTGCTCTGTACTCTTCCTTTTGTAAAAAGGCATGGATCTGGAATTAGAGGCAACCATCTTACCTGCAATGGCAGAAATATGCCCAAATGGCTACAAGTCTTCCATGCTCCACATCCACTGTTTTGATTCTGCCCCCACAATAGTCCTTCTAGGAAAAGAAAATGTGTTACAGGTGATAGTGACATGGCCACTCCATCACCATTCAGGCACTGCACCAAGCACTTGACATGTATTATTCCAGCTCATCTCCCCAGCAACGGTAAGGTGGAAAGCACGGTCCCCCTTTTACAGAAGAGGAAGCTGAGAGGAAGGGTAATTAGCCCAGTTCACACAGTTAGTGGTAGAGACAGAGTTTTAATTAGAATCTGTCTTGAGCCAATGAACATTGCACAGCAATGATGGAACTTGTCTCCATAAAGGTATAAATTGCTTGCTAGGAAAGTCAGCCCCATGAGGATGGGAAACTTTTGTATTTAGTTCATTGTTCCATTAATGTTGCTTAACGCAATAGCTACTAAAGCAAGTCCTTGATGTGTGTGTGTGTGTGTGTACGTATATATATAAAGAATAATAAAAGCAGAAGAGAGAGTACAAAGTATTTTCTAGATGCTTAGCCCTAGAAATGGTCTATGGACCCGGCTCAGTGGCCTGGTGGCTAAATCCTTACCTTGTACATGCCAGGGTCCATATAGGCACCAGTTTGTGTTTCCGGCGGCCCTGTTTCCCATCCAGCTCCCTGCTTGTTGCCTGGGAAAGCAGTCCAAGACGGCCCAAAGCCTTGGGATCCTGAGCCCACATGGGAGACCTGGAGAGGGCTCCTAACTCCTGGCTTCAGATCAGCTCAGCTCCGGCCCTTGCAGCCACTTAGGGAGTAAATAAGAGGAGGGAGGATCTTTCTCTCTGTCTCTCCTCCTCTCTGTATATCTGACCTTCCAATAAAAATAAAAATAAATCTTAAAAAAGAAAAAGAAATGGCCTGTGAGTAGTGGGTGATAGAGAGTGATAGAGTAATAGAGAGGCCAGTTCACTTGCAAACGACACCCGGTTGCAGCTTCCTGGTAACGCAGATCCTAGAAAGCAGCAATGATGGCTCAACGGATTGACTTCCTGCCACCATTGTGGACACCTGGATTGAGCTCTGGTTCCTAGCTTTACTTTGTCTTGGCCACTGTTTGTACATTGTACCAGCAAGTGAGAGTTCTTTCAAATTAAAAGAAAAATCACCTTTAAGATGGGTATTATTGTCCTCATGTTGCAGATGAAGAAAGCAATTTCCAGGGTCATCAGCAGTCAGGAAAAGAGTGAGGGTTGAATCCTGAAGTCCTGAAGTACTAGCCTATAAGCAATACCTCTCGTGTCCTGTTACGGGGCTGACCTGGCTATCACAATGCCTGCATATTCCGACCCTTTCCTTTTCTAATCTTTTTCTTTAACGCTGTTTTAAATATATATCACATGAGCATTGGTAACATTTTGAACAACATCATTAATAATCCTGCACTACTGTCAGGTTCTTAAATGTTAACAGTGGTGAGAATTATGGGAAGGGCATATGGAACTCCTGCATGATCTTCACGGCTACTCCATAAATCTAAAATTAATTCTTAAAAAGCGTATTAAAGATTTGGAGCAACAGAAAAGGACATAATGCCAGAAACTGATTCTCCACCAATGCTAACACTCAAATTCCAATGTTCTCCTAAAAATACAATCACTGTGATCCTTCTCTTATGCATCCTTGGGAGGATATTCCAAGGAGATTGGATGCCTAAAAAATATTGGTATGACTCAAACAATTAGGCAATGCTTTTATTTCCTCGCCTTTGTTCTATGAGCTTGGCTGGAATCATTAGAGTAGTTTCCCCTTAGCGATTGGGAAAATGCATTCTAAGTCCCCAAAGAGTGCCTGAAGTTGTGGATGGTACTTAACCCTATTTACACTGCGCTTTTCCTTATATACATATATATATCCCTGTGATAAAGTCTAATTTACAAATTAGGCACAGTAAGAGATTAAGGAAAGTAACTAAGGGTGGTCATTGTGGTACATTAATTAACAAGCTATCACTTGTTATTATTTGCCAGATCCTGTGTTGGAGCACTAGTTCAAGTCCTGGCTATTGCTTTTCCAAGCTAGTTTCCTTCTCATATGCCTGGGAAGCAGCAGACAATGGCTCAGGTACTAAGGCCCCCACCATTCTCATAGAAAATCCAGAAAGGTTTCTGGTTTCCAGGCCTCGGCTATTGTAGCCATTAAGGGAACGAATCAGTGGATGTAAGATCTCTCGGTGTCTGTGGAACTCTGTTTTCAAATAAATAAATTTTTGAAAAAGATCAGTAACTAATAATTCAAAACAATACTGCCTACTCTAATCAAATTGCACTTTGGCCCATGGGAGGGCACAAAATCTAGGACAGGGGCTGGGGTGGCTAGACGGAGAGACACCCAACAGCATCTGTGTGGGCTGCACAGTGGAGCTGGTTAGATGGAACTAAGCTTTAATACCCATTGACACCTACGAGAGCCGAATGGGGTATGGGACAGACCGGATTAGTCTGCTACACATACTGGCAAACCAGGGTAGGGGACGGGCCTGGTGGGGGTTATTGTGGGTCGCTCCAGCTAGGCTGCAGCTCCCACTGGTTATGTGAGAGCCGAGTATGTGCTGGGCAGAACCAGGCTGGACTGCAAACACCCACTGCTTCCAGTGGAAGTCAGGGCTGAAAACAACCAACCCAGCAATTGCAACCACCAGCTGATCAGGGCGATGGACTGTGCCAGGCCCTGTACTTGCTAGTACATACAAGAATCTGGTCTGGGAACACCTCAGACAAAGTTTCTTTTGAGATATTCCCAATCAAAAGGCCGGACTCAGAACCCTCAGCTATATGTTGGCAGTGAAATACTGGACAAACGGATACTCTATGATGGACTATGCCAATCAGTGTATTCTTCAACGACCTCATCTTGCTTGGAGTGGCGAGACTGGCAGCGATTCATAACTGGTGAACTATCAAAACCACGTGAACAAGAATCTCGGAGCATGACCCACATCCGGGACCTGGGGTGGGTGGGAAACTGGGTGGGGCTTCTCCCTCAATATCCCCCTTTACCTCAGATACATGAAGGAAACAATATGGAAATAATAGTCTTACCCACTTTCCTATAGCCCTTGAACCTTTTTACCCTAATTAACTATGTAAAGATTGTCAAAAATACAATAAAAATTTAAAAAGCCAAATTGCACTTTAGGATCATTAAGTAAAATAAGGGTTACTGGAACATAAATGCTGTAACATCATATGGTCGACCTAATAACCAAGCAACCATGTAACCAAGATAACCAAGCAACTAGCAGGTGGATATGCTGGATAAAAAGGCTGACTCACATTTTAGGAAGGACAACATGGAATGGCTTGAGAGTTTATCACACTAGTCAGAAGTGTGCGCAAGGTAAAACTTACTAACTGTTGACTTCTGAAAATTCCCATTTAGCATTTTTGGATGGCAGCAGTTGACTTCTGGTTAACTGAAACTCCAGAAAACAAAACCATGGATATGGGAAACTAATTGTACTCAAAATCTTTGGGTACAAGAACTGACACATGGTTGTGAATTTTCCTTCAGGCCTGACTTCTCATTTAATTTCCAACAAGACCTTGTATTTGGGACTCTTGTTGAGAAAATTCCTAAAGCACCTGCTGCTAAGAGGCCAACCTCACAGGAAGCTGTCTTTTCATTCGGTAGCAGCAATTCCAGGAAAGTGAAAGAAGTACCCCTACACAGCAGGAAAGTTCTTCTCCCTTTCCTAGTTATCAACCTTTCCTAGGCAACCAATAAAGAAATCCTCAATTTGGTGCCACTTTGTTTTCAACATCCCCAGTACCTGTTCACCTTATTAAGAAACAAAATTCGGGCTTAAATGTAAACCTGTGTGTTGGCATGATGGCTCAACAGGCTAAGCCTGTGTCTAAAAGTACCAGTATCCCTCATGAGTGCTGCTTCATATCCCAGCCGTTCCACTTTCCACTCAGTTCCCTGCTTGTGGCCTAGGAGAGCAGTAGAGGATAACCCAAAGCCTTGGGACCCTGCACCAATATAGGAGACATGGAAGATGCTCCAGGCTTTGAACCAGCTCAGCTCTGGCCGATGCAGTCATTTGGGGAGTGACTCAATGGATGGAAGATCTTTCTTTCTTTATCTCCAATAAAAATAAATAAATTTTTTTAAAATAAATCTTAACCTCCAGTGGGTTACAGAATAATAACTAGAATAATATCACTTTATTCTCAACACACATTTTTATGAACATTTTTCTAACTATGCTGAGTGGCAGTGAGTTTGCTTTAAATAAAAAGAAAAAGCTTATTTGAGAGACAGGGAAAGTAAGTGTATGAATGTGAAAGAGAAACAGGGAGAGCATTTTTCCATCTACCGGTTCATTCCCTGAATGCCTGCAGCATCCAGGGCCAACGATGCTACTGGTACTCAACCCAGGTCTCTAACATGGTAGCAGAACCCTAACTATTTGAGCTATTACTCTTGCCTTCCAGGAAGCACAGTAGCCCAAAGCTTGAATAGTAAATGGAACAGGTCTTGAACCTAGCCACTTCATTGGGACACCACCATTCCAAGTGACATCATTAACTGCCATGCCAAATGTTCACATGTGACTTGTTTGTAGATATGACATGACATTTTCTTGAATAAGTTTGAGAAATGATGAGTACATGAAAGTGTAGATGTCTGTATGTGGCTTGATGAATTTTGGGCAGAGTCTGGAGTCTGGAACACATTATTCTGCAGCCATTTTGACCATAGTCTTATACTCTTAAGAGCACTGATCTTAGATAGATCTGGGTTTAGTCCCAGCTCTACCATTCACTGGCTGAGCAGCTGTAACAAGCAGTTACGACCTCTCTTAGTTTCATCTTATTGACCTATACAGAGAAGGTGATAATGATAGTACTTTCTTCCCAAGTCATCTAGGGAGGTGATGATTTAATGTGTAGCTCACTGTGAATGCTTCATATGAGTGAGCACCAGAGTACGCAACAGGCACAGATTTCTGCAGCACAAGCATTTGCAGGGATTTCCAGAACACCTCAAGTTCAAACTAATGGTTACAACACACAGACTTGGGAAGACATCTCCTTAGTCCCAGCAGTGTCACCCATCTAGCCTATTATTTACATGAGAAGTTTCCCATCCCCTCCACTGCTCCTGTCCCTGAGTAGCTTCCCATTTTCAAGATATATGACTAAACCTGCTGGTATATCCCAGTCATGCCTGGCACAGAGCTCTTGTTTGCTGGAGCTGCTGCTCCTGAGGCATGCACCTCCCTGGGGTGGCATTTGGGGATAGAAAGATGGATTTAGCTGCCTCTTCCCCCAGAAGTGACTCAGCTCCTGGAAGCTCAATAACAGTAATGGCAGTTGGAGCCCTGGGCACTATTGTGCCATAATGCTTCCCCCCTCCACACAGCCAACACATCTCTGCTTGGGAATGTGCAGTAGATCCATGTAAGGACTGGCTTGTTTAACTGGCTCCAAGCCCTCCTCCTGCATCCTCCCAGGGTTTATCCTACTCATACAAATATCACTTGGCAGCTGCTGGATGCCAGCCTTCCAGCAGGGAAAGGTTGAGAAGGGAGCATCTTAGGATGCTATTTCTATCACACACGTTCAGACCTCAAGGAAACCAACTGTGTATGACATTCGCTTATCACATCTGGTGCCTCATTTCTCAGTCTGTTCTGAGGACATTCTGCATGAAGATCCCTGAGCATGACCTCCAGTCCAGAGTTCTCTCAATCCCTGAAAGAAAGGGCAGGAGACTGCTCTTGTAATTGTCTCCTGAGATGATCACTGTGCTCACTAACATATACGAACCCTGCTTTTCATGTCCCTAAAGCAATATAAATACAGGTTGACTACCCTTTACCTAAAATGCTTAGGAGCAGAAGTGTTTGCCATATGGGAGCTTTTCAGATTTTGGTATATTTACATAGACTTTACTGGAACATCCCTAATCTGAAACCAGAATTTAAGAACATTTGGGATTTTCGATTTTTGATTAGGGCTGTTCAATCTGGCACTGTGGTGTAGCAAGTAAAGCTCCTATCTGCAGTGCCAGCATCACATATGGACATCATTTCAAGTTCTGGCTGCTCTACATCTGATCCAGCTCCCTTCTAATGTGCCTGAGAAAGCAGCAGAGGATGGCTCAAGTGCTTAGGCCCCTGCACCCACGTGGGAGACCCAAAATAAGCTCCTGGCTCCTAGCTTCAGACTGGCCAAGTTCTAGCCATTGTGGTCACATGGAGAATGAAACAGATTTCTCTCTGTTTCTCCTTCTCTCTTTGTAACTCTGCCTTTCAAACAAATATATAAATCTTTTTAAATCTGATTTCAGTTCCTTTGTTGATATAATGATGGTATTTCTTAGTTAGGAAAGTAGTTGGTTTTGTTAAGATTTTTTTTTTACTTTTTTAAAATTTTATTTTTATTATTATTATTTTATGATACAATTCCACAGGCCTTGGTATTTCCCTTATCCCCTCCCCAATTCCCTCTCCCTTCACTGAGTTCCCCTATATTATTATTATAGTATAGTTCTTCATAAACAGTACTACGTCCATCATTGAGGGCATGCACAATGGCAGAGCGTCCAGCATCCTACTGTCAAGATATAGTAAACAGTTTCATTAGGAGTCCATCTTTAGTTTGGAAGTAGAGATGCGTACTGCATTGTATCCTCACATCTGGATATGTTAGTCTCCATTTCACAGTTACTGTACATCCCCTTAAATGAAAAGCCACAAAGCAAAATCAACAACAGGAAGAAAAATAGAAATTTATAATGCCATGAAGTTAAATAACATGCTCCTAAATATGATAGTCTCCATTACACAGTTAACAATACATCCCCTTAAATGAAAAGCCACAAAACAAAATCAAAACAGAATCAAAACAGGAAGAAAAAATAAATTAACAACATCATGAAGTTAAATAATATGCTATGGAATGACTAATGTGTTGCTGAAGAAATGAAAAAGAAAATCAACCTTCTTGAAGAAAATGATGCTACTGTATGATCTATGAGTCACTGAAGAATTTAATGAGAAGTGTTTTGAAGAGATGAAACTAACAAAAAAAATCAAAATCCATGAGATATAGCTTCTGCTGATCCCAACAGGGTTGACCAAAAGCAATCTTCACCATGACACATGTTAATCTAGCTCTCTTCAATCGAACATAACAAAAAGATCCTTAAATGTTCATGAGAAAAAAAATCAATAGACATAAAAAGGAATGCCAATTAAACTCACAGGAGACCTCTCACAGGAACTCTACAGGCCAGAAGAGAATGGAACAGCGTATTCCAGATTTTAGCAGCAAAAAATTGTTGGCCCAGTGTAATGTACCCACCCAAGCTTTCCTTTGTCTTTGAAAATGAAAAAAAATTCTTTCACAGTAGAGAAAAGTTAAAAGAATATGCCTCTTCCAAACCTGCCCTACAAATGATATTTAAAGATGTTTTCTTGACAGAGAAGAGAAATAGCACCCACCAAAACCAAAGGTAAATGTGAAGAAGATCTCAGTAAAATAACAACAGAAGACTAAATCAATGAACAACCCATTGCTAAAATGACAGGACGAAATTACCATCCTTACATATTAACCCTGAATGTAAACGAATTAAACCCATCAATCAAACATCATAGATTAGTAGACTGGATTAAAAAAAAAACAAAACCCATCTATTTGTTGCCTATAGGAGACAAACCTCAGCAACAAATATTTATTTATTTTTTAAAGATTTATTATTTATTTTTATTGGAAAGACATATTTACAGAGAGGAGAGTCAGAGAGAAAGGTCTGCCCTTGAACCGTTTTACCCTAATTAACTATGTAAAGATTGTCAAAAATATTTTTTAAAAATGGAAAAAGTTAAAAAAAAAAAAAAAAAAAAAGATCTTCCATCTCCTGATTCACTCTCCAAGTGGCCACAACAGCTGAAGCTGAGGTAATCTGAAGCCAATATCCGGAGCTTCTTCTGGGTCCCCTACATGGGTGCAAATCCTAAGGCTTTGGGCTATCTTCTACTGCTTTCCCAGGCCAGAAGCAGGGAAGTGGGAGGGAAATGGAGCAACCGGGACATGAACTGACACCCATATGGGATCCTGGAAAGGCAAAGATTTAGCCTCTGAGCCATAGTGTCAGGTCCAGGAAGGTAATTCTTAAATGGATATGATTACAGCAAGGAGTTTGGAGTAGGATGATCTAATTTTATATCCTGTCCCATCACATATTCCTTTCCTCAAGCCTCAACTTGGCCATTTAACAAATAGGGTAGGGCCCTGTGTAGTGGTTTAGCGGCTTAAGCCCTTGCCTTGAACACACTAGGATCCCATATGGGTACCAGTTCATTTCCCAGCATCCCCACTTCCCATCCAGCTCCCTGCTTGTGGACTGGGAAAGCAGTTGAGGACAGCCCAAAGCCTTGGGTTCCTGCACCCACATGGGAGAACTGGAGGAGACTCCTGGCTCCTACTTTCAGATTGGTGCAGCACTGGCCATTGTAGTCACTTGGGGAGTGAATCATCGGGTGGAAGATCTTCCTCTCTGTCTCTCCTCCTCTCTCTATATCTGACTTTGCAATACAAATAAATCTTAAAAAAAAAAGAGAAAGAAATAGGGTAGCAGTACTTAATATCTAGGGCTGTTCTGAGAATCAAATAAGGTGAAGCAGAGATCTTGATATGTGATAAGTGTTCAATCAATGTTTACTATTATTATTATGGAGCAACCTTGGATTTCTGAACCTTTAAAGAGTGGGAAAATTATGGTACCTACCACTTAGGGTGAGAGTTGGAAAATTCCATTGGAAAACTGTAAATCAGCAGGTGGTAAAATTTTTTTGTTATTTTTTCCCATTGTGTATTTTTTTTTTTAAAGATTTATTCATTTCATTACAGCCAGATATATACAGAGGAGAGACAGAGAGGAAGATCTTCCGTCCGATGATTCACTCCCCAAGTGAGCCGCAACGGGCCGATGCGCGCCGATCCGAAGCCAGGAACCTGGAACCTCTTCCGGGTCTCCCACGCGGGTGCAGTGTCCCAATGCATTGGGCTGTCCTCAACTGCTTTCCCAGGCCACAAGCAGGGAGCTGGATGGGAAGTGGAGCTGCCGGGATTAGAACCGGCGCCCATATGGGATCCCGGGGCTTTCAAGGCGAGGACTTTAGCCGCTAGGCCACGCCGCCGGGCCCCCATTGTGCATTTTTTTAAAACTTCATTTCATTTTATGACACAGTTTCATAGGCTCGGGATTCCCCCAACCCCTCCTCATACCCTCCCCCTATGGTGGATTCCTCCACCTTGTTGTAGTATTACAGTTCAAATCCAGTCATGATTCTTTCATTGCAAGCATGTATCATGCATAGAGTCCAGCATCTTATTGTCCAGAAAAATTCAACAGTTTCTTGGGGAGACCATCTCTGGTCTGAAAGCAGAGCTGGCAGAATATCATCCCGTCCAAAGAAAAGCCACAGCATAACATCAACAACAATTTACAACATTATGGAGTTAATTGACATGGTACTGAGTGACCAATATATTGGAAAATGCAAGTTCTTAACCACATCCTGTGACTACTTCATTGACATTTCAATTTTAGTTTATACACAACTGGCTGCTATAAACCTTAAAATGGCTATAGGGTAATATTCAGCTGTTTTGTGTCTATTTTCATTTTTGCATTTAGCAGTTTATAGTGTTGAAGCATAATTTTTACTGAACATGGCGGATTTTAGGATAGTCCAAACTGGCTTATAACTCTAACAAGGCATATGTCAACAGTTAAAGTGCAGAACAGTTTTAGGAGGGGTGTGCAGAGAAATCTTCAATACCTCAGTGAGGATTAACTAATCTTTGTGTCCTCTCTAATAAGGAATATGTGAGTCCAAGAAGACCATTTCCTGTCTGGTTCTAAGCTTTGTTTGTTATTCTCTATCTGATTTAATTTTTGTTTCGTTTTGTTTTGCTTTGGTGGGGGGCTCTGGAGCGACCCTGATGGTCATTGCAAGAGAGGGTGGGGATCCAAAGTTGGAACTAAGTAAGGACCAGAGAAAGTTCCCTTCCCGAGTCCCGAAGGAAGTTTACTGTTCTTCTGTTTCTGAAGGTGGTAAATATTTAAAGTGCTGTGGGCCGTAGTCCCTGGTGCAGCTACTCAGTTCTGCTGTTAGAGTGCAAAAGTGGCCATAAAGCACACATGAGTGAAACAGCACGACCAATATTCTGGTAAAACTTCACTTCCGACATCAGGTCCAGGACTGGATTTGATCCAATGACTGTGATTCGTTCAACCCTTGGCTGAGGCCATTGTGAAGATGAAATGAGAGGAGGCTTATGATGAGTCCAGCACTGGGTCTGGCACAGAGTGCTCGCTACAAGAAAGGATTCTAACAATTTCATGCATGAACTGAGGTTTAGATTTTGTTCCTTTCTCTAGTGGAAGCAGTGTATCCTTGGGCACAAATTTTTAACAGAGGACCCAGCCCTATTTTCTTCACCAATCAAAGCTCAGTGTTCATCTAGGCACCTGGAGCCTGGCAGCTGCTGCCTCTCTCTTCCCCACTTAGCGTGGAGGTAAAATGCCAACTTGTGCAGTGTGATGAATCTTCTTGGTCTCATGCCTCATCCCAGTGTGTGTTGCCATTTTCAGCATCTGTCCCACGAAAAAGATTGGCCATCTGAACCACAATGTGAAAAATTAAGATACTTCTATTGTGGGTAATTAACTGTACATGTTCACATTGAAAAATGCTTTGAACTCTCACCAGGAGGCTGCTTAAGCTGGTAAAGACTAGGGAGTGGGATGGGGCGGGGGAGAAATAAGTGAGCCAGCTGAGTTTGAGTTTTAGTTCTATAATGTTCTGGTTTTGTTATATAGAGCAAGTTACATTATGTGTATTTACTTTCATTTTATTTGAAAACTAGAGTATGAATCTTTCATCTACTCTCCCTAAATGCCCACAGTAGCCAGGGCTGAGCCATTTCAAAACCAGGAGCCCAGAACTTGATCCATGTCTTCCACATGGGTGTCCGAGATCCAAATCTGGATCCATCACCTGCTGCCTGCCAGGAAAAGCATTACCAGAAAGCTGAACTAGAAGCAAAGTAATCAGAACGAAAACCAGGCACTCTGGTAAGGCATATAAACATCCCAAGCAGCATCTTAACAACTGCACCAAATGTCTGACATCTGCCCCCATCTTCCTTGTCTAAATCTCACACTCATCCTCTGTGAAGTAGTGATTGCATAATACATGTAAATCTTCCAATATAATAAAACATGTAAACCCCACTTTGCAGACAGAAGTGATGCCAACAAATAAGTTATATATCATCATGTAGCCAATGATATCAGGACAACCATTTGTGGACTGAACCAGCTTATTTAAGAGTTCTTTTTCCTCTTATATCAAACAAGTAAACTCTCTTTTTAAAAAGAAAGAGAAAAAAATCATAAGTCAAAGCACAGTGAATAACCTGCTGAACACACTGATCACACTAGCTCAGTAGCCCTGCACTCCATGGAGTGTCTGTCGTTCATCCTTTGGCTCATAGGCTGGCAGCATCAAGACCTCATTATGCCCTAAACCTAAGGGGACAGAGAAGGACATACAAAACCATAGGGAGGAAGTCACAGGGAGACAGAGGCTGATGTTAGAGAGATGCTGCAATGAGACACGGACTGCCATAAAGCACTAGAAGCTGGAGAGAAAGAGGAGGGATCCTCCACTTGGAGTCTGTGGGAGGTTTGGGGGTGGCTCTGCCAGCACCTCGATTTGGATGTTCTGGCCTACGGATCTGCAACAGAGTAGATCCTGTGTTTTAATCCTCCCAGTTTGCAACACTCTTGATTCCTAGATGTGAAGGAAAAGAGGTATCAGAAAAAAATCATCTACATGGAGAAGAGACCAGCTTGACGAGGCAGGGCCTAAATCTGGATGCAGAAGTGGGCTTAGTTCTTTAACCTGCCAGCTTGGGACCATCTCAGAGGATGATATGAGGGCCCCTCCCCATTTCAACACCAAGTGACGCATAATCTATGTTACAAAATTCTGGAGCTCTCTGCAAATACAAAGAGAAGCAGGCATTGCTGTGAGTGAGATACTGAAGTAAAAAGAGAGAGAGAGACAAGAAATTTCCAGTAGGCCTGTAACTACCACACCAAAAGTGTCCAAGGAACTGCCAGGTCTTTTTCATTGTTTCTCCTACCAATAAGCAATTAGCTCAGAGAATGAAGGAAGACCATTCATTTTAACCTGAAAACCAACTTCAGGAAATTGCCTTTCTCCTGGTTCTGCAGCAATCTGAGAAGTCTTCATTAGTGAAGGAGAGACAAGCAATTCTGAGACAGAGAGGACATGTTGGCTGTAGGTTACAGCAGAGCATGCTAACTCACCAAAAATGTGCTGGCTCCTGAAAGATCTCGGAGCCAAGGAAGTTGCAGTTACAAGTTCCTGGGAGTTAGCATTCTCCCACGATCCAAACAGGCAGGAGTTGACTTCAGGGAAGTTTGAAAGTCATGGATTCCATCTCCTGGCTCCCAGACAGACCTGTAGACAGAAGGCAGCTTTTGGGTCGTGATCTTGGAGTAAGGCAAACACAAAAGAAGTGTGGGAGGACCGAGGTGCTTGTGGGGTGGGGGCTAGCCCTCAGGGTGGGTTTTGGAGGGGTGGAGTTAGCAGGATTGGGTGACAGGTTACTGGCCTTAGGGTACGATAATTTCAGTGGTCTCCCCTGGACCACCTTCTACCTGTAAAGGGCTTTGGGATACTGCCTTTTCTAAGTCTCAGCCATTTGATCTGGAAATGTGATCTAAAGGAACCTCAAGTCATATGCAAATATTTAGCTTCAGGAATGCTCATTACAGAGGGCTGTTTGTAGTGAGGAAGGGAGATGTGAGGAAAGGGGAACCATCTCAATGTCCATGGACTGGTTAAGTTGATGCCATGGGCTGGTTTAGTGATGCTATGGATTGGTTAAGTGATTCCAAGCACAGCTACAAACAGAAAATAGCCCATCTTTCCCACTTCTGAGAAAAGGAGTATCCAAGGGCAGGCAAAAACGCTTACACTTTGCTATGTGAAAGACTAAGAAAGAAAATAGAAGGATCCTAACTTTGTATTACAATAATAAGACCTATTCAACAGTGACTATATGTGTGTATATGCATACATGTATTTTAACCTTTCAAAGTAATAACATCTTGGTGTGTATTTTTTGTGTTCTTAAAAACTGTTTATATCAATTGCTGTGAAGTAATCTATGAACAGACTAATACATCTATATATACATATATAATATGTAGTGTATATACACTGCTATATCATATGGTTTATGTCACATTAACTTCATGTATGGTTTTATATGTTTGACAATATTTCTAACTGCCCATCAAAATGTTAACTGCTCTCAAGGCAGTAGTCTTTGGATGACTTTTTTTTTAAAGATTTATTTATTTTCCTTAAAAGTCAGAATTACAGAAAGAGAGGGGGAGATATTCCATTCACTAGTTCACTCCCCAAACAGCCACTCCAGCCAGAGCTAAGCAGGTCCTAGGCTGGGAACCGGGAACTTCTTCACACCAGTGCAGGAGCCCAATGACCTGGGCTGTCCTCTACTAATTTCCCTGGTGCATTAGCAGGGAGCTGGATAGGAAATGGAGCAGTAGGACTCGAACCACTGTCCCTATGGAAGGAAAGTGCGGCAGCCGGAGGATGAGCCAAATATGTCACCATGCCGCCCCTATGAATGACTTTTTATTTTTTTGTTGTTGGTTTTTGGTTTGTTTGTTTTTTCCTACCTGCCTGAGGTAAATTTTCTACATCAAATTTGTATTACTTGGTGACACCACAGGATAATTACTTTTTTCCATCTGGAGTGAGCCTCAGTCTTGGGGGCTAGGACAGGGTGACGTGGCCATAGTAGACTTGAGGATATTGTGGGGACAAATTCAGAAACGGTCCAGGCTGGAACTGCCCAACATCTTAAGGAACCAGCACGGGCCTTGGTTTCTCAGAGAAACAGGATTCCCGTGCGACTTGGGCCCTTTTCTGTTGCTCTTTCGGAACGTTTGGGACTGGGGATTTTGTTTACGTCAGAAAACACAAAATCCTATGTTGACTTACGGCTTTGTAAGCTGGGAGCTTCAGAACCAGGCGGCCTTCCGTGGAGAGTGACTTCACAGCTTCCTATCACCGCCGGCCACAGAGCCACAGAGCCGAAGGACAAGCGCCTCCGGCCACTTCCGCTGAGGAAACCAAACCCCGAGGCCACCAGCCCAGTCTCGCGAGAACTCGTTCTGTCCGGGAAAGTCCATGTGAGGAGAGCTTGCTGGCATTGAGAAAAGCTTTCATTCCCGTTAAAGACCCCATCCCTTCTCCACCCTGTGACATTGGGAACCAAGACCCCAAGTGAGTTTTACTGGAAATAAACTATAGCTGCTTGGGAAACGTGCCTCCCACTCCCACCCCTATTAGCAAAATCCCACCCCCACTCCCACATTTGCCGGACAGGCCGAGACCTGTGTGTCCCCTCGAGAAAATGAGCGTCGCAGGGGCCAGGCTGTCCATCCCCCTCACCACACACTCCGTGGTCACTCTCAGAGTTTATCCTACGGGATTTCTTGGAAACCCCTGCAGCGTCAGTAACTGACGTCCCGCGTGTTTCGTGTCCTCCCCGTGCAGGTCAGCTGGACATCATCTCTATGGCAGAGACGACCATGATGCCGGAGGAGATCGAGCTGGAGATGGCGAAGATCCACCGTCTCCGGGAAGTCTTGGTCCGCCGCGAGTCTGAACTCAGGTTCATGTGAGTTGCCAGACGCGGCTCCAGAGCAGGAAGGAGCACGGCAGAGGGAGGATCCCCGATGACCAGACCCTGGGATAAAGGCCTCGTGTACATTAAAAAAATCATCATCATTTCACTGTTATGCCGTCTAGAGGAGTGGGTATTGTTATCTCCTTGCAGTTGAAATTGAGTTCAGACTAATATGTCTCCACCATCTTTCTGTGCTGGCTACTGGAGAAGGATGACAAAAGAGAGAGCAGGGAAAAGGGGGAGAGCCAAGGATGGTCCTCTGCTAATGGCCTAGGAAAGCAGCAGAGGATGGCCCAAGGCCTTGGGATCCACCCTGCACCCACATGGGAGATCTGCAAGAAGTTCTTGACTTCTGACTTCAAATCCGCTCAGGTTCTGGCCATTGTGGCCATTTGGGGAGTGAAACAGCAGATGAACTATCTTTCTCTCTGTCTCTCCTGTCTGAAAATCTGCCTTTCCAATAAAACTAAATCTGAAAAAAAAAATAATAAAAGATATGATTTAGGACCCTTGCATCCCATATAGGAGTGCCAGGGTTGGCACCCAATTCTGCTCCTGAATCCAGCTTCCTATTAATGTATCCTGGGTGATGGCTCATGTAGTCACATCCCTCCCACCCACATGGGAGATAAGATTGAATTCCTGCCCTCTGGCTTCAATCCAACCCAGCCTCAGCTGTTACTGACATTTGAGGAGTGAACCAGTGCTTGGGAGATTTCTGTTACTTTTCCTATCTTCGAAATGAGTACATGTGTCAATCTTTTTTTTTTTTTTTTTTAATTGGCTGAGCTTGGGCTTGTTCTTAGGCATCCGAACTTCAGCTTATTCATTTGTAAAATACAAGAAGATAACACCTCTCTCGCGGGGTCCTCAGCAACCTTAGAGTTGCAGGAGCTCCATATCTGGTCTTTATGGAGCTCAGAACTCCTGAAGAATCGTATGTCATGTTTATAGAGGAATTGTAATTTAAAAAAATTATCTCTGGCAGACAAGTGGTGAGAGAAAGGTAAAACAAGATAGAAGGCTAAATGGCTGCTTGGCTGGAGAATCACTACAAAACTGTCAGTTCCTGACCCAACCATATTAGAAACTGCTGGAACCTCAAACCTGCAAGGCTTGCAGAGCTCTCATGTGTTTACTGAGTATGCAATAGTATGAGACTTAGGCATCTGTGGCCGAGGCTCAGTGAAACGAAGCAACCTGCCCAGATTCCCACCCCAGGAAATTTAGGATTCAGACTCTGCCCTTCCTGCCTTCCAAACCCATGCTTTCACCCCATAAAATATGAACTTTGGTTCATATTTTATATCCAGCTTTTTGGATGTGCCAGATTCTGCACAAAATGCTTCATGTACTTTTCTCAAAGGAGTCCTCAGAGGAAGGTTCAGGTACATTCCCATTTTACACATTAAAAAAAAAATTCCCTTTTTGCTGGAAATCAAGTAAACCACATACTCAAGCATTCAGGAAGAACTCCTGTCTCCCCATGTTTTAAAGGACAACAGAATCTATGAGTTGGCATTTTAAAGAACTGAAGATTGGGTCCAGCATTGTGTGAGAATGGTTAAGTTGCCACCTGTGGTGCTGGCATCCCATATGAGTGCTGATTTAAATTCTAGCTGTTCCATTTCCAGTCCAGCTTCCTGCTAATGCACCTGGGAAGACAGCCAGTGTTGGCTCAATTATTTGGGCCCTATCACCTTAAGTGAGAGTTTGGGATTCCTGGGTTTTTGGGCTGGCCCGTTTGGAGAATGAACCAGCAGATGAAAGATTCTCATTCTCATTCTCTCTCTCTCTCTGCCCCCTTTCCCTGTAATTCTGCCTTTCAAATAAATAAATACATAAATACGTTGTTAGGGGGAAAAAAAAGTACTAACAATGCGTTTAGCTCTAAAGCATTGCTGCTGTGGGAATACTGGCTACCACTTTGCTTCTACTGGCCTTTGTAGAACATGTGTCTGTGTACACACACGTATGCATTGTTCCCAGCATCTGCCACATGCCCGGGGCTTAGTGCAGAAAGACACTCATAATTAATATTTATTCAACATGAGCTCTGGCCCAGTCACTGCACTAGCTCTTGACTTGTGATCCCATTGAATTTCCTCATCAAGCCCATGCGTCCAACCACTTAAGAGTAAACATCCAATGTAGATACTCGAATAAATCAAATTATATAGAAGATGCAGAAGGATGTGAAGTCATTAAGATATAGAGCAAGGTCTCAGTGATGTTTTTCAAGGACAGAGTTGGCTTTCGAGCCCCAGAAGTCTTGCTAGCATCCTGCAGACTGGTATGGATGCTAATGACGCTCCCCCAAGCCCAGGCTGGTACAGTGTGTTCTGTCTGGAGGTGAACCAAGCCCATCGACCTCAGAAAAGCAGGAAGGACTCCACAGTGGCTTCAGAGAGGACATAGCACACTCAGATATCTGTACAAACTTCTCATCCATCATCCTCAGCTTTCCCAGCCAACAGGCTTGTGCTTCAACACAACAACTTTGTGCTTCAATTCAGTTTCCTAGCTATGAGGGATCCTCGAGAAGTTCATGGAAAATGAGCATTATGCAAAAAGTTTTCATGAATTTCAAATTTTTTATCTTTTACTTCCATTTTCTACAAAATGTAGAAATATCCTTGTATTTTGCTAAGATGATCCTCCCAGTGTTTTAAGGCTTATCCTGTAAGTGGTTCCTGTTCTTAACTCCATTTTGGAGAAGGAGTTCTAGGTTAAGATATTTGCGCAAGGTTGCACTATAAGGATACTTCAAAAAGTTCGTGGAAAATGTGATTAAAAGATAAGGTAAACATTCGACCCCATGCTTAAGATGCTCATGTCCCACTTAAGTGCTTGTATTGGGTGTCCAAACTCTGCCCCTGAGCCCATCTTTCTGCTAATACAAACCCTAGCAGGCAGAGGTGATGACTTAAGTATCTGGGTTTCTGCCATTCATGTGGGAGACTTGAGTGTAATCCTGGACCTGGCTCAGTGCTAGCTTTTGAGAGTATCAGGAAGTAAACCTGCAGATGGGAGTTCTCTGTTTATCTGTCCTCTCAAATAAATTAAATTTTTAAAAGATAAGTCTACTTTAGTGCAAAAAATTTACAAACTCATGCATCATATGCATTTAACATGAGTTTTGTAAAGATCTCAAATGCATACAGATTCCAACAATTTTTACACCAAATTAAACTAGCTTTTCATTATATTTTCCACAAAAATGTGTACAACCTCAAAATAAGTTCTATATCCGTCTGTTACTTACTGATGAACTAAGTGAGTCAATAAAGGAAGGTAAGGAACTCTGCCTGTGCTTACCATGATAATTCTTTAAGAATGTAAGCTGTACAAGGGCTCGGGCCCATCTTCCTCTCTGTTGAATCTTCCCAATATCTTACAAAGTGCCTTGCACTTATTAGGCCAATTCATTAATTCATTTCTGTCAATGTACAATTAGTTATTCTTTCATATATATCCTTACCCCAACAACTCTGTCTCTCTTTCTTGCTCTCTTTTCACACACACACACACACACACACACACACACAATCAATCCATGGTGTAGAATAAGAGGAAAATGAAATTTTAGTGCCTGCTAAGTATTTTTAGGCTTACATGAGGAAGTTCTACTTGACAGAAGAAATATGACAGCCCCTGATTGAAATAGTTCCAGTATCTGCAGCTTTGATAATCATTCTGAAACTGGTTTAGGCACACCTGCTCCAAGGTGATCACGTTCATATCTGTCATTGCCTGTGGAGATTGTGTGAATCAGACTTTATTTGATATCTGGGTACATCCGCCCACTTTCATGGTCTCTAGCTATGCTGATCATTTTAAGAAAGGTTCCAGTGGCTGCTGCTTTCTCCATAACCCACCAGCCTCTACATTCAGCGTTATTTTTTCATAGCTTTCCCTGAGCTTGACAGCTGAGTTTTGACCTGCACAGACTCTTCTAACTTCTTGCTATACAGTGAGGAAATGAAAGAAGAGAGAAATGTGGGCTCACCAATCACCTTGGTTCTTCCACATTCTTGATCTGTAATTTTTGGGACATAAGAGCTATGTTTTATTGAAGGCCTACTTATATTTCAGTAAATTTTTATTTTTAACTTATTGAATCCTCACAAGAACCATACCTCACACACACACGTATATGCATGCACATGATAGGTTCTATTACTTCAGTTTCATGTTGAGGAAAATGAAATCATAGAGGCAAAGTGAGCGACTTGTTTGAGGCCTCTGCTAGAATGAAGCAGAATCAGGATGGGAACCCAGAATATTCATCTTAGAACTCTTAACTGTAAACCATTCTGTTACCTTTATTCCCAACACAAGAGCCCTTTTTCTTTTTGCCTGCCTCTTCCAGAATGCTGAGGCAAACCCCTGGCTGGATGCCATAGTCCTACACTGGGATTTATCTTGTTCCACCCTCTTGAACTGAGTGTGGTAGAAACTGAATGGATCCTACGGAGGAAAACCTTTGGACTTCTCTCTGGATGTAGAAATGCTTATTTTGGAGCTCAGAATGATGATCTCCAGCTTACTTAGAGAGTCCAGATTTTTAAAATCTACTTGCTGGAAATTTTCTAGAGTACTTCCTGAACCTTTTGTTGTAGGTTCAGGTTCATGCTAAGCCTGTAGCATACACATTGACGCATAAGTTGTCCCAGCAAGTGCTTTTTAAGTGAAGGATGAGTCAGGAAGTACTCCCCCGGCACACCTGCTAGCCCTGAACAAGGTCTGTGAGGTCAGGTTCACTGGCTGAGCCCTCTACTCTAAATACTCAAATATGTCTTTCCTTACTAACTTCGTTTACTCATCCTCTGGTTTCCACCTTTCAAAATAACAGATCTCTCTCTCTCTATCTCTATCTTTATCTCTATCTCTCCTCTCTTTCTCCCTTTCTCTCTCTCTCTCTCTCTCTTTTTGGCAATTTTAGCAACTTTACTTGAACAAATCAATAAAACCCCCAAGTCTCATGAGACCTGTCATAGGCAGCAAATGTTTGGGAGATAATTCCTGAAGGCTGCTTTTTTTCCCCTTCCTGGACCCTACGTGTCGCCCGCCTCCTTAGCCCTCCCACTGCTGCCCTATCTTCTTGCCTTTCCCTACTCTGCCCTGCTGCAGGCAAGAGCTTTTGGAGGCTGCCAGAAACCATCGACTCATTTTCTCACCCTTCATTCCAGCACTGAGTCACCTCATTAGTTTTAATAACATGTCTTGCAGACCCTGGTTGCCTGGCCCAGCTTCTCAGCGGCTCATGTGCCATCCTCCTCCTGCTGTTTATCTGGGTGTCAGATAATTAAGTAGGCTTGGTCTCCATATGGGGGTGGGAACGGTTATCTTCATTTTGCACTAACTTGCCAGATTTTCATAAGAGGGATAGTGTGCCCTGTTTCTCAGCTTGCCAGTGTCAGTTCTTCGGTAGGCAGGGGGAGGTGGGCGTGTGAAGGACATATTTCAGGAGCACAGCCCTCAGAGTTCTGATATTTCCACAGCCTGAACTTGAACAGCAGTAACTTCACTTAATTTAACACCAAGTGTGCTGCAAAGGTCAGACCCTAGGAACCTAGAAGAGACTCAAGGTGGAGGTACTAGAAAGTGCATGCTTTGTAGACAGTACTTTTTGAATATGAAGATTCCTTGAAAAAGCTTGTGGAAAATGAATATTCTGAAAAAAAAAAGCATACATGGTCTTGAAAATATTTTTGCACCAAAATAAACTAATTGTTTTATCTTTTTATTTGAGAAAAAGCAAGATGGACACAGAGAAACAGAGAGAGAAGGAGAATGCCAACCTGCTAGAGAAAGCTCCCATTCACTGGTTTATTCCCCAAATGTGTGCAACAACTAAGACTGGAGCTGGAAATTCAATCCAGGCCTTGAATGAGGTTGGTAGGAACCCAATTAGCTGAGCCATCACCATTGGCTCCCAAAGTCTGTGCTAATGAAAAGCTAGAGTTGGAAGTTGGAGCCAGGAACAAAGCTCATGTACTCATGAAACTGGGCTATGTTAACTGCTAGGTGAGATATCTGCTCCCTAGCTTCGTTAAATACATATGAATATAAATGTGAATGTGACAGATGGAGAATTACCATCTGCTGGTTGACTCCTCAGATGCCTACAGTGTGGCCAGATTGGACCAGGCTGATGCTGGGAGCTGGGAATTCAATCCTGGTCTCCTGTGTGTGTGTGTGGTAAGGACCCGGCCACTTGAACCCTCACCTGCTGCTTCCCAGGGTCAGCATTAGCAGGAAGCTGTAATTAGGAACAGAGCCAAGGGCCAAATTTAGGGTTTCTGATATGGAATGAGGACATCCAAAGTGATCTTAACAGCTAGGCCTGATCCA
Source organism: Ochotona princeps (assembly GCF_030435755.1). Classification (NCBI taxonomy): domain Eukaryota; kingdom Metazoa; phylum Chordata; class Mammalia; order Lagomorpha; family Ochotonidae; genus Ochotona; species Ochotona princeps. The sequence goes on along the minus strand of NC_080855.1, from coordinate 19,175,241 downwards.
GGCTTATCTTTTTAAATAGAAAATCAGAAAAATAGAAAATAGAAAATAGAAATTTTTAAATAGAAAATCTTTTTATTTGAAAATCAGAGTTACACAGAGAGAGGAAGAGAAGACAGAGATCTTCCATCAGCTGGTTTACTCTCCATATGGCCGCAGTGCCAGGGCTTGGCCTAGCAGAAATCCAGAGCCAGAAGCTTCTCTCAGCTCTTTCAACTGGGTGACAGGGACACAAGTACTTAAACCATCTTTTGCCGATTTTTCCAGGCCATAAGCAGGGAGCTGGATCAAAAGTAGGGACTCAAATTGGTGTCCAGGGCCCGGCAGCGTGGCCTAGTGGCTAAAGTCCTCGCCTTGAATGCACTGGGATCCCGTATGGGCGCCGGTTCTAATCCCGGCGGCTCTACTTCCCACCCAGCTCCCTGCTTGTGGCCTGGGAAAGCAGTCGAGGACGGTACAATGCATTGGGACCCTGCACCCGCGTGGGAGACCCGGAAGAGGTTCCTGGTTCCCGGCTTCGGATCGGCGCGCACCAGCCTGTTCCGGCTCACTTGGGGAGTGAATCATCGGGTGGAAGATCTTCCTCTCTGTCTCTCCTCCTCTCGGTATATCTGACTTTGCAATAAAATGAATAAATCTTTAAAAAAAAAGTTGGTGTCCATATGGGATGCCAACATCAGAGGTGGTGGTTGTGCTTGTGTGAGTGTCAGAGAGAGCTGGTCTTTGGAGAGAAAGCGTGAGGCACAGCAGCGGCCTTAAGAGAAGCAAACAAAAGGCTGTGTCGCTCAACATGGCTCAGCCAGGACTTTTGTACTCGAGTCCCCAGCAGCCCAGCTGAATTGGGTCTGACCATAACATTTGAGATCATCTTACATCCTGTATGGCCACTGTTCAGGGATCTAGCCCCCATTCCATACTGCTATGGTTTTAGGAAATCCAAACTGCACCCTTACAGGGCCTGTGCATCTCCAGAGGCCTTCTCTTCTGCTCCCAGGCTCTGTCTTCAGACCTAGTTGGGAAAGTCAGAAGCTTCATTCATTTCTGTAACAACAGAACAAACAAATTTTTTATGCTCTGCCTGAAGGTCATTCGAGGAGTGTAGAAAACTAAGGATCACAAAAAAGGGGGGGAATCACATCGAGCTCTTCACAGAAAATATTTTAGAAGTCATTGCGAGTGCCAGTCATGACCTCCTGCTCCACTGCTCTCCTTAGAGATCTCACCCCAGCAGCAGTGCTGCAAAGACCTCAAGTTTTTAAATTGAAGGGGGAATAAAAAAGGTCAGTGTTTCTGGATAGGCATTGGAGTATCAGTATGTCTATAGGCAGAAAAGTAGGAAGTCTACGTTTGAGGCTGATGTTGGGCCTAGCAGTGGAGACACAAGTTTGGACACTTTCATCCTGTTCCCTATGTAGGATATATATCCAAGTGCCAGAATTTAAGCTTTGGATCTGGCTTCTGACTTCAGCTTCTTGCCAGTGTAGACACTGAGAAGCAGCAGGTGCTGACTCAAGAGGTTGGGTCCCCGCTGCCCATCTGGGAGTCTTGAATTGAGTTCAAGTTCCTAGCTTTGGCCTGGCCCAGCCTAACCCTGGACTTTGTGGACCTTTAGGAAGTAGACCAGAGATTTGAATGCTTTCTTTCTCTCTCTCCCTTTCAAGTAAACAGAAAACCTACATTGGACATTCTTCGCTTCTCCATCCCCTGAGGCAGTGGAATAGTGGAATGGCCTTTTTTCGGGGGGGGGGAGCGGTTTCATACAGAGAATCTAGAATTACTGCCCCCTCCCCCAGCTTTCATTGTCTCAACACTGCTCCTTCTCCCCACCCCCAACCCCAGCATTACAAATAAGAAAGCCTCCTCTCCCTGTCTTATGCAGAGCAGTGCACCCTCTGCTAAAAAGCAACAGCACCAAAAGATACTTGGGCTCTTAGGGACACCAACCCAAGTGTTTGTCAAGATACTATTCCAAGCAAAAGCTGTTTTATTCTCAAGACAAATTTAGGTACCAGCTGCTAAGATAATAGCATTTCCCTACATTTTCTTACACCTTAACTATCTTAAGTAGATATCTATATTCCTTCTAGCCCGTGCTGGAACATTCTGTTAAAAACATAGCTGTGTTAAAAAGTTAATTTCCCAGAGTCCCTTTCCTTATACGCTTCCAGAATAAAAATGGCCAGCAGATTTGGGGTGCAGTAGGGACTATGGTTTGAATCCTTGTCTCCTCCAAATTTAATTGCCATTGTTGATATTTAGTTGCCATTGTCTTGGTAGCAGATGGGAACTATTTCGGTGTTTAGGTGGCGAGGATCACACCCCCGTGAATGATGATGTCACTAAGAGTGTTGTGGTCTTAGGCAGCTAGTTCAGGGTCACAGCTCGGAAGCCATGCCCATCTGTGACACTCACCTACTTGAAATCTGAGAGGGGGCAGTATTGTGGTGTTGTGTAACCACGCCCTCACAAAAACACCTCCTGGTCAAGGGACTGCTGGTGTTGTAGTTCCAGCAGACAGGAACCTGTGTTGTGATCTTGACTGTGTGACCTTATGTCCTTCAGTTGATAAGCTATGTTCTGAGATGATGGTGGGTAGTATTTGGGAAGACATTCATTAGGAATTGATTTTCATGTCTCTTAGGAGAAATATTGTTTTCCTTTTATGGTGCTGTGAGAAAGTGAATCAGCATATAACAAAATAAATAAATAATAGAGAGGCCATGAGACAGGGAACCGTTGCCATAGTGATATGCAAATGATTGCTGTTTAGGAAACACTGACTTAGTTGCCCCAGCTAAGTCCTATGGATATCTTTTCTGTTGTTGGTATGAGGTGCTCAAGCCCAGCAAGAGGCTGCATGCTGAGGAGTTAAGGCCTCAGACATTAGCATCTGCAGACTCTGTTCCCAGCAGAGATACTTAGCAGCTGTGTGATCTTGAGCAAGTTACTGAACTTCTTTGTGGTTTGTGTAATGTTTTCTGATCCCAATTCTGGTGCCATATCTAAGTTTTGTCTTGTTTGTTTTTCCAAACTCTTTTATTTATTTGAAAGGTAGAGTTACAGAGAGAAGGGAGACAGAGAGAATTTGCCATTTGTTGATTCACTCCCCAAATGACCAGCATAGTCAGACTGGGCCAGGCCAGAACCAGGAGCTCCTTCCAGCTTGCCCACACGGGCGTAGGGGCACAAGCATCTGTACCATCTTCTGCTGCTTTTCCAGGAAGCTAGGTCAGAATGAACCACCTAGGGGCTGGCACTGTGCCTCAACAGGCTAATCCTCCACCTTCTAGCACCAGCATCCCGTATGGGTGCCAGTTCACGTCTCAGCTGCTCTACTTCCGATCCCGTTCCCTGCGTATGGCCTGGGAAAGCAGTGGGAGGATGGCCCAAGTCTTTGGGACCCTGCACCCACGTGGAAGACCTGGAAGAGGCCCCTAGTTCCTTGGCTTCAGATCAGCTCAGCTCTGGCTATTATGACTATTTGGGTGTGAACCAGTGAATGGAAAAATTTTCCCTCTCTTTCTCTCCCTCTGTCTGTAAATCTGCCTTCCCAATCAAAATAATAAATAAATACTAACAGAGAAAGAGAGGGAGAGAGAGAGAGAAGTGAAGCAACTGGGACTTGAACTGGTGCCCATATAGGGTGCTGGTGTCTCAGACGGAGGTTTAGCTGGCTATGCCGCAACACCAGCCCACAAATAAGTTTTGTCTTTTGACATCAAAAATCTGTTATTTTTCTACACCCATTCTGATTCTTGAACACCAACAGGTCTGTTCAGTTCTGACACTGCCCACCAAGGGTTAGCATCAGATCCTACGATTCAGTGACTCATAAGATAGTGTGGGGGAAGGCTGCTTTGCAGGACTTCCCTCCTCTCCCTTCCTCTGTGCTTCCTGAAGCCCCCAAATTCCATCACTTGGATGGGATTATAACTTGGAATGCTCATTTATTGTAGTGAGTAAGATTCCACTTGAGATGCCCATATCATATATCAAAGTACCTGGTTTGGTACCAGCTCTGTTTTTTTGCTTGTTTGTTTGTTTGTTGTTTGCTTTTTAAAAAAAGAAATCTATTTATTTTTATTGGAAAGGCAGATTTACAGAGACAAAGATCTTCCATCTGCTAGTTCACCCCCTAAATGGCCGCAATGGCCAGAACTAAGCCCATCTGAAGTCAGGAGCCAGGAGTTTATTCCAGATGTCCCACACAGATGCAGGATCCCAAGGACTTGGATCATCCTCCACAAGAAGGAGCTGGATGGAAAGTGGAGCAGCCAGGGTGTGAACCAGTACCCATAAGGGATGCCGGTGCTTGCAAGCATATAATTAGCCTGTTGAGCCACCTCCCTCTGCTCTGGCTTTCAGCTTCCTGCTAACGCATATCAGATGCAGCAGGTGATAGTTTAAATACTTGGATCCCTGTCACCCTTTTGGGAGACCTACAATGAGTTCCTGGCTGCTGGCTTTACACTGACCCGTCACTGGCTCTTTAATCACTTTGCGAGTGGGTGGGCCTGAAATGTCCCTCCCTCTGATCATTGGTCTGGCCTCTCTGGAGACTGAACCCCAACAAGAAATCTATCTAGAGCCACACAGCATTACAGTAAACTCAGGCAAAGTCAAAGAAAGCTGCAGATAAATAACCAAAGACACTCCTGTCACTCAGGGAATCCCAGGGCTGTCAGAACCCCTGTTCCAGGAACTGGGGAATAGAGACCAAATACCAAATTTACTATAGCACATTTACGTTCCTAGAATGAATAACATTATGGGGAATTTTCTGCGAGGAGTAGATGAGATAAGGTACCTAAAAAAGTTATGTCATACCTAGCCGTGTAATCTCTACTCAATGAATGTTAGCCAGCATGGAACTGCTGCTGCTGCTTTGTGGGAAATTGCCAGCTACAGTGAAACATTAAACTAATTTCAACTGGATGTGTTCCTAAGAAAGCACTAAAGAATTTTCCTATTAAGTCTTTTCCGTAACAATGAACTAAAAATTAGAAATAAGGGAGAAGAATGGAGTAAGCTGATCTTTCCGTGTCGTACTTGGCATTGCTGAAAGTCCTATCCGGGAATTTATTTTTTTCAACTCTCTGGGAGAAGGAGCATGTATTTGACTTTCTGTTTTACTGTTTTACTGATTTCTGTCCAAGAGGAAAAAGAACTCTAAAGGTGATGGTATTACCCTGCAGAATGTTAACCAACTGTGTATCTAACTAACCTGGTGGCCTAATTCTGTGCTTCTTATGAGAAGTGCCTCTGAATCCAATTCTTTAAATGCTCTTGGAATTGTCACCAGCAGTGAGCAGCTTGCCTTGATTCATTTTCAACAACAGTAGGGATAGTAAAGCAAAGTTGATTAAAGTCCACTCTAAAGGACAAATAGACCTGTTGAAAGAAAATATGGCTGCCTTTTTCTTGGTTTGGGGCTTTTTATCCCTAAAAGCTGAAGGGTGCTGGCTGGTAATGTAGCTGTAACGCTCGTGATTGATGTCTACCCATTGGTCTGTAGACTATTGTGGTTTAACTGAGCTCCCAATTTATTATGATACTTCAGCTTCAGGTTCAAATGTAAGGTAGGCCGGCTCCTGTAGGTCCCCATGGAGAGCAGGGTTCCTGGTTTCATCCCAGGACCCTCTTCTGTTGCTCATGTCTAATTATGTGCCTGACACAATGCCCTTTCCCATCTCTATGGGTCCCTCCTTTATGGGCTTAATACGTTTTTGACAAACTTTGTATTTGTCAGGTTTTTTTTTTTGTTAATTCAACAAAACACCGGAATTCAATAAACTGCTGTGAAGGAGAGAGAAATCTAGTGAGCTCACATTTCTAGAGGTTCAAGTCCAAAACTGGGTGCCCATTTGGATGGCAGTGGTGCAGCAATGAGGGTGAGCCTGTAAGCAGAACAAGGGGCTGGGCTCATTTTAGGCTCTTATAACAACTGTTTTTGTAATAACAACTCAGCTGATCCAAAGCCAGGAGCCTGGAGTTTCTTCTGGGTCTCCCACATGGGTATAGGAGTCTGAGAACTTGAGCTATCTACCACTGCTTTCCCAGTCAGTAAGCAGGTAGCTGAATTAGAAGTGGAGCATGCAGGACACAAACCAGCACCCTTATGGGATGCTGGCACTGCAGGGCTGCTAGGCCACCACATTGACCCCTGGTCAAGGATTTAATGATTATTTACTGAGAGATAGGAAGCAGAGAAACTACTTGCTAGACTTCAAGAAAGAGAAAAGCAGCCTAAGCAGCCAGGAGCTGACTTGGCACTCCTAACTTGGCCAAGATGTTCTCTCTTGTTGAACAGAAATGGTTCCACCAGTTGGCTATACCAGAGAAGGTCTTTCAAGGTTGTGATAGAGTAAGACAAAAATAAGAGTACTACAGAATTGCTTTCAGAACATATAAAGACATAAATATTGTCCTGATCACAAAAATTACTGAACATCCCCATATTCTGGCTCCTATGAGTGGTTAAACTCGTTCTGTTCTCACTTTATAGAAAATCATGATGAAGACACCCTATCAGAGAATTATCCGCTTTCCAACATCCAATACATAGTAAATGCCCACTTCCTTTCATCTGGAGCCAAGAGCACCTCACACAAGCCTACATCTGACAATAAGTCCTTTCTATTGTCTTCTTTGTGGTGTCTTCTATCCAGAACTGACCAAGGGGCAAGTTAGCCCTAGAAGATGCTACAGACTCACTATGGTGACCTAAGACAGAAAAAGTTGTCCCCATCAGGACTTCCTTTATAGAAAGGACTCGATGTGGTTGGCAGAAGCACTGGGGAGATAAGCTTGTTTGGTTAGGGTTCCTGGATGCAAGCAGCAGAAATCCACGCTGCATGAAATCCACACTGCATGACTCAAGCAGAATGTTGAGTGAGAATGGGACAGGAGGGAACTGAGCAGTCAGGCTTGGAAAAATGACAGGGATCAAGAGGGCCCCAGAGACTGACCGTAAGAGGAATATTCAGGACGCCCCCGTTGCTATGCTGGACACTGCAAGTTTGACCCCACTGCTGTCCTTTCATCTGTGATGTTTGCTAGGTGGTCAAAGTCTTAGGTATGTTTTTCTGGTTGGCCAAGCCCAGGAAAGGGGAGAAGGGTGTCCTTTTTTAAACTTTTTTGTCTTGTTTTGTTTTTGTTTTTGTTTTTGTTTGTTTGTTTTGAAAGTTACAGAGAAGGTAGGAGAGACAGGGGCTTGGGGGAAAAAGAGAAGAGATAGATATTTTCTGTCTCTGGTTCATTCCCCAGACAGCTGCAGTGGCCAACACTTGGCCAGCCTGAGGCCAGGAGCTTCTTCTGAGTATCCCATGTGGGTGGCAGGAGCTTTAATACTTGAGAGCTCTGCTGTTTTCCCAGGCCATTAACAGGAACCTGGATCAGATGTGGCACAGCCGCAAAATGAACCAGCACCCACATGGGATGCTGGTGCTGCACGTGGAAGCTTTATCCACTATTCTGCAATGGAGTTATTATTTTTAAAAAGGTTAATTATGATAACCTGCATAAAACATTTGGTGTCCTTTGCAACTTATAATCATTTCCCTCATACAGCACTCAGCTTCATCTTCTAAATAAATGTTGAATGAAAAACAGTGTTGAAGACACACCCCCTAAACTTGCCTACTTGTTAATTCTAGCCAGTGACGTGAATTGTCTGCCATCTTGTAAGTCAGTTGTTAAACTGTGGGTAGCTGGAAATCTGTGCTAGTGGGAGTGTTTACACCATGGAAATTGGCAACTGACACAAACCAGGGCTTCCCAGGGGTTCCTCCTCCATCCCCCAGACTCCTAGGCAGTCGATGAACATTTGCCAACACCCTGCTAATCCCAGCTCTATTCTGCTCTGGGCTAAGGCCTCCAACCGAGAATGCTTGCTGTTTCACTGTGGTTTACCAAGCCCCAGGATCTTGCTTCCATACAACCAATGACACCAATCACTAGCACTGAAGAAAGATGAAATTGACTTGGCATTAAAAGCCTGTCTGCTACTGCTGGAGCAGTGAGTCCAGAGGGTGACGGTCTACAGTTTCACGAGCAGAACGCTCTGAGCTTTGGCAGAAGTAGGGCCCAACTGAGACTGTGGTCAGTGCAGCCCAGTCCATAAGCAGGAATGGATGGGCAGAGGGCCTTTCTTGTGCTTCTTAGATGTTTTCCCCTCTGGTTGTCCGATGCTCTGTTGAAAGGAATGAGATCATTAGAACTCCTGTATAAGAGATCAGCTATCTGGTCACAAGAAAGGGTCAAGAGATTTATCTTAAAGCTGCCTCTGTAGTAGCAGGCCAACAGTTTTTACAGAGATAGATGTGATACTAATCAAGAAAAATAGTATGACTTTCTACCAAGCTTTTTACTTATCCTTCATACAAAATTGGGAGAGATGTCTAGCATCCATCTTAAAACATTGACTTTTTTTTTTAAGATGACTTATTTATTTAAAAGATCCAGAGACAAAAAGAGATCTTCCATCTGAAGCTATTTGAAGTTCACTTCCCAGTGGTCGCTTCGGCAGCACATATACTAAAATTGAAACGAAACAGAGAAGATTAGCATGGCCCCTGCACAAGGATGAAGTTCACTTCCCAAATAGCCACAATGGCCAGGGCTGGGCCAGGCTAAATCCAAGAGCCTGGAACTCCTTCTGGGACTTTCACCTGGGTGGCAAGAGTCCAGGTACTTGGCCCGTCTTCGACTTTCCCAGTGCATTAGTATGGAGCTGGCTCTAAAGCAGAGTGGCTAAGACTCAAACCAGTACCCAATAGAAGATGCCAACATTACAGGCTTCAATCACTGTGCCACAATGCTGGCCCCCAAAGTAGTTTTGAAAGCTAATGAAAATTATGGCATGAGGTTAAAACCACCATCCTGCCCTTAAGAAAACTCACCCCCTTGGAATTGGTACTTGTGCAAAGCATTTTAAATAGCTCTTGACTGCAGGGATGGGACTTGGGGCTCAGATGGGCAGTCTTTCATACTGTAGTGGCATACATAGGTAGCCTAGGATAGTGGCATTTGTCAGGGCTGTGAAGTCAGACCATCTCTTGTAAATCTTGCCAGCTGTGTGATCTTGCGTGAATTCCTTAACTTCCCAGAGACTCGTATAAAAGTAGAGAAGGAAAAGACCTGCCTTATAGATGATGAGGATTCAATGAGATAGTACTGGCCCCAATGCCCAACTAGTAGTAAAATGTCAAACTTCTGCCTGCCTTTGATGGTATCAACATAGGGCAGGGATGGATTGGCAGTGGCTGGGGGAGATTTGAGAAAGAGGACAGAGTGCTGGCAGGTGACAGAGGATGGTAGGCACAGGAGGGCCAAAATGCTGACAGAGCTCAGAATAGAAACAGTATTGATAGCAGATGCAAAGCAGCATTGCTCGAATTACGGGTGTTTAATTGGATTTCTCCAAGGGGTGACTCATTGCCTTTGATAGATGCCACTGCCCTTGTGGAAGCTTTCCACCTATACTTGCAGTCTTTTAGGCCTTGTTTCAATAAAAACCAGGACTGTGTGTACTGCTCCAGGCTTGCCTGCCAGCTTGCTTACCTTCCTTCGTCACGAATTTATCTACAGTACACCAGACACAGGGCGATATTGCTAGAATCATGGAGGATCCCAGGGTCCCTCAAAGGGAACACAGTCAGTTTAGGGAGAAACAGAAATACTTCAGTGGTTATCAGTGGGATGATAAGGTGGAAGGGTAGGGGGTTGAGGTGTGCTAGCATCAGAAGTTTCTAGAAGCAGATGCTATGGCATCTTGAAGGCTGCTTAGGAATTAGTCTTGGGGGGGGGCAGAGTTGGGCAGAGCCTTGAAGGATAGGGGATCGGGGTTCATGGAGGCATGCAGGCAGGCTGCTGCCCTAGAAAAGGGCAGAAGGAACAAGAGCCCCCAGGGCCTCCTGCTGGGGCTGTGATGCTCAAGATGTACTGGATTTGGTTCCAAACAAAGGGGTGGCCCACAGCAGTAAAAGTAAACGTTTTTAAATTTTAAAAATCATCCAATGAATATATACTTCATATAAAAGTTAAAATCAAAAATGAGCAGCAAATTAGTGAAATAAAAATTTCTTCAGAATTATCATTATAGCATTTTGTGTAGTTCAAGAACCAGCTACTCTACTTCCCATCCAGCAACCTGCTGATGGACCTAGGAAAGCAACAGAAAATGACCCAAGTGCATGGGCTCTGCACCCATGTGGGAGACCTGGATGAAATTTTTGGCATTTGACTTCTGACTGTGGCCTGGCCCAGTCCTGACCATTGTGGCCATTTGGGGAATGAACCAGCAGATAAAAGATTTCTCTCTCGCTCACTCTCACTTCCTCGCTCTTACTCTTGATCTCTTCAAGTCTGCCCTTCAATAAAATTAAATTAAATTAAAAATTGGCCATTCTGGGGCCTGGCACTATTAATAACCTAGTGGTTAAATCCTTGGGATCCCACATGGGTACCAGTTTGTATCCCAGCTGCTCCGCTTCCCATCCAGATCCCTGCCTGTGGCCTGGAAAAGCAGTCGAGGACGGCCCAAAGCCTTGGGGCCCTGCACCCGGAAGAAGCTCTTGGCTTCAGATCAGCCCAACTCTGGCCATCGGGGCCATTTGGGGAGTGAGCCAGCAGATGTTCACTGTCTTTCCTTCCCTCTGGATATCTGCCTTTCCAATAAAAATAAATAAATCTTTTTTAAAAGTGACCATTTTAGCTCATGAATTGCACCTGAATGGGCAATTGCTTAGATTTGAACCATGGGCTGCATTTTGCCCTCCTCAGCTAAAGATTTACGAGCAGTCACATCTTCCAGGAAAGCAGTAATGATGATTCAAGTAATTGGGTTGGTGCTACCCATGTGGGAAACCAGGATTGAACTGTCCAGTTTCTGGCTCCCAGTTTCCTAACTTAGATTTTTGCAAACATTTACAGAGTGAATCAATAGATGGGAGTTGGAGGTCTCTTTCTCTATGCCTCTCAGATTAAAACAAACAAAGAGAACCAGCCTTAGGCCATAGTGGCATCACAGATTAATTCTTTGCCTGTATTACCAGCAACCCTTATAAGCCATTTGGAGTCCCAGCTTCTGATCCAATTCAGCTGCCAGCTAATGGCCTTGGGCCCCTGCACCCATGTGGAAGACCTGGAAGTTCTTGGCTCCCATCTTTGGACCAGCCCTGCTCTGGCCATTGTAGCCATTTGAGGAGTGAACCAGCAGATGAAATCTGTGTGTGTGTCTCTACCTCTCTCTCTCTGTAACTCTGACTTTCAAATAAAATAAATAAATCTTAAAAATAAGATGCTCAAAATACCTTAGAATGCCTTTTAGGTTTAAAACAAAAATCGAACACTACCGTACAGATAGCAGTTTTTCCAATAAATTTATAAAAAACATATTTTAAATTGACACACAGTAGTTGTACAGAATCAGAGGAGTTTAATGTGAGATTGCAATGAATGAATATAATGTGGGAGCTCAGATTCATTGCCTCAAATATTTATCATTTTTTTTTAAATTTTCATTTAGTTGCTTATTGCTTATTTTAAAGGCAGAGAGATAGAGAAAGAAAAGAGCTTCCATCTACTCTTCCCTCCACCCCCCGTCAAATGGCTACAACAGCCAACAACTGGCCAGGTGACAGGTGCCCAAGCGCCTGGACCACCTTCTACTGCACTTTACCTGGGAGCTAGATCAGCAGCAGAGGAGCCAGGACTTGAACTGGCACTCTGATCTGGGACCCTTCTCTCACAAGCTTAAGCCACCATGCCACAATAGTGGGTCCCATGATGAGGTAAGCTGTTCATTGGCCTGTAAACACACACATACCACAAGCATATAAAGCAAAGCGTTCAGCTTGATGGGTTTTTCAGTGTCAATAATTTTTAAAGAAGAACCAGAGCTAAAACAACGTAAGGAAACCCTTAGAGTAAAAGAGGCTGGTGGGAGGTAACATTACTTGGGACCTAGAATGGCACAGGGAGAGAGACCGGGGTGATGACGGTGATGATGGATACAGGGATCACTAAATGAGCCACCGCCTTCAAGGGGCTCCCTGGAAACTTTTCAGCACTTCAGCTCCCCCAGAGCATGACAAAAAAGCTCACAAATGCGGGGAGAGGAAAACAAACGTACCAGTTCATCATCCAGACACCATTTGGCTGGAGGAAGTGGAATAGCACCTGCAGGTGAGACTCATCCTCTGACGCAGGAACCCTGGCTGAGCCGGCACAGCAGTGACTCAGCTTGCCACTTGCCTGCCACCCTGGGCAAGGCGTGGACAGAAATCACCTTTCCTCCGCATCCTCTCTGCGCACACTGCACTCAGAGCTGCCCGCCCTGCACACACAGGCCTGCTGCTTGGTTTGACACAAAGGGACAAGGGCGTTTCTAGCAGCTTGTGGAAAATTGAAATGAAACCAGTTTATTTCGGTGCCAAAAACGAAATCCGTGCAGAATTTTTTTCATAATATGCATTTTCCATGAACTTTTTAAAAACCCTTTGTATGCACCGAAATAAACTTATCTTTTTCATTTCATTTTCCATGAGCTTCATTGTTATTTGAAAGGCTGAGTTACAGAGAAAGAGAGGCAGCAGCAGCAAGAGTTAACTCTTCTATCTGCCAGTTCACTTCCCAAATGGCTGCAACCCCAGGGCTGAGCCAAGCCAATGTCAGGAGCCAGGAGCTTCTTTCCCAAAGAAGTACAGAGCCTCAAGTACTGCTGCTTTCCCAGGGAAGTGATAGGAACTGGGACAGCCGGGACGCAAACCAGCACCAGTGCCGGCAGCAGTTCAGCCGGCTGTCACAACACTGGCCGCACCATGAGCTTTTGGAGTGTCTCATGTTATTTATTTTCAATGGTGAGGGCACAAAGGCAGAGTTACCAAGGCCGTTTCTCAGTCACTCTGTAGTGACCCTGAGAACTGAAAGATCACAGGATGAAAAGTAGCTCATGTCTTCTTTGTACCAGCAGGGGGCATCCTTGAGACTCCCCCCCACACACACACACTCCCCCCATTTTACTCTGTAGGAAAGATCCAGAGACAAGTGACTTCTCAGAGGCCACCGAGGTCAGGCTTGAATTCTGACACGGACTACAAATCCCCCAAGCAGCATTTAGTGTGTAGAAGTGCTGTTTCCTCTTCCTACCCAACTTATTTAGACAGGAGCCAGGAGGGCTTTTGACCTACCTATTGAGTTGCTAACTGAAACATCTGCATCTGGTATCTGAGTGCCTGGGTTCAAGTCCAGCCCCCTGCTCATTACAGCTTCCTGCTAATGCTCACCCTCTAAGAGGGCTCGAATGACTAGTTCCCTGCCATCCGCATGGGACACGTGGAGTGAGTTGCTGGATCCTGGCTTTGTAAACCTTGAGGGAGTGAGGCCGAGTGAGGAGCTCCGTCTTGGTCTTTTTGCCTCTCAAACAAGTAAACCAAGGAGCCACGTTACTGTAACCCTTAATTTGAACCCCGGGGAACTTGTTCTATTGACAGTGAAGAATGTTACCTCTGAACAAGCAGACAAAAAGGCAGTTTCAGCAAAGTTTATTTGGAAAAAATGAAGAGACAGAAATTCCTACATCTAGACCATGAAGGCATCTCCATTAAGGACTGAGAGACCCCGGTCTGCATTCAGATGGGGTTTTGGAGAACATGAGTGGGGATCCCCTTCTCTCTTTTCTAGGAAATTCTGGGTGGGAAGTTTCAGATATGAAATCCCCTTAAACAAATCCCCCAACACTGACCATCAAGGTTCTTACCTATTGGGAGAAGCAAATGACTGAGCCCAGTGATTCCTACATTGTGGGACCAGCTGTCTAGCTTCCTTGATTCAGTGGATTCTTTTTATAAGGGACAGGCCAGGATACCTTGAATTAGGGGAGACAGAGGTTGGGGCCTGCTTTCAGAACTTGTTGCTCATTCCATTGCGCCTAAACTCATTCTCTTCTCCTTTTCTTCGGCTGCTGTTACCTACCAGGCTAATGTCTACCTGGCGGCCTTACATTCCTTCTATTATAAATACTATCTTTTTTTTAAAAAGATTTATTCATTTTATTACAGCCAGATATACACAGAGGAGGAGAGACAGAGAGGAAGATCTTCCGTCCGATGATTCACTCCCCAACTGAGCCGCAACAGGCCGATGCGCGCCGATCCGAAGCCGGGAACCTGGAACCTCCTCTGGGTCTCCCACGTGCGTGCAGTGTCCCAATGCATTGGGCCGTCCTCGACTGCTTTCCCAGGCCACAAGCAGGGAGCTGGATGGGAAGTGGAGCTGCCGGGATCAGAACCGGCGCCCATATGGGATCTCGGGGCTTTCAAGGCGAGGACTTTAGCCACTATGCCACGCCGCTGGGCCCAATAAATACTATCTTTAAAAGCCGAGCCTTGCCAGGAACTCTGCTTCTCCCTCCATATCATGCTCTGCTAGGTTTCCATTAGGCTGCAGCTCAAGCCGACAGCGCCTCCAGCCCATGGCATCTTCAAAGAAATTCTGACAGGGTCTGATCACCTCTGCCTGCACAAAGCTAGTAAAATGACCGTTCTTACCCCTTGTCCAAGCGTGAGAAGCCGAGACGTTTCATTTTCCTTCCTACATCCATCAGGTTGTGGTATCATTGGGACGAGCCAGCAGCAGTGGGGTTTGAGTTCTAGCTCAGCACTATCCATACAAAGATGTGGATCGTTGTCTTAATCAGGTTGCAACCAAGATCCCAAAGCACTGTGCAGGAACCATCCCAGTGCTTTTTTCTTTTAATATACATAGGTACATATATGTGTGTGTGTGTATGTTTATTTGAAAGTCAGACAGAGATCTTCTATCCACTGGTTCACTCTTTGAATCGTTTCAACAGCCAGAGCTGTGTTGATCCAAAGCCAGAAGCCAGGAGCTTCTTCCAGGTCTCCTATTTGGGTGCAGGGACCGAAGTCCTTGCTCAGCCTCCCAGGACTTTAACAGGGATTTCAGTCAGAAGTGAAACAGCTGGGACTCTAACTGGCACCCATATGGGATGTGCCGGCACTGCCATCGAAGGATTAGCGTGACATGCCACCATTCCAGTGCTTTTTGAACAATAACATCTAAAGGCATTGGAAAATCTTCCCTAAGCACAGTGTCCATGGGTTTCCAAAAGTTTTCTGAAAAATGCACATTATGCAAAAAAAAAAAAAAGACCATGCATGGATTTCTTTAGAAAGCTGAAAGAATTTTGAAAGGTTTTTCTGTAAATAAATGATAACTGTTTGAGGAAACAGATTTATTTATTCTGATTAGAACATTACATAATGTATACATGCATCAGAGCATCTCATTATAGTCCATAAATGTCTAATTCTTATGTATCAGTTTAAAATCATCAATTTAAAACTCATAAAGAGAGGAAAGCAATCAATGTGGTCACAACAGCCAGAGATGAGCTCATCGAAGCCAGGAACCAGGAGCCCCTTCCGAGTCCCCCATGCAGGTTCCAGGGTCCCGAGGCTTTGGGTCATCCTGTACTGCTTTCCCAGGACACAAGCAGGGAGCTGGATGGGAAGTGGAGCTGCCAGGACATATAGGATCTTGGTGTATGTAAGATGAAGATTTACGCACTGAGCCGTCACACTGGGTCCAATAAACGTTATTTTTAATGGTTTTACGTGTTAGCTACATTTCTCAGATGTATTGCTCATCCAGTATCATTTTCTCTTTCCCTTTTTAGCCTATGCTTATTTCTCACAGCTAATCCTCATAATAACAGATTCTGTTCATCAGGCATTTTGCTATGTACATCCCAGGCCCTGTGCCCAGTGCCCGACGCACATAATTAGAGAGCCGTGCTGTCGTCACTCCTCTCTCAGGAAGAGCACGAGTCTCAGAGGAGTCACTAGACCCATAGTTTGTTACTAAAATCTATTCTCTTTTTTACCTTTTCTTATTACATCTCTGCTCTGCAACATTCTCACCATAGCACAGCAGGTAAAGCCAACACCTGGGGTGCCTGCATCCCACATCAGTATGCTGATCCGACTCTGCCGTGCTTCTGATCCAGCTTCCTTCGAATGCATCCTGGGAGACAGCAGATGGTGATACTTGGTTTGGACCTCTGCTACCCACATTGGGAGACCCAGAAGGAGTTCGAGGCCTCCTGGCTTCACTCTGGACCAGCCCTGGTTGTTGCAAGCATTTAAGGAATGACCCATTGATTGAAGATTTCTGTCTCTGTCTCTCTCTGTTGCTCTGCTTTTCAAGTTGATGGAAATAAACACTTGAAAAAAATGTCTTAGGCCTGGAACACAGCACAGTGGCTACATCCTTGCCTTGCATGTGCCAGGATCCCATATGGGCACTGTTTGTGTGCCGGCTGCTTCCCATCCAGCTTCCTGCTTGTGGCCTGGGAAAGTAGTAGAGGATGGCCTGGGACCCTGCACTCATGTGGGAAACTCAGAAGAAGCCCCTGGCTCCTGGGTTCAGATCGACCCAGCTCTAACCATTACAGCCATTTGGTAGTGAATGGATGAAAGATATTTCTCTTCTCCCTCCTTCTCCCTGTTAATCTGCCTTCCTAATAAAAATAAATAAATCTTTAAAAAAAAAAAGAAAAAAGTTTCTCAGCAAGGTATGTATCAATTCTGTAGTCATAATCCAAGATTTCTCAACATCAGCATGATTGACATTGAACCAGATCATTCTCATTGGTGAAGGAACTGTCTTGTGGCCATATGGTGTTTAGTAGCATGCCTGGCTGGAAGGAATCCAAAATCACACACCCACCCATGAGCTGCCAGTAGCAAAATCCCATTCCTACCACACACACGTGGTTGTAAGAACCAAACACATCTCCAGACATGGCCAAATGTCCCCAGAAACAAAAACCACCCTCCCTGAGAGCCACTGAGGCAGCCTGGTCCCTGCTAGGTACAGAAAGGATTTCTGAGCTGTAGCTGAACAGCTGCCGATCAAAGATCATGGGAACAGCCTATGCCCTTCTGCCAAGTCAAGCTCATTGAGGCAGCTAGCACATTCCAGGACAGGGCTTGAAAGTCTTCCTGGTGTGCCCTGGCCACAAGAGGCATGGGCTGAGGCAAGATGGTCTGGGCTGTTGTCCTGGTAGCTGGGATTGGAATAGATAACACTGGACGTTCCTGGCCAGTGAAGGCTGGGGGACTCAGGCTGGTCTGCAGCTGACCCTGCCAAAAGGAGTCATAGATCCAGCTCTTGATCAAGATGCTGCGGGAGGGCGGACAGATCCCCTGCCTCAGAGTCAGGAGGTTGCATGTCTGCTTGTCACCGTGCTTCCACTAGTGGCACGCTCTCGACAAGCCCTTACCCTTTCCCTGGGCTCACAGCAACCTAGCTCAGTCCCAGCTCTTGGGAGGAGTCAGAGAATGGAGGATCTCTGTCTTGCTGCCTGTCTCTGTGACTTTCACATAAATAAGGGACAATGTTAAGTGATTATATTGGCATGTTCTGACATGGAACAATTCCCAAGATACATTATTAAGTTAAAAAATCACATTGGAAAAATATTTCCCAGCCAGTAATTCTGCGTGATTGCAGAAGCATTATCAACTCTGTATCAAACGGTTAGCACTGGTGCTCTCTAAAACATAGAAGACTTGTTTCTGTCCAACTAAGATAATAGTAAAACTCAAATTGATGGAAATGTTCTCATTGGAAAAAAATTTTTTTGAAAGGCAGAGAAAAAGAGATGTACAGAGATCTTCCATGTGCAGGTTCACTCCCCAGATGAATGCCCCAGTTTGGGCTGGGCAAGATCCAGTATTCCACTAGCAGTTTATTGCCTCTTAGGGTGCACATTAGCAGGAAGCTGGAAATCAGGAACAGAGCTGGGCCTTGAAACCAGGTACTGTAATGTGGGATATGCCCATGATAAGCAAGATCTTAACCACTGCACCAAATGCTCATCCCAGTCACGCCCCCCCATTTTTTTTTTAAGAAACTGACAAAATAATGAGTCTTTAACCTGAGCCTCACTCACACAAGCAAACAAAAGCGAGGCATATGAGAGCTGGAGAAAAGTCTCTAGACGTCATCAGCAGTGGTTGGCCATGGTGGGTTAATGGATGGTTTCTAGCTTTCTTCTTCGGCACGTGTGGCTCTCACAGAGGCCACCCCGCTCCCACGAGCCCTCTTGGTTTAAGCTGGGGTGATGCTTAGGTGTAGAGGCCTGTCGATGTAACCACTGCTGCGTGGCACCTGTCTCCCCAGGATGGACGACATCCAGCTCTGCAAGGACATCATGGACCTGAAGCAGGAGCTGCAGAACTTGGTCGCCATCCCAGGTAACCATTTATGATGTCACTTCATGATATGCAGTTACTCAGGCTGGCGAGGGCCCATGGTCCTGGGGTCTGGAAGACAGAGCTCATCCCTTCTCCTAGGATCGCCTTGTTCTTGCAGTGCCACACTCTCTGAATGCAGTTTAACCCCAAACCTGTGGTTTCTTCTTCTTCAAGTCAGGCAGACTCGGGTTCAATTCTAATTCCCTGATCTCGGACAAGTCGCTTTCTGAGACTCAATTTCTCCTCCTCTGAAAAGGGCGACGTAACAGTAATAGCACCTAACCCATGAGTATAAATTTCACTGTGATAAATGACCAATATAAACCAACATTGCCCGGTTTTTCACCCATCTTTTGCTATGATTCTGACTGGAGTCAGATCTCGATCTGCTAGTTGCTGATGACATAATTAGTTGGTCTCTTCTCCCCATGAACTATTCCCTGCCTATTGTACTGTCCCCTGTGAGGCTTGCCTTGCTCAAGGCACTTATCAGATGGCTGCCTGTGGATTCATGAACATCTCTGTGCAGACATCTTGCTTCTTGAGAGCACACCTGGAAGGTGCTAAGCTGTCAGGTTGAACATGTTTCTTCAAGGAACAACACATGCTGCATGAATCCTCCTCCCACACCCACCATCCTTGACTTGAATGTGTGACAGTTCTATCATGTGAGTAAGCGTGCGCTAGAAGGCTGCTCCACAGCAGGCCCCAAGCCAGGTGCTGGGCTTGCCTTGCACTCCCAAATTAGTGGGAAGGGCCTAACACATAGGTGTACCTGCACTAAGTAAGCAGTGCAATATGAGCTGCTGTAGCTCAGTGTTGCTCAACTCTGACACATGGATATTTGGAGCAGGTATCAAAATGTTAAGTGTCATCATCTGGGGCTGATCACTTGTGTTGGGGCTGGGGGATGTGTGTTGTGCCTTGTGGGATGTGGGCAGCATCCCTGGTTTCTACCCAGTACCCGCCAGTAGCTAATGCTCCTCCATCCCCGGCACATATTCGCAAATATTGCTGAATGTCCTTCCAGGAGCCCAAGAACGAGTCCTTCAGGGTGCAGCAAAAGAAGGTGTCTTTAGAAATAAATGGATTCCCTCAGGGCTGTGTGCCATGGCCTTGTATGTTAAACTTCTGCTTGTAGCATAACCATCCCATATTGTTTGAGTCCTGGCTGCTCCACTTCCAGTCTAGCTCCCTGCTAATATTCCTAGGAAAGCGGTAAAAGATGACCAGCTCCTTGGATCCCTGAACCCATGTTGGGGACCCAGAAGTTCCTGGCTTCTGGTTATGGACCAGCTCAGCTCTTCTGTAGCAGCCATTTGGGGAGTGGAAGATTTCTCTTTGTCTCTCCTCTCTCTGTAACAGCACGTTTCAAATAAAAATAAATCTTAAGAAAAAAAACTTATCTCCTCACTTTAAAAAGCGAGGGGTTTTCTCATTGTTCTAAAGCCTAGAAGTTTGAAATTCTCCCTCTCCAGGGTCTAGGGGAGAGTTCACCCTTGCCCCTTCCAGCCATGGGAGGCTCCCATGCCTCCTTGGCCTTCTTTGGCTTGTGGCTATATGATCCCAGTCTCTGCCTTCATGTAGCCCTCTTTGTGTGTCTTCTCTCTAGACACCAACCTTTAGGTTTACAGCCCACTCTAATGAGTATGATCCGATCATTGCTTAATTAATCACAGCTGTAAAGTACTTTCCAAATTACTTTGGCCATGGAATTTTTCCAAATAGGGTAGACAGGCATTATTAAGGGCAGACACTATTTCCTATTAGACTAGACATGAAATTGAGGGTAGTGGAGAACCTTGTTCAACCACTTACAGGCGTGGAGCTCAGGCTAGCCTTACAAGGGCCCAGAAGCACAAATACAAGATCTGTAGAATGTTCTTTGCCCCTTGCTCCCATTTTGGCCACACACAAACCAAGCAAGCAAGGGCAGTCCATCCCCTTTCCGTGCTGTCCCCAAGCAGGAGCCCAGCTCTCCTCTGTGTGCCAATTTCACTCCCTGGAGAGTCTGATGGTCTAACATGGGCTGCCCTCTCCCTCTTAGGAAGGAGGATTCCCAGGAGCCACTGGTGAACTGGTGACTCAGTAGGACACGTGGGAGCCTCCCGAGGCAGAGGGAGTGTGCGGCTACTGAATCCAGCCAAGCTCCAGCAGGCCAGAGGAGCTCCTGTCAAGGCCAGGGCGGCCTCCAGGTGATCTCTGGTTGACCCAGTGACTACCTAGTGCACACCTAACCAGGGAGGGGAGAACAAGGCAGTTCACAGAAACAAAAAAAATTCAATGGTGAAGATATTATAATGGAATTTTTTAAAGATTTATTTATTTTTACTGGAAAGTCAGATATACAGAGAGGAGGACAGACAAAGAGGAATATCTTCTGTCTGATGATTCACTCCCCAAGTGGCCACAACGACTGGAGCTGAGCTGAGCTGAAGCCAGGAACCCAGAGCCTCTTCCAGGTCTCCCACACGGGTGCAGGGTCCCAAGGCTTTGGGCCGTCCTCAACTACTTTCCCAGACCACAAGCAGGAAACTGGATGGGAAGTGGGGCTGCTGGGATTAGAACCGGCACCCCATGTGGGGATCCCGGTGCGTTCAAGGCAAGGACTTTAGCTGCTAGGCCACGCCACCGGGCCCTAATAGAATGGTTAAAAAATTTTTTTAATGCATGAAAAAAAAGGAGAACAAAAACACCGAAGTGTGAAGACGGGACAAATGATTTGCAACATGGGTAAGGTCAGTCCCTGTTGAGTCTCCCACCCCAAATGCCACAGACTTCCCCACTGGAACAAGGTCATGGGGCTGCTCAGCGGCACAACCCAGTCCTTTCACACCAGTCCCACTGATTTCCCTGGAAGCTACTTCCTTCCCATCACTTTTGTGGGTTGGTTCCGACCGCCACATTCTGCAGGAGCCCCTCCTCCCTCCTCCCCTCCAAACCTCTGTTCCCTATCTACTTCTCCTTCCCTTGTGTCTTGAGTCTTCCTCTGCATTCCCAGGATCAGTGCCAGGTTTCTAGATGGAGTTTGCTGCGATTAGGGAAAGAAATTACCAGACTCCTGGCAACACATCAATAAATGTATTAAGGAAAGAAGACATGAAATCCAGATTGCTTGATCCAGAGCCAGAACAGAATTCCCCAGCACCTCAGTGGTAGAGTGATAAAACCCCTGGGGCCTTCCCGCCTCAAGGGCTTCTCAAGGCCAAGCCAAAATGTGACACACTGCTGCCATGCCACCTTGGGATGCTTAGTATGGCTGCCGAGGCCCTGAGCACCTGTCCTGGGAATGTAAAACCAGCATTTATCAGGCAAGATTTAAACAGTGCTGCTCAGGTGGGGATGGTGTCTGGAAACATTATTATTGATTGTCCCAGCCTGAGGAAGGGGTGTTGTTGCTGGCGTCTGTGAGTGGGGCCAGGGCCATTGCTGAACAGCCTGCAAGGCACAGAACGATCTTATTCCAAATCCCAGTAGTGCCCAGGTGGAAAAGCCTAATTTGAATCAAACCATGAGGCTCATGGTCATATGAATATAATTACAATGACTGCGATTTAGTAAGCACTTGCCAGATGCACACTGGGGCTGCGAGATTCACTGCTTCTTCATCTAATAAGGATTTTGTACCTGCTTCAGTAAATATTTAACCTGGAGGTCACTTAATCACTAACCACAGTGACATTGTAAAATAAGTGTGTCCAAACACTTTATGAACCCCTTATATTTAACTTGCTCTGTGTCTCTTAAACCTTGTAACAAGCTTAGAATCATGAATATTGAGAGACTGGATACACAGAGAGCTTAAGGAATGTGCCCTGAGTCACACAGCTCTGTAGAGCTGGGTCCTAGGGCATTGGGTCAGGACTGTCTGTTCTATAGTGAGGGCTCACGGTTGTGGTAAAAGCTATAATGTTAGCTAGAGCTGATGGTGGCCTGAACTGGGCACATAGTGGGAGAAGGTGAGAAGCAGGTAGGTGGGTGGCACTTGCTGGTAGGTAGGAGATGTTGGTAGCAGAGGCGTGTGGCACACACAATGACTGGCACTGGCCAGTCACTTAGAACCTTGGGGCACTGAACAGGTTCATCAGCTGGCACAGCCCACTTCTTGAGTAGGCGGCTTCTCTGTTGAGTCACTGCCTTTGCCACTGCTGAGTATCTGGGGCAGGCTGGGGAGCGCCTGCATTGGCAAGGGCTAGACAAGCACGGATGAATAACCTGGGGACAAAGTTTGTCAGATGCCTGGGACCTGTGGACGGCTCTGGCCGAGATCTGGGGAGAACACCTGGAATGCTACAGTGCTATCAATGGTGACCTGGAGAGGAAAGCCACACTGGAGACTCCCCAAAAGAGCTTGGAGTGAGCAGGGTGCCCTGGCGAATCAGGGAGTGCTGCCACTTGTTTATGGAGGGCAGGGAGGGCTTGGTGGCACCAAGAAATGGTTTGGGGAACCAGGCTGCCAGGGCCCACCATGAAGAAAGCAGTGCCACCATTTTCCATTACAGGCAAGGCCAGGATTTGGTGGCTGCTTGCAATGTCACTGCCCTTTGGTTCACCAACAGCCATCCAGTGCCTGAGAAAAACAAACTGGACCTGCTGCTTAAATAGTCATCCATGTATCATGGATCCTGCTCTCAAGAGTCAACCCACCAAGGATGGAAAATGGGCTGGTCTGAATACATCCAGACTATCACAGAGCATTTATATTGCACTTGGCACTACAAATCACCTAGAGAAGATTTATAAAGCATGGGTGTTGCAGTAGGTTGAGCCACCAGTCAAGGACATATCAGAGTAACAAAATTCAAGGCCCAGCTTTGCTTCCAGTTCCAGCCTCCTACTGATGGACACCTTGGGCGGCAGCATAACACTTGGGAGACTCAGCTGAGTTCCAGGCTCCTGACTTTGGCCTGGTTTGGCCTCAGCTGTTGTGAGCATCTGGGAAGTGAACTATAGATAGATGAAAGATTCTCCTTCTCTCTCTCTCTCACTCACTCTCTGTACCTATCAAATAAGATGAAACTAAATTACAAATAAGTAAATAAAACATACTGGAGGGTGTGTTTGAACATAAATGGATTTTGCTGTCGACAAAGGGTCCAACAACCCCAGACACAGAGGGACAGCTATATGACATTCCCCTCACTTCCAGTTCTGCTTCCAGAACTAGATGTTTTCAGAGCCAGTCCTCAGCTGGCTGACCTTAGAAGCTGCCTCACATTTTCTGTTCCAAAGAGGTCTGAAATGTAAGCTTAAATTCTTGCCTCTCCAGTTTCTCCATCTTCATTGTTGGTCATCTTCTTCGTCGTCTCCTTGGTGGCCCTGTTCAGTTGTCTGGGGGCACAGTTAACGTGATTGGTACTGAAGCTGACTTTGTGGCCCTCATCACACAGTAACTCTCCCAGCTCCCTGAGCCGCAGTTGCTGTGTCATGGCCACTTGCTGGGCACTCACCAAGGCCAAGTTCTTTGCTGAACTTCCTTGACCAATATGGCTACATCTGCAACCTCACTGTGCATTTTTTAAAAGATTTATTTTCACTGGAAAGATAGATATACAGAGAAGAGGAGAGACAGAGGAAGATATTCAGTCCACTGATTAAGACTCCCTAGTAGCAGCAATGGCCAGAGCTGTGCCAATCTGAAGCCAGGAGCCTCCAGGAAAGTCAGGTCTCCCACGCAGGTGCAGGGTCCAGGTCTCCCACGCAGGTGCAGGGTCCCAAGACCCTGGACCATCCTCAGCCACTGTCTCAGGCCACCTGCAGGGAGCTGAATGGGAAGCGGGGCCTCCAGGATTAGAACCAGTGCCCATATGGGATCCCGGTGCATGCAAGGTAAGGACTTTAATTCCCCCAGTGAGTGAAACGGTAGAGCCAGCATTTCCTGTGCTGTCAGTTTCTATTTCAAGTTACACTCAGCTACTTCTTTGCCAATGCTTTCCTCTCCCCCAGAAAAAGAAAAAACTAAGATGCAGAAGCAAAGAGAGGACGAGCTCATCCAGAAGATCCACAAACTGGTCCAGAAGAGGGACTTCCTGGTGGACGACGCCGAGGTCGAGAGGTTAAGGTCAGTGGGTTGCATGTCAACAGACCCTGGCCTTCACTTCCTTCCGCAAAGCATCTCCCGTTCCCGGGAGTCACCACTTGTGTTTCAGGCATGTCCTCGGTCATTGTCCCTGAACTGTGAACCCAAACGAATCACCAGCCTTCTGCTGTGAGGGCCTATTTCCTGTTCAGGAGAAACTAAAGTCCAGCTCCAAAAGTCTCACAAAGGCCTGTGCGCATTAAGAAAGTGACCTGGAGGTACACAGCATATGGCACAAGGCACAGTTTTTTATACAATCCCCAGCTCATTGAGACATCTCAGAATTTGGTTCTCTTCCAAAACTCTGTCCCCTGTATCAGCTTACCTGCCCTCTCACCCTCCTAGCTTTGTTCTTCCTGTCCGCTCTACTAAATGTCTTTGCTACCACGTGCCCCCCGCCCTCCTGACCTGCACAACAACAGACCCTGTAACTTCACCTGGGGGGCTGGACTTGGGGAAGCTGGGAAGGTTGAGTCTTAACATTTGACTCCCAGAATAAAGCCTTTGGAGCCTTTCTCCTTGAGGAGGGCAGCATCCTCCACATCCTCCATGATTCCAGGAAGATGCCTCCCCTAGCTCAGAGCCTGAACCCACCATCTGTGTTCCTAGTGACTCTTGGAAAAACTAAGGTGACTTGCTTCCTGACATCTGCCATGCCCCTTATAGTAGGACAGGTAATTAGGGTGGCCTAAAGGTACAAAGTCAGGAAAGAGTGCTGCCTGGTGAACCCAATCCCCAGCAGGGGGTGAGGTCCTGTGATGTCCCTGTCTCACTCTTGCTCTGGGTAGGTCAGGTTCAGAGCAGGTTCATCTAACAAAACATACACACAGCCGACAAAGTCACAAAGCCCAGCTCCTGGTCCCATACTCCTAACCTCTTATCCCATCCCTTTGGTTCTTTGATGTTTTCCCTGCTTAGATTTTGTTTTTTTTCTCTCTCCCACCCATCTGTCTTCACAGGGAGCAAGAAGAAGACAAGGAAATGGCTGATTTCCTGCGAATCAAGTTAAAATCTCTAGACAAAGTAACCAAATCTCCAGCCAGTAAGTACATACATGATTCCTCCTGCCCCATCCAAGAGGAAAGGGGGACTTCAGGGCAGGAGAGGAGCAGGAGAAGTGCAACACTGCACTTTCTCGAGATCAAACCTGAGCACAGGCTAGCAGCTGGCAGCTTCCTGCATGTGCAACCTGTGCCCAGCAGGGCGCTATGCCTGGTTTCACATTCTGCTGTGCTGTATTGCAATTCCTAACCATTTTGGATCAAAGAGTTATGCATTTTCATTTTGCACCAAACCCTACAAGCTATGGTGCCAGTCCTGCCAACAGCTGTCTGGACCCTCCTCTAATCGTGTTGGTTTCGTGCGTTTCATGGGGTCAGCGAGCTTTGGATTCTTTCAGAGGTAGAATCTCTGGAAAAACCAGAGCACACCTTCCAGAATATTAGCTTCCTAAGATACTCGGAGCGAACTGGGCTGGGTGTGAAGTAAATGGCAGAAATGGTACTGTCTGACTCTCAATTTCTAGGATCCCAATGCCCGTTAGGACACTAAAATAATCAGGGGTTTTTGTCAAGGAACTTTCTTCTCTTTGATGATCCAGAGTTTTTCCCATGTGTCTGACTGCTGTACTGTTGAGGCCCCTCTCAGCTACAAGAAAGATGCCAACTCGGACGGATCCAAGCAGAAAGATTTGTTGGAGGAAGAGCAGCAAGAGCTCAGGTGTCAGGATCTGAACATGATTACAACTTTCCATTCCTTATCGCTGCCTCTCCAAATCTTTGCTTCATTTTCCCCTACCAGTCAGCCCTCTCCCTGGGGCCAGAACTCTAGAAAGGCAATGACTTCACATCAGTGCCAAAGAGTCTTTGAGTATCTAACCGCATAAATATCAGGAAATGGCACTTCTTGAGTCATGTTCCCATATCTTGGGCTCATCACTGTGACCAAGTATCATCTCATCAGTGTCAATCAAATTTGGGGTGTTGTGAACGCCCAGGTCTGTCTCACATTCCCACTCCCTCAACCACAAGGACAGGAGCTGTTAGGAGATGATAAACTAGAAATCTTTGCTGGGAAGACAAAAAAAAACAAAAAGCTGCCATGATGTGTAAGGCCACAGCCATGGTCCACCAACCATCCATTAACATCCTGTGAAAATATGGTTGTAGAATGTGAGTAGTTAAGGAAAGAAAAGGGACCATCACCCCTTCTAGTAACACTACCAAGCACATGATCCCTGCCTGAAGCCAGGATCCTCCATGGATTGTCTCTTCAGGGCAAAACAAAGTGAAAACAAAAATACTCTATATTGGTGCACGAAGAAGCAAGGAAACTTGCCTCTTACATAGGGCTACAGATAGAAAGAAAAGGAATCATTCTAGCAAGAAACAAAAATGCATGCAAGGGGCCAAGTGTGGGGCCCAAATATATACCCTGATTGAGTGCTGGAATCCCCAGTTGAAAACTGAGACTATTCTAAGACCAGTGAAATCCTTGGGGCCTTAGCAAGAATAATGCAAAGCTTCTCAGTAGTCACCCTTGAGCTTCTCATCGTACAAGGTACTGCCACAGATAAAATGACTCTCAAGAAAATGAGCTCTCAGTAGAAGTTAAAAGTCCATGATTTCTGAGCCAAGATGATGAGAGCCAGTAGAGGTAACAAAGAATGTTTGTCTTCCCAAGAGCCAAAATAGCAGCTATCTAAAAGAGATGATAAACTGTGTCTACATTATTAAAGAGATAGGAGGCAGAATAAAATCCAAAAGGGAATAGCAGGATGCTGTGGGAAAAAAAAAAGTCACTTGGGAAAAATTAATCTTTGAAATAAATTAACCTTTGAAATAAAACTCAGGGGAGTAAATACAGAGGTCCAGTTGAAGGAAAGATTCACACATTGAACCATGAGGCCTGAGGAAATTACCCAGAATGCAACACAGAGCATAAGAGATAAAAAGTGGAAAAGAGATGAAACAGAATAGGAGGTCCAACTGACTTTGAACAGGCACTCCAGAAGGGAAGAAAACAGAGAATGGGGCAGCTGAGATTGAAAAGATGATGTATGAGCATTTTCCATACTTAAAAACCATGAGCCCTCAGATTCAAGTGACTTGAACAAAAATCCCCCTTTATTTTTCTACCAAATACTAAATGGCTAGGCTTGGTGAAGAGATTTGACCAGCAAAAGGGCTGATGGTTGGGGGCTAAGATCTGCAACCACAGGAGCCCACAGGGTGAGGTGGGAACATGTGCTTCCCAAACCACCTGAATGAAGCCTAAACTTAAACGTGGTCTAACTAGGAGTTGGGGTGGGGCTGGAACTGCAGACTGTCAGGGCTCTCCTCACCTCTCTCTTTCTCTCTCTCTCTGTTCCTTTCTCCCACTGTGTGCATACTTTGCCACAGGCTCCCGGGCAGAGAAGAAAGCAGAGCCCCCACCTAGCAAGCCCATGGTGGCCAAGACGGGGCTGGCACTCATCAAGGATTGCTGCGGGGCCACTCAGTGCAACATCATGTAGCCCCCAAGTGGAGTGTGCCCTCGGAGCCACGGGGACCCCCTCCCACCCTCTTGTCTTCATAGACCCCGTTTCACTGGGGCCCAAGAACTCTCCAAGGCAGAAGGGGTTGAAGACAAGCCTGTGACTGCCACTAGGGGCCGTGGGCGTGGCAGGCGGGCCCAGCCGCCCTGTACAGAGTGTAGCAATAGGGAGTCCTTCACTGTCGCATGGCCCTCCCCAGAGCATGCCGAACCCAGGAGTCTGTGTCACTGTTTATCCAACCACCAAGGAAAGGTCCTCCCTTGAAAATGTGTATCTCCACTTCTATCTAGCTGTATCTAACCCACTGTGCGGAGAGGGGCACACTGCCCAGGGGTGTATAGTTGTGACCTCTCAACAAGCTAGCACCATGTTGGACACATTCCCCATCCACCCTCCTAGCTCTACTGTCTGGACAGCTAGCCTTCAGTGGGCACAGCTCCTGTTCCCTGTGTGTCCCCTCGCAGGACTTGGGTCTGGAAAGCCCACATGACCCATGCATCTCTCAGGGGCCATCAGTGGAGTGTTCTTAGAGATGCCTAGGGCCCACCTGCCAGGGTCGAGCTTGTGTGTGTTGTGGCGGTCACATCTCCCGCTTCTTCCCATCTTGCGTCACGGCCCAGGCCACATCAAGAGGGTGATCACTGCCCCCGTGGCTCTGCCCCAGGTGTGCAGAACACAGCGGGGAGGGAAGGCCCTGCAAGGGGGAGGTAGCAGAGAACTGGAGGCTGCAATGTCAAGGGCAAGGCAGCCAAGAAGGAGGCCCAGAACAGATGGTGATCCAAGTCCTTTCCACTCACGAGGACCACTGCAGGGAACGCCAGCAGGACGCTGCCTCACCAGCCCCACACAGACCTCTGTCCAGAACAGCGATCGGCAGGAGAGGCAGCCTGGCCCTACGGTGTCCTGTCATTTGGTGACGTATTTGAACCAGCCTAACAGTGCCACCTGTCACTTGATATCCATTTCTACAGCCAGCCCGGCACAGCCCTGTGACCTCTCTGTACGTGTGTGTGTCGTGACCGGCCTAAGTAGTTAGCGTACGATTCGCTGATGTGCAATCATCCATCAGAGAAAATAAAAGTGGAAACCACTGTACTTGGCATTTTCAAAGGTTTTACTTTTTGTCCCTCCCCCCAGTTACAAAAGTCATTCACGTACACAGCCAATCATTTTAAAGGTACAGAAAATAGAAGGAAGTCTCTTGGCTCTTTTTTAACACCTTAATTTCTCCAACTCTAGAGAACACTTTTGATGTTTTGCCAAGGTTCCTTCTGATCTTTTCTGTGCATTTGTGTTTTCCATGCTGGGATTCCACAGTACTGCCCAATAATCAGCCCCTTCCCCAGTCATTGTTGCCTGGCCTCACCCAATCACTAAATCCTCTTTGCAAACATTCACCTCTCGTCCCAAGTCTTTACAGTGATGCTGACTGAGCCATCTCCTGGATGTGCCAGCGTCTACCCAACCACTGCTTCACTCTCAGGCATCCATCGAGACTGCTGCGAGCTTCCTGGCATCCCAAAGAATGTCACCATGTACTAAGCTGCATCCGAATGTCTGATTTTTCCCTAAGAGAAACTCTCAGAAGTACAATTGTTGGGCCATTAATATGAGTACCATTTTGAAAATATTTCTAAGTCACAAGAAAATCTGGGAGTCTTTCAGGTTCACAGCTCTGGAGTTGACCCCCAGTATCTCTGTCTCGGGGGGACCTGGGCTCCCTCCCTCTGCCCCCGGTGGCTCCTGCTTCAGGGCAGCCTCGGCCTACGTGCCACTTCCAGTGTGTGCCACCATGGTGACCAAAGGAGCCACTGTCTTCCTTCACTTACAAAGCACCAAGCATGAGTCAGACTGTGTGAGTGTCCTAGGGCTGTTAGTGCAAATGATTTCTAGCCACGTGGCTTCAAACAACACAACTCATCTACATATGCTGCTGGGAGGTCAGAAGTCTGAAGGCCTATGGTACAGTGGGGGAAGCCACTGCTTGTGACATCAGCATCCCAAAACAGCACTGGTTCAAGTCCCCACTTCTGATCAAGCTTCCTGTTAACGTGCCTGGAAAGGCCCAGCCCAGGTGGGTGACTCAGCTAGAGTTCCTGACTCCTGACTTCGGGCAGTGAATCAGCAGGTGGAAGATCTCTGTCATTCTGCCTTTCAAATAAATAGCTATTAAAAGAAACAGAAAGAATGGGAAAAAATATTGCAGGGTGCGAGAGAGAGTATGCCAGACAGGTTTAGGATGTATTAGGGAGTCTATTAACCAATCTTGGTGATAACAGAGCCCACTAGAAATTAGCAAATGACAAGTCCCTGTGGCAATCCAGTCTGAATTGAAACCCTGAGAGGAACAAATGGTCATTGTGTGAGGTCTGTCAGCTAAACTAAAGACCTATATTCCAGCTTCCCCAGAAATAAAAACAATCCTAAAATATGTGCAGCAAACAACCTGGACACATTACAAAATTGCAGACATTCTCCTTTTCCTGGCGTCTCTGTCCATATTCCATACTGCTAGGCCTTACCTCTCCTGTAACACTTTTTTTTAAGATTTATTTATTATTATTGCAAAGGCAGATATAGAGAGGAGGAGAGACAGAGACAAAGATCTTCCATCCGATGATTCACTCCCCAAGTGACTGCAACTGTCAGTACTGCGCCGATCTGAAGCCAGAAACCAGGAGCTCTTCTAGGTCTCCCATGCAGGTGCAGAGTCCCAAAGTCTTGGGCCGTCCTCGACTGCTTTCCCAGGCCACAAGCAGGGAGATGGATGGTAAGCGGGGCTGCTGGGATTAGAACCGGCAACCATATGGGATTCCGGTGCATTCAAGGTAAGGACTTCAGCCGCTAGGCCACTGTGCCAGGCTCTCCTGTTACTCTCGAAAGTACACAAATTAGAAGTACAAAGCATCTTAGCATTCACATCTTTACTGACTGGCCCAAGCAGTGAACAGAGGATGAGGAATACAAACACACAGGGGCATCCCAAGGTTTCAGGTGAACATTATTGGGGTGGAGGGGACACTGTTCAACACATTGCAGACCCTCCCCACTATCACCCAACCACACTCCCTTTCCCATAGAAAACAAGGGTGAAATCAGTTATGTTAAGGCTACTCCGTGATCCACCACACCAAAGCACATCGATGAAACCTCCTAAAGGTCCCACCCGAGAACTGCCAAGCCCATGACTATTCCTGCAACTCCCAATGAAAAGAAAAGAAAAAGGAAGAAAGAGAAAGAAAGAAAGGGCAGAAGCAAGATGCTCCCTGCTCACCAGGGCTGCCAGCCACACTGGGAAACCAGGCAGCCTGCGAGGGCCTGCTCACCCAGCTGGTTCCTTTGGGAGCCACAGAGAAGGACCACAGTAGACATCACATTGAGCACTGTGTGCCACACACAGACATATCAGCTGACAGCACAGCACCTACCAGGAACACTGCTTCACTGGGGAGCAGGTGGCAGTAAGCCGAGTCCCAGAGTCATCCTGCACTCCCTTCTGCAGCCCACTGTCCTTTCTCCTCCCATCTGCATCTCAATACTTCTCCCACTTAGAAAACCCAAGGAAAACAAACCCCCAGACAATTCCTCCTTTGCAGCCTTTCCCAATGAGAGCTAGCCAAAGCCTGGCTGTCTCCATCTTTCTCATCTCCAGATTCCACCCCTCTCTTGGGGTTTAAAAGCCCTCTTGGATATGACCCCTCCAACACCCTACCTATCTCCCAGGGACTCTGAAGTCTCCTCTGGGCTCTCTGGCTCTGCTGGCAGCTCCCCTGGGCTGGTGCCACTTCTGACAATAGCATGTTTTGCTTCCCTGCCAGCTCTTGTCCTTGCCTGCCCCCTGCCCCCTCTCAGCGTCTCCTGGCATCACAAAAGCCAGCGGTAAATCCAAGCACAGTGTTTCTCAAGTTCCAGCTCTCCCGCCCCTTCTGCCTGTCTTCAGAGTCAAGTCCTGTGTCCTGGTACTGGCTTCCAAAGTCCCAGGCAGCTGGCCCAGGCCCCGTGACTCTTCCCAGGAGGCACCTTCACTCACACCAATGCCTAAGAGAACAGGAGGCCAACAACACTTAAAGTGGACAGCACTTCCTGGGAGGAAGAAAGGCAGGCAGAGTCTGCGCCAAGAAGGATGTGTCACACAGCACCCAGCTTTACCCAGAGGCCATGTGACCTTACGGACTTCAGGATGAAGCCCAAGGACTCTGCAGTAGGATGCAGTTGACACAGGCAGACTCAGCAAACACTGGCACTGATGCCAGATATGGGGTGGGGTGGGATGGACAGTGCTCCTCATGGCTCCTCTATGGGAGGGAACACAATGAGCTCCAAGTCACAGAGCAGGTAGGTTCTGGAGACAGGCAGGTCCAGGAACCCAAGCTTTGAGCTATCTACGGAACCTGGCATTTGATTTCACAGTCATGCCTCTTGTCATGCCTTTTCGAGTTCAGAGATGGCCCGGAGCATGGGGGCTGTAACAACGCAGCTTGGCAGTGAGGTCACCAGCTTGGGCTCTGAGGCCTGCCACCTGCTGTGCAGTGCCTGGGCAATGGGCCTGCGCAAAACACAGGAAGCTGGCTTGAAGACAAGCATCCTGTTTCTCGCCCCTCGAATGTGCTCGTTAATGCCACTAGCTAATGCTACACTTGGCAGGGACAAGAGGACGTTGAGAGTCTGGCCTTTGTATAATCGGCATCTTGGTGAGTCTTGAAGATCCAAGAGGAAGACCAGTGGTGTGGGCCTCCTCACCAGTGTTAAATCGGAACCGACCCCACTGGCTAGCTGAATTAGTAAGCGAGTGCTCAGTTCAGAAAGTGACTAAGTGCTTTGACTCGGAGCCAGGGAGCCCACCCAAGCCTTGCCAGGGTTGTCGGGGGCTTGGGGTGGAGGGGGACAGGGGTAAGGGGTGAGTCTGAGGGAGCTGGGCCCTGCCCTGAAGCTGACAGTGCATACTGACCACACTGTGCAGAGACCAAAGTGGATATACCCCAAAAGCCAGTCGAAGCCTGTGTCCACATGCTTACCCACGATTCCCGCACCCTCGTGGTGTACTGGCCCCACAAGACCCTCACGGAACTCTCCACATCCCTCACTATTTGCCCCCTCATGGCCACACGCTCTGTCTCTTCCTGCCAAGACACTTTTCTTCACTCAGCCCAGAAACCAAGCTGCAGAAGGCCCGGGGATGTGAAGTCACCTTCCAGAAGGTTCAGGGAGCTGGGAGCCTCACTCAACAGATGAAGGCTGAAGGTTAGATTTCCTGCGTTCCCCCAGTGCTGCAGCCTGCTCCCCATGTGTGGGCTCCCCATGCCCACACCTCCGCCATGGACTTCCTGCTGTACTACAACACAGCAGCTCGCAGCAGCCTGGCCTACCTGTGCACCCCACCTCCAGCACCAAGTCTCCCCTCCAGCCATGGCTCTGCAGGGGATAGAGAGAGCAGATTTCCCTTTCTTCTGGTAAGAGAACGAGGCTCTGGCATGTCACCCTCCCTCCCACAAGCACAGCTGTTACATCAGGTTTGGGTGTCACGAACAATTGTTTTCTTCCATCCTGCTGGGAGGCCGTGGGCAGAGGCTGGAGGAGTGGGGAAGGGGCACCTCTCAGAGGCTGTGCTGGCAGAAACAGGAGTTGTAGGTGTGGCTGGGATGGCTGGGAGGGGTCTCTCCCTGCTGCAGCAGCTGTGACTGGTCCTTTTCAACCTGGGATGCAGTAGCTCTTTGCATTGGAATCCTGAAACACAAGCCAGCCAGGCAGGAATATTTCTCAGCTCCTGGGCTGGGGCATCCCGAGACTGGGTGGCCTTTGCTCCAGGGGTTCACAGGATGCCATCTCCACTCTCCCTCTCCATGCTGTCTTCTCTGGCTGTTCCCTAGCAGCCTCCTCGTGCGACTCAAGGCAACAGCATCCAGCTGACTTCCTCCCAGGCCTACCAGATTCACAATCCAGTGACTCCAGCAAACACCCTGGCTTGCGTCACTTGCCCAGCATAAGGTCACTTGCTGGGTCAGAAGAGTGCGGTTCCCAGCCCTTGTCCCTCCAGGGTCCTTAAGCTCTCTTTGGCTCTTGTGCTGGAAGATGACAGAATACATCTGGGCAGTTAAAACAAGAGTCGACTGTCTTTTAAACAGTAATAAGTAGGATTGCAGAGACAAGAATTTGCTTAGGGCCACACAGTAAGCTCACCAACGTCAGGGCAGAATTCAGACCCCCCAGGCTGGTTCACACCTCACGTCCCCTTCTCTGATATCCAGCCCAGCCACAAAGGCAGCCCCTACTTGCACCAGCAAATACAGCATGACTTACACCTGCCTGTCCAAGGATGTGCCCTATCATGTTCTGGACTGGGCTCACTCAAGAGTTCAGGTTCTGACAGCAACTATTTACTGCTGTATGAACTCACCTGGGCATTTGGGAAGTAAATTAGTAAATGTCTCTCAAACTTGGGGGGGGGGAAATGGGGGAAGAAATCATCAATTGATTCATTTGCCAGTAAATGGCAAGGGCGAGAGGCCCCAACTTCAGAGTCTGGGTTTTTAGTCATGGTCTGGCCTCCCAGGCTCATGTATAGCATGTGCAGGAGGCTCCTGTGGTGAGCAGAGTCGGGACAGATGACGCACTCAGCCCACGTCTAAAACCCCACTGGCCATCCCACACATAGAATAGGGATCACTTCCCTCAACTCTCTCTCCCAGTGGCATATGCAGTCAAGTCACATTAGACACAGTGACAGTTCATACTCACACAGGGACAGTGCTGCTGCAGTCCTCCAGGGGGGACTTGACCACATCTGCTGTGATGCTGGAGACTGAGTAGAGGAAGACTGGGCTGCGGTGGAGGGGGCCAGGGTGGGCTCCCTCATGCCAGGTCTGGTATCTGGGCAAGCTTTCAGGTGGAGGGGGAAGAGGCTTCCACGCGAGCTGCTGATGGGGTGGGCCCCACCTCTTGTCGTCCCTGCAGGGGCACTGCCTCGTGGTGGGGGCGTCAGGAGACAAGCAGCCAGGAACAGAGCCACCTTATGCACCCATGCTGATCTCTGTCAGCCCCAGCGGTTTCCTTTCTTTCCCTTCTCTGGGTCCCATGTTCCTCCCGGGAAAGGTGAACTCCCTTCACCCTGCCAAGAAGTGTGCTGGCTCATCCCCTGGCTCCGGACACCCAAACTGCACTTCCCGCACACTTGGACGATGAAGAGTTCCTTCTCTCCTACCAGTTCGGGGTTTGGTCCCAAAGATAACCAGGTTTCTTCATAGTCCAACCTTAGCCACTCTTCCAGGCTGCCTGCCTGTCAGGAAGGGAACAGAATTATCCTGAGTCAGGAGGGAGATGGGGCATCTCCTGCAGGGTAGGGAAGGCAATGAGCACATCTGCATCCACCACTGCATCTATGGGCCCTGGCCAAGGCTCCCTCCCCAGGCCCAGTGCAGATGGATGTATGCCCATCTGTGGACATGAAGAAGGCGCAGGGCATCCAAATTGGCCCTGTCTACACACATCTCTGTGGCACACAGACGATTTGCAGCTACAGCTACTGATGAATGGCAGGCACGGGGATGACTGCCTGACCTCTGATACAAGTCAGGAGAGCCTGTGTCCATGTGGGAGACTCAGAAGAAGTGCCTGGCTCCTGGCTTTAGACCAGCCCAGCTCTGGCCACTACAGCCATTTGGGAAGAAAAATAGCAATGGAAGATCTCCCTCTCTTTCTCTGTCTCTGCTGCTATCTCTGTAACTTTGCCTTTAAATAAAATAAATCTTACAACAAAAAAACCTGTACTTGTAGTCTTTTAGGTCCTTGCCAGGGGGTGGTGGTGAGGAGGGGAAACAGGGAGGGAGATGGTGTTGCTGGTCTTGTGAGAGATTTAGAGCTGGGCCAGAGAGGGAGGTCTCATGGGCCTCACAAGGCATGCTCAGCAGCAACCAAGGATAAGGGAACCGCAGAGCAGATCTCTTCCCCAGGGACAAAGGGCCAAGAGAGCAGCTCAGTTTTGTAACTGAAAGGTTTTTGTGGATATTAAACTGCCTTAACACATGAGATTATAAATTGGAAACTGGGTTGACTTTGGGATGGATCCTCAATTAAAAGAGCCTTTAAGATCAGATCACACAAACTTCCTCTCCAGGACATAATCTTTCTGCAAAGGCCTGAAGCCATAGTGATGTGTTAGGGTTTACAATGACTAACCAGCATCTGACATTTGAGCAAAACAAAGTGTTAGATCTTCCTGAGCAGCTGGGGGAACAAAAAACAACGATGGCAGAACACGATCCTTCCCCATAAACAGACAAAACCATTCACCTGATCAACCTCAAATTTGATGCTTGCTTGTAAAGTTTATTGACAACTGTTTGGTCCCAACACACAAAACAGCACTTGAACCACAAAAAAAGTGTTCAAACAAAGTAGACAGTTAAGAAAAACATCTCTTCCCCCAAGCCCAATCCAAAACAAACAGTGCAAGATGGGAAAGGGGGTTTTGGTGGTAACTTGTGTCTTTTTGTTGTTATTGTTTTTAACAGATAATCGAATCTGGTATATCTTTCCAACCAGAAAGAACTTCATCGTCTTAATGCTCATACATCATTCCATCACATCATTTAATTAAGCCTCTGGGTTAAAAAAAATAGACAGCAACTTGACTGGCCATTGTGGAGTACACGAGGAACACCAGGTGCTTCGGCTGTACTCTTACATCCTTCAAACAGCAATGTTCCAGGCCAACTGGCAACCCCAGTGATGTTTGTATAGGCACACTCACAAGATGGCACAGAACTTGCTTCTTCTGTTCATTGCCCAAAGAACCTGTTTTTTGACACTGTTCCAAGTGACTTGTAATGATGCCTCTGTGTTTTTCGAGTACACAATTATTTTCATGCTAACAAAACTGAAGTCTAAGCGCGTAAACTCAGCCTTATGAAATCTAGTAAGGCAACTGATGTGCTCAACACCAACTTTATTACATTAAAAGCTTCTTAAAAAAACTGCACATTTGAATTTTACTTCCTATAACATTATGTCTGTAGAAATGCCTTCAGAAAGATTCACAGCATTCTGTACACTTGGAAGGTTTTCCAGAGTGTCCTTCCATCGTAATTGGGGCCATGCGCTGAAAACTGGGGATCACTGGCTTCATTTAAAAGATTCGGGAGCAAAAACCTAACTTGTAAAAATCTCTCTACAGCCCTTATTTTGTGGCATTTTACCAAAAATGCTAATCACAAAACCAGAGCAATTTTCTGGCTTTCTAGAAATTACAAAATAGAAACATTTCCCAAAAAGAAACTAACTAGTGGAAGACCTTGCACCAATTGGTTTGTTCTCTTTCAATGCATCCGCCTTTTTTGCCCAACAAATACAATCCATTGTAAATGTCAGGTTTCTCCAGGGGGGATGAGAGGACACCTGTCAGCGGACACCCCAGGCACCCAGAGAGGAAGGCCATTCCACAGGGCAGTGCCCTCAAAGGCTGGCTTTTCCCAAATGCCAACATTAGACACCACAAAACCCAGCGAGAAACAATGAGTCAAGGCATACACTATTAAAAAACGCTGGGCTAATACATACACACACACACACACACACACACGCACACAAACACACTCACATGTAAAGCTTCCCAACTACGAAAACCAGCTTTAAAATCATCAAAACAAGGTTAAGTTGATCAACCTTGGCCTTCATTATGTATTGATAGAATTTCTGTCTCTGCCTAGTGGAAATAGTATTGCTACCACTCTTGCTTAAGCATCTCACTACTCAGCTCTGATTTGTTTTATGCATTTGATGCATATGTTAGAAAATCAGACTGTCTTTCCAATATTGCCTCTCGACACACAATCATGTGTGTTGTAATTCACATGCTGACTTTAAATTCATGACACCAAGACCATTTCCTCTTCCTTAACCTAATTCATATCAAACTGGAACTTAACATAGAAGGGAAACTTAGAACATGCTGAAACTTTCTAGAAAGCTCCTAAATGTTACCCCGAAGTAGCATTTTTAAAAAAATCTGTGATGAAGCCACATTTGTCAACTACAGACATAGTTAAATAAAAAACAAGGCAACTTACAAGTCACATGGAGGTCAGGAACCATCCCATTCCAACCTGAAAACACACTCTCAGCTTCTTGCCTACCCTTCTCCAGTGCGCGAAGACGCAGGCTCACGGGACAGGCTGTGTTTCAAAGACACTTCATGCATGTGATTAACATTGTTGGAAACATCATTAAGCAAAGGATGAGAGACTATTATGCTACATGTGAGGAGAGATCACTGATGTGGCTCAATTGAAAACCACTTCCTGCTGAGTTTTCACTGCTTTCTTTGGGAACACCACTGTATTTCCTAATAGTTAAGAAAAATTTGGAAAAATATATTGATTCTTTAGCAAATGTCGGATGTTTCTTCAAATAACTGAACAAAAGAAATTTCAGCTTAAAGATGTGGTCAACGTCAAAGGAAGAAAATGTCTAAAGATGAAAGAAGTGGCCTCCAGGGGGTAGTTATTAAATCAGGAAAGGATGTTTTTAGAACCCACTTGTGTGTGTAGAATCAGACAGTTTTTTCCCCATCCTAATTTTAAGCTCAACATGACAGTTAAAGCTTGGTTACAGGTGCAAAGGAAAAGTTGGCTGCCAATTTTACTCTGTTTTTAGGTTGCTTTTTGGCTGGGCTTTCCATAGGGTCCTTGCCGAGCAGCAACTCGGGGGCTTCCGAGGGGCAGGGAGGCACTGGGGCAGCTGCTGAGACGCATAGGGAGCTGGGGTCGGAGGGCAGCTCTTCCTTTTTCACTGGTTCTGGAATTTCAACTTTTTCCTCTTGCTTTAAAATCATAATTTCTGTAAACAAGGAAAAGCAAAAAGATTCAGTTCTAGGACTTGTCAGAATCACTAGCTTGCAGCTGTTTGTGTGCATTTCTCAGAAAATACTTGATAAATCTCTTTCAAATGTCTATGCCATAATAAAGGTTACTTTTTTGGCCAGTATTCTGTGTCATACAAATCAAATATTTATAAACTGCTTTTCAACCACTCTACTGGATAAGAGTTTGAGAGGTTCTACTTTTTTCATTTTCCCCCTCACTTGAGCTTTTGTGTTCATTCACTGCCTGTCCTCTGGTGGTCAGGGATCGGAAGCTACACATGGTACCCAGTTCTACGTAAAGGGACACCTTCCTGTCAGGGAGCTCGAGTCCTTTCCAGCTATAAGACACATTCTAATGCCAGGGAGCGGTTAAAGAAGGCACCACATAGAGTTAAAGTGAACCCTCAACTTTGGAAGTTCTAAGGCCCCCTACCCCCACTGCCAAGGTGAGATTGACGAAGGGGAGAGCAGAGCCCAAGGACCCTTCTCAGGGCAGCGCTCACTAAGAATAGCACAGAGAACTGCCCACACTCCTCAAGGGGCTCTCCTCATGCTGTGGGCATGAAACACACAGTACCTATAACCCACAGACAGCTAAAACCACTCTGCCACAAACTTGAGCTCCATGTCCCAGAGGAGCCCTACAGACACCCCTGCTTCCACGGGCGGCTGCTCCCCAGCGTAGCACTGAGATGCTTGTTCCCCAGTTCCTCCAGCCCAGGCAAACAGCCTTGGGCCTTTCACGCGGCAGCAGTGCCAAATGGTGCAGAAGGAGATGACGCAGCATGCTGGGGTTGGTGGGCTGTCCCTGTCATTCTGTAGAACAGGGTTAGCAGGGCCGGGCACAACCTGATTATTACACAGGAACAGGAAGATGGAGGGCCCTCTACAGAGGTGATATACTCTTAGAACTGGGTGACACCAGATAGGGCTGAGGTCTTGGGTTTAAGCCTCAGCTTTGCCCCTTCTCAGCCAAGCTGCATCCCTAGTTTCCTAACCTGTACAGCAGGACT
This sequence comes from Ochotona princeps, assembly GCF_030435755.1. Taxonomy (NCBI): domain Eukaryota; kingdom Metazoa; phylum Chordata; class Mammalia; order Lagomorpha; family Ochotonidae; genus Ochotona; species Ochotona princeps. Next base: position 19,135,478 of record NC_080855.1, on the reverse strand, counting down.
CCACTGCAGAGATGGGCAAGAGAGAAATGTGATGGCAGCCCTGGCAGAGGGTGGGAAATCAATGAGAGAGTCACACTAGCTACTCTCACATCAGGACCCAATATGGTCACCTCTTCTCTACCCTTAGATGACTGTGTAGAGTCTAGGGCTCCAGCCACGGAGGCCGCCCTCTATTCTGACCTTCAGCAGCTCCAAGACCTGATGAACCCCAGCCAGCAATGATGTCTGACAGCAGCTGGACCTCAGGCAAGGCTGGGGGCCAGAGCCAGGAGGCATTTCCTTTGTTCTCATGGGCTCCTCCATGGCCCAGATGACCATCGTCCCACTGCCTCATGCTCCCCAAGTTCCCCTGGGCTGTGAATCCAATTCTGCCTGAATCCAGGCAGGGAAGGAAGATGCTATCTAATCAGTGCAGGCCTGTTTGTATCTGAAAGGCACAGCTTTTCCCCACCTCCATCGAACACTTAACAAAGCCACACCCTCACCCAGCATAACCCACCAGAAGGGACCTGAGGATGCTCCTCAAACTGAATGAGATCAGCAGATTGGAGGACAACAGGATCTGGTCTCAGCTGAGGGGACGGCAAGCACGAGGGGACAGGAGCACATAGGAGGTCAATGGGGGAAGTGTTGGTCAGGCGGAGAAGTTCCTGCTCTGTTTGGCTGGGTCCTGGACAAAGAAGGCAGGCTGTAATTAGTCTCCACAGCACTCTTTCCTGAGGTAAACACCATGCATGGGCCTGAGGTAAACCCTCAGGACTAAAAAGCAAAGAAGCAAACACCACAAGCCAACACATCTGTCTTGTTTTCAGAACAAGACAGTCCCTTAAGGGGCCCCAAGAAGAGAAGGGTTCTGTAAGTAGGCTTCCCAAAGAAGGAACTAAAGACCTGCCTCTGAGAGCAGGCACAACATGAACAATTGCTCAAAATCACAAGATGCAGGCCCTGGTTCTGTCTGCTCCTACTGGAGAGAGTTTGGGTAAGCCCTTAAGCCCAGAATCCAAGTCCCTGAGATACCGGCTGCAGGCAGTGGCTGCTCAAGGATTAGGGAGCAGCTTTGTAGCCGGTTGCTGTATTCAATGTAACCTGCTGTGGAACTGACCCGTGCTGCAGTGCACTAAAGACAGCAACACTGGGCCCGGCGGCGTGGCCTAGCGGCTAAAGTCCTCGCCTTGAAAGCCCCGGGATCCCATATGGGCGCCGGTTCTAATCCCGGCAGCTCCACTTCCCATCCAGCTCCCTGCTTGTGGCCTGGGAAAGCAGTCGAGGACGGCCCAATGCATTGGGACCCTGCACCCGCGTGGGAAACCCGGAAGAGGCTCCAGGTTCCCGGCTTCGGATCGGTGCACACCGGCCCGTTGCGGCTCACTTGGGGAGTGAATCATCGGACGGAAGATCTTCCTCTCTGTCTCTCCTCCTCTGTGTATATCTGGCTGTAATAAAATGAATAAATCTTTAAAAAAAAAAAAAAAAAAAGACAGCAACACTTCCAACAATGTCAAGATAATATTGGCATACACTACACCCCAGATTCAAAAGTTCTTCAGTAAAGTTAAACTGCTATTCAATTTTCAAGAAAAGTTGATTTGACTACTACAAAGATGCCACATAAAATCTATGTGACACAATATTACTTTGAATACTACTATATCCTATCAACTTTTCCCAGGTTGCACTTTGACAAAAACTCATTGACCAAACATTAGTTAGATTCCATAGGACCCTCTTCTCAAGGAGGCCTCAGCTTTGGCCTTCAGTGGCTGCCCTGTACTTCCCAAGGCCAGTCTTAAAAGCAAGCCCACTGAGTCAGCTGGTTGATAAATTTTCAACCCTTGATATATGATCCCATTCCTTATCCTGGATCTTGCATGTCAAAGTCTGTGGCTGGCCTATAGCAAGAACCCCCCTTTTCCATGTCTCCTCTTGATAAGGTTACATCCTACACAGTCTGCTAAGAGCCAAGCCCTGTGTGTCTACGCTAAGAGTTGATCACTGACTGCATTAGTCTTGAATTACCCCCTGTAACCAGTATCAGAATACTTTCTAAACACCTAAATCGGGGTAACATTACCATTATGAGGGTGCCAATTTCCTTTAAGCACCTCACCCAATCATGCAATGTTACCCAAGGCAGGCGGTTTTCTCCTGATTAATTACACAAAATAACTCAGAATAATGTATGAATAGTTAACTTTAATTAATGAAACCACATGCTACTGTCCTTTCCCTGAGTCATCCCCATCCCCCAGTTTTCTCTAGATTCTCACAAGCTTTGTTTTATTTGCTTTTCCTCTTGTACCACTGCTACCTGCTCCAAGCTGGAGTTCTGAGGATTCGGGCACCTCCAGGATCCGCTCATTGTCCATGGGTTGGTTTTGATGACCAGTAGGGGAAAGACCAAACGAGCTCAGTCGGCCTAGAGACAAAGAGGACCCATCAGAGGAACAGTCGGAGAGAGAACCAGAAATTTTTTAAGGGGAAAGGGTATGGGAGTTTACTTACTTTTCATGTCATTTTTCAACACCACAATTCTCTTATGACCATGTCCTTTTATCCAGACCACCTGCACAAAGACAGACTACAGGTTAGGCAGAGGAAACGGAGGAATAGAGCCACCTACTGTGCCTGCTTTAAAATACTATTCAGAAGCAGAATCAACACCAACATTCTTCTATACTTCAGCTTTTAAGGCAAAGGAAGAAGCTCACGGGAACATGCTCCTTACAACAAAACAAAAACAACAAGAAGCAGTCAAAAAGTCATCAACCACTGACTTAAAAAAATATATTTTATGACTCTTACACAGGCTGTCTTCCTAACACCAGTTAACACCAGTTAGCATTCAAATTCATCATTCCCATGTGAGAATGCCTACCACCTTACCTTTTCCAGAAATAACACAAACTAAGAACTGACAACAATCTCCCAGATCCCTTAAAACTAAGCTCATGATCCTAATCTGAAAACAACGCTCCAGCACATGGAGGGCTACTTCCCTCCACCCTGGTGGAACTCTGACTCCTAGCGACTGTGTGACATTCAACTCGCACCCTCAGCTCCCAGCACTCTCCACCTGTGTCCTCACAACTCCTATTCTTCTGTTATTTCTCCCTGAGGCTCAGTCCTTTCAGCTAATACTGACTGAACCCTCTACAATGGCCAGGATCCTAGCCAAGTTCCCATCACTCCTGCTGTTCTCAACTCTACCAAAGGAGCCTTTTCCATGCAAACTGTTTCAGTGCCCCACACTCCACATTGCCGGCTGCTCTGTGCCTGCCCTTTCCTCTCCTCTCCTCGTCACATGACATCTTGCACATGGTAATGACATGTGAGCTCCAGGATTCCTACTGAATGCCTGGGAAGTAGGCTCTGCGCATACTGCTCCTCAGCGGGCCCTGTGAGGAGTCCGCTGCTATCACTAACCTCTCTGAGGGTCGGGTTTGGGACTTATCAGCCATACTGGGTTTCTGGAAACAAGGTGGAGTGCTCATTCATTTTATGCCAATGGCAAGTTTTAAAAGATTAGTGCAAAACCTAGCAGCACTTTTCTAAATGGGCAGTTAGCTGTGGCTCTTCAGGAAGACTTTGTCCAAAGCACTGGAAACTCGTACCTGTGGGATTGCTCCCAAGAGCTCCTCCACACTGTTATAGCCATAGGTCTTAGGCTGCAGAGTTTCACCAACATACTTGGTATAGGCTGTGGAAAATTCATGAAGGAAAATCTGCTGGTAGTGGTAAGTATGCAGTAAAGACCGTACGTTCTTTGCAAACAGATACAGACTTGTGAGCTTCACACATTCTTCTGTCTTATCATTAGTGAAAACCTGGCCCAAAGGAAAAAAGCCCAGATTAGAAACTTCAGGCATATCTCCCCAACTGGTTTTCCAACAGACATTGTGATGTGATTCTGTACTAGTAGTGTTCTCTACAAACATAACAGAAGCTGGGGTAGGCGTCTGGCACAGCAGTTAAGATGCTTTAGGATGTCCAGCTCCACCCCCATTCTAGCTTCCTGCTATTGAGTACTCTTGGAGCCAGTAACTGATGGCTCTAATACTTAAGTTCCTAATATGTACGTGAGTGGACCCAGATGAAGTTCCCAGCTCCCAGCCTGGGCCCAATAATCCTGGCTGTTTTTCGTGTTTTCCCCCCAATGCAGCTCACCGATAGTATGCCTGGGAAGGCAATAGATCATATGTGCACCCTGCCACCCATATGGGAGACCTAGATGGAGTCCCTTGTTCCTGGCTTTAGCCTGGCACAGACCTGGCTGTTATGGGCATTTGGGGCCTAAGCAAGTGGACAGGCAGCCTCTGTCTTTAAGATAATGTTTGAAAAACATTTATCCTATTTGGATCTAGTGCCTTTTTTGTTTTGGTTTGTAGTGAAATTTTGACGATCTTTGTAGTCTTTTTATTTTAAAACTGTTCTAATTTCAACTTTTTTCTTAAGTCAACTTTGATAGTTCCTCCTTTCTAGGATCTGAACCATTAGTTCTAGGTTCATAATTTGCTGTTTAAAACTGCATTACAGTTTCTCAAGACTCCCTGGAGCCTGAAGTATCACTCCTGGAAGGCTGGTGGGAGTGACAGGCCTTCCCGAGTGTGGACTCATTGGCAAGTCATCCAAAACCTACTTCATGAGCCCAACTCAGCAAAATTCAATCAGGTAAGGAGAAGAGTCACCCAGTTCAAGTGCAGAAAACCAGGGCTTTTGCCATGGAGAAGCCACTCAATTAAGCAGAGCTCCTCTACCTCCCTATGTCCCAGTTTGCCCATTAAAACTGATAGATCTTAAAAATCTCTGAGGTCCCTCTTGCTTCCACACACACACACTCCGAACTGGACCAATAGGTCACCCAGAAACACCCAATTCAACATTTTTCAAAATAATAGTTCTAAAGACCCATGGACACACGTACCTCAACTAAGTAAGGCAGACTCTTCAGAAGTTCGGTCAAGGTCATGAATCCATACTCACAGGGGTTGAGTGGAGTACTGTGGGTAGTTTCGTAGTGTCTCCTGAGCTCATCAACAGAGAGATGGGAGGTTCCTTCCCAAGACATCAGCAAGACCAGCAACTGGGCAGTGAGAGAGCGCAAGGACTTGCGGTTGATCAGCTGAATCTGTTTGCCAGATTCCATGTCGGCAACCTGAGGAAATGAGAATTTAGATGCTTCACAACTGTATATAGGCAACAAGATCTTATCCAACACAGCTAATTCCATTTTGATTACTGAAACCAACAGAGGAGAACTTCCTAATTTTTTCTCTCAAACGATTTAAAGTGCATAATTTTAGTTTTGAATTCCTGGGGGGACATTAAACTAACACTTTACACTTAAAAGATTTACGTATGCATTTGGAATTCAAAGTTACAGAAAAAACCAGAAAGCATCTTCCATTCACTTGTTCACTCCCCAGATGACTGCAACAGCCAGCACCGGGCCAGGCCAAAACCATGAGCTTTATCTGGTCTCCCACACTGGTGGCTCATCTGCTGCTGTTTTTCCCAGGCCACTAGCAGGTGGCTAGAATGGAAGTGGAGCAGCTGAGACAAATAGGCACCTGTAACAGATGACAGGATTGTAGGCTGCTCTACCTGGTACGTCACAATGCTTGCCCCCTACAACTACGCTTCAGATGAGACCAGAGTATCTACATAACCCACTCTTAGTGTAATTATAGCAGAAGAAACTGCTAGGTTTTTTTTCTTCATTCATTCTCTCTACTATGCCCACAGAAAGGAGGCAAACTAACCAGCTACCATCCCCTGGTACAAGCACTTAGAATTACTATGCTCCCAGCTGGTGCTGAGGTGAGCAGGTTGGACTGTGAGGGACTCTCAATGGCTGCTCTACAGACCACATTCACCCTACCAGTCCCAGAAGCCAGACTGGGAGCTAGTGGAGCTACTCAATTAGGGTTAACCAATACATAGAGGGTTTAGGTGATGATGTTGAGAGAAAGGCTTCTGACAAAGACATGACCTCATCTGGGGACTAAGCCCCACATAAAGTAAAAAGCATTTGAGTGTTGTGATGAGCAGAGTTTAGAAGAGAGACCAGGCTGTGAACTGAGCCTCCACGGGAACTAGAGTAGGCAAAGTGATAGGACAAACACTGCTCAGGTACTGGGGAGTCAAGCCAACATTTCCATGGCTGTTTGTTTTCCTGCCAGGACTAATGGTCTCACCCAGCACCCATAGTGACAGCTAACAAATCTCAAGACCGTACTTTAAGGACCAGCACAGTGGCTCAACAGACTTCCTCCCGCTTTAAATGCAAGCATCCAGTGCCCTCTTTGTCAGCACATACACTAAACACCAGCATCCTGTATGGGTGCTGGTTGGTGTCTGGCTGCTCCAGCTCCCATCAAGAAACCTGCTTGTGGCCTGGGAAAGCAGTGAAGGATGGCCCAAGTCCTTGGGACCCTGCACCTGCATGGGAGATCTGGAAGAGGTTTCTGGTTTTGGATCAGCTCAGCTTTGACCACTGTGGTCATCTGGGGAGTGAATCAGTGGATAGAAGATCTTTCTGTCTCTCCTCTCTGTAAATCTGCCTTTCTAATAAACAGATAAATCTTTTTTTTTTTTTAAGATTTTATTATTATTGGAAAGCCGGATATACAGAGAGGAGGAGAGACAGAGGGGAAGATCTTCCATCCGATGATTCACTCCCCAAGTGAGCCGCAACGGGCCGGTACACACCAATCCGATGCCGGGAACCAGGAACCTCTTCCAGGTTTCCCACGCAGGTGCAGGGTCCCAAGGCTTTGGGCCGTCCTCGACTGCTCTCCCAGGCCACAAGCAGGGAGCTGGATGGGAAGTGGAGCTGCCGGGATTAGAACCGGCGCCCATTTGGGATCCCGGGGCATTCAAGGCGAGGACTTTAGCCACTAGGCTACGCCGCCGGGCCCAACAGATAAATCTTTAATGGGGGGGAAGGACTGAACTCTTAGGGGATTTGGACTGTCAGAGGCACAGAGAGGTGGGTGGCACTCAAGGAACCAGCCCAGTACCAGACCCTCTTCATCTGGATCAGAGGCACAAGCAGAGCCAGCACATTCTGCTTATGACAGATACAGAACTGTATGAACTTCCAGCTCAGACAGGTAGGGTTTAACCCATCAGCCAGCACCAGTCCAGGGTAGCTCAAGTCTTCTTAAGCACCTAGACTGTTACTATTATTATAGCCCTTTGAGAGAAGAAAAACCACCACCACCACCAACAACAACAAAAAAAAACCCTCAACCAACCAAAAATCAAAAACCCCTAAAATTTGCTCTCGTAGTTCTGAAATTATAGATTCAGCTTCCGATTCTCCGTCCTTGCTGCAACCACAGTCACCCAGAGCTTGTGAAGGATGCCGATGCTCCCAGCACTGGCAGACTGATGACTCAACATCAAAGCCAGGGCTGGTGAGGCCCAACTTGAGCATTTTCTAGAAGCTCCCCAGCAAATGCCAGAGGACAGCAGGCCTGCACGCTGGTGCTTCACTCAAGGGTACAAATGGCATAAAAACATCGTGTGGGCCCAGGGCAATAGCATAGTGGCTAAATCATTGCCTTGCATGCTCCAGCATCCTATACAGCTGCTGGTTCATGTCCTGTCTGCTCCACTTTGCCTCCAGCTCTCTAATGGCTTGGGAAAGCAGGAGAGGGTGGCCCAAAGCCTTGGGACCCTGCACCCGCACGAGACTCGAAAAAGCTCTCCAGGCTTTGGATTAGCTGAGTTCTGGCCATTGCAGGCATTTGTGGAGTCAACCAGCACACAGAAGATCTTTCTCCCTGTATCTCTTTGTCTCTGTAAATTCACCTTTCCAATAAAAATAAATGATTCTTTTTTTTTTTTAAAGATTTATTTTATTTTTATTACAAAGTCAGATATACCGAGAGGAGGAGAGATAGAGAGGAAGTGGAGCTGCCGGGATTAGAACCAGCGGCCATATGGGATCAAGGCGAGGACCTCAGCCACCAGGCCACGCTGCCGAGCCCAAAATAAATGATTCTTAAAAACAAATTGTGAAGCAACAGCAAGGAGTACAAATGGCACATATTGAGAAGCTGAAGTACATGTCAACATTCCAACAAGGCTTAGGCCGCCAAAACTTTGATTTAAAACCCTCCCCATGTTGTCCCCCCAAAACACCTACCTTCACAACATGGCAGAGTTTCTGTGTTAGAGCTGAAACTGAACTGACATCATAGTCTTGGAGACGAAATGTGTAACCAAAAGTTTTAGCATATTCTGTAAGTAGATCTGTCATCATAAGGCAGTTATCTTTTTGGGACCGAAGGAGTTTAACAAACTGGGCAGCTAGAGCTTTGAATCGTTCTACCTCTGTCAAAGCTAGGATTTTTTCTTCTCCACATTCTAATACCTGGGAAAATACACAGGGAGGAATAAAGGGAGACTGAACAAATTATAATTGTTCATGGAATTAAACAGCATGACCATGTGTAGAACTATGAACTGCAAAGTACACTGGTGTGGTTTAGTGGGTACTGCTTCAGTTTTACAAGATCAAACAGTTCTGGAATTGGCTGCACAATGACATGAATGTTCTCAATGCCACTAACCCTTTTTTTTCTTTATTTTAATTGGAAAGGCAGATATACAGAGAGGAGGGGAGAGAGGAAGATCTTCTGTCCAATGATTCACTCCCCAAGTGGCCGCAACATCCGAAGCTGAGCCAATCCGAAGCCAGGAGCCAGCAGCTTCTTCCAGGTCTCCCACATGGGTGTAGGGTCCCAAGGCTTTGGGAAGTCCTCGATTGCTTTACCAGGTCAGAAGGAGGGAGCTGTCAGGATTAGAACCGATGCCCATATGGGATCCTGGTGTGTGCAAAACGAGGATCGAGCCACTAGCCTACCACAACAGACCCACCACTAAACTGTTTATTTGAAAATGATTCAGATGGGGGCAGCACGGTGGTACAGCCAAACTGCCGCCTGTGATCGGCACGTTTATGTCCCAGCTGCTTCTCTTGTGATCCAGTTCACTCCTAACGGCCTGGGAAAAGCAGCACAAGATGGCCTAAATGCTTCGGCCACTGCCACTCATGTGGGAGACCCAGAATAAGCTCCTGGCTACTACTGGCAGACAGGCCCAGCCCTGGCCATTGCAACCAACTTGTAAGTCAGTGATAAAGGCATCTGTCTCTTTGGTGGTGACATAGCAAGCTAATCTTACTCCACCTGTGGCACTGGCATCCCATACGGGCATCAGTTAGTGTGCCGGCCACTCCATCTCTGATCCACTCCCTGCTAATGGCCTAGGAAAGCAGTAAGGCATGGCTCACATCCTTGGGCCGGCCAGCCAGATGGAATGGAGTTCTAGTCTCCTGGCTTTTGACCAGTTCAGTACTGATCTTGGCAGCTGTTTGGGGGAGAGTCTCTTCCTCTTTTTCCCTCTCTTATCTCTTTCCTTCCCTTCCTGTAATTTTTCAAGTAAAAAAATCTTAAAAAAAAAAAATTAAGAATAAAAACAGGGCCCGGCGGCATGGCCTAGCAGCTAAAGTCCTTGCCTTGAACATGCCAGGAACCCATATGGGCGCCGGTTCTAATCCCAGCAGCTCCACTTCTCATCCAGCTCCCTACTTGAGGCCTGGGAAAGCAGTCGATGACGGCCCAAAGCCTTGGGACCCTGCACCCATGTGGGAGACCTGGAGGAAGTTCCTGGCTTCAGATCGGCGCAGCACCGGCCAATGTGGTCATTTGAGGAGTGAATCATCGGACGGAAGCTCTTCCTCTCTGTCTCTCCTCTTCTCTGTATATGACTTTGCAATAAAAATAAGTAAAGCTTAAAAAAAAAAAAGAATAAAAAAAAAGCAGAAATATTGTATGATGTCACAGTTGTTAAGCCTTTATATTATCTCAAGTACTCATCCAGGCCTTTAAAAGATGAGCTATCAAAAGAATAAAGCTAATGAAGGTAAATTCACATCAAGAAATCAAGTTGCTTAACCTTTTTTTCTCAATAATTACTGAAAATAAGCCTAATTATTGAAGAGGAAAAACAACACCAACAACAACACATTTATCTAGACAGTCTCACAAGTCAACAACACAGCTCTTATATTTAGAATATTTCAATTTTTACCTTCTTTCATAAATCCTACTCCCCAGGAAAACAGGCCTTAGGAATGAAAAATTTTTCCCCACAAATTATTTAGAAACATATTTATAGAATTAGAATTTATTCACTCACTTGTAAAATATCAGGTATGGCTTCGAAAAGTTCAAGTAGTTTGGTAAAGCCATAGTAGGCAAGTTTGCACTGCCGGCCAAAGTGGTGGTGGTAAGAAGGGATGAACTTATTGAAGGGCATCCGGAAGTGAGGCTGGTGCCGCAACAAGTCAACAACATCCTTGGAGAACTGTTTCGTCCTTTCTATTTCATCCTGAGTACGTTCTTTAAAAAAAACAGAATAAAACAAAGCCCACAATCTTTATTTGTTGCTGAAATTGAACACCCACTCTGTAGTATATGTCCTATTGGAAGTTTAGAAAAAATACGATCTTTGCCTTCCAGATCTCCACAATCTAAATTATGTACTCCTCTCTCGCTGCAGTTGGTTCTCTGACACATTCCGTGCCAAAGTGCCAAGAAGTCATGTTGGTACATTATGAAATATATGTATTTTTATCTTACAAGTTAAAAGTACTTCCTAGTCACTAACTCTCCTCCAACTCCAAGTACTATGAACCTCACATACAGGTCTCTGCACTGAGTCACCTAGAAATAGCTCTTGGAAATCACACCTCTAAATATTCACATGGTTTCTGTGTATTCATCTGCTTTTCAATTAAAACTTGCCAACAGAAAACAACATCAAGCACCCAAAAGTTTAATAAAGAGGGAATATAACAAAAACAAAACCCTGAGCTTAGATCTTTCTATTAACATCTAAATCTCAGTAGAGCATGACAATATGTACATTAATTTCTAAATATCCTGTCCGCCTGAGCTCAACTAGAACCACTAGAACTTGGAAGACAAAACACTACATTAGACTTTTCTTTCTTTTTCAGCTGGGCACAATAAACAGTAGCTCAGGATTCAGCAACTGTCATCCTACTGGATTCTCTCCTGGATAAGAAGTTATCTGCCAAAGTGCTGGTTATGCCCCTTTCCCCTTCAAAAAAACCTCATTAAACCTAGCATGCTTTTCTCCTTGAAAAGCTGCTTTACCTACTCCCAAGAATACAGGATCCATTATGTATCAGGGCAACAGTTGTCAAACTTCACCTGTAAAGTGACCCCTGCCATCACCACCATCCCATCAGCTTATGTGTGAGTCACAGACCTCTCTTGGGGATACGAATCACTGTTTCATTATCTTGCTGGGACAAGCAGATGGTTGTGTCTGGAATCTCTGATATGATATCAGTCAACTCACAAACACCATATTCAGTGACATCCCAGTCCTTTGAGAAACACCTAGGTTTCAATAATGGAAATGAGCAAAGAATGAGTAAGACCATGGCTAAAATACCTACATGTTTTCCCAAAGAAAAATTAGATAATTGTTTAAAATTTAGGCAAAATAAAAGTGTTTCAAAATATTGTTTTCATCTTTCCCCTTCCCATCAACTCACCAATGATAAGCCTGGGAGAATTCTCTTACAATGACCTGCTTGCTGGCCTGGGACTTGAGAAGTTTCAGTAAATCCTGAGTAAAGCGTTTCACCTGGGCTCTGTGGGTAAGGGTCAGCAAACGCTTGGAGCCCATTCCAAGAATCTGCAAACAAAACACTTTGATCACTTTTATAAAACCTTGGCAGATGCTGACTTTCCTGGTGCTGGCTTGCCTTGCCTTTTGCTGCTGTTCTCAGGGGGAAGTCTCACTGTTTTCCTATTTTTTTTTTTTCAGATTTATTTTTATTGGAAAGTCAGATATACAGAGAGGACGAAGGACAAAGAGGAAGATCTTCTGTCTGCTGATTACTCCTCAGATGGCCGTAATGGCTAGAGCTGAGCTGAGCTGATCCAAAGCTAGAAGCTTCCTCCAGTCTCCCACAAGGGCTGTTTCCAAGGCTTTGGGCCGTCCTCGACTACTTTCCCAGGCCACAAGCAGGGAGCTGGATGGGAAGCGGAGCTGCCGGGATTAGAACTGACACCCATATGGGAGCCAGGCACATATAAGGCGAAAACTTGAACCACTAGGCTACTGCGTGGAGACCCTCATTATAGATGTTAATCTGCAGTTTGAAGCATGTTCAATCAACAGAAACACCCATGATCAAAAGGAATAAGGGGAAGCTGGTGTTGTGACATTGTGGGGTAATGGGTTAAGATAAGACCTGGGGGCCCAGAGCGGTAGCCTAGTGACTAAAGTTCTCTATTTGCACTCCGGTATCCCATATGGGCACCAGTTCTAATCCCTGCAGCTCCAGTTACTAACCAGCTCTCTGCTTGTGTACTGGGAAAGCAGTTGAGGATGGCCCAAAGCCCTGGAACCCTGCACCTGTGTGTGAGACCCAGAGGTTCAGCTCTGGATGTTGCTGCCACTTGGGGAGTGAATCATCAGACGGAAGATCTTCCTCTGTCTCTCCGACTATGTAATAATAACTAAATCTTAACAAAAAAAAAAAAAAAAAAAAAAAAGATGCTACCTAGAATGCTGGTATCCCATTTAGGCGTCAATTTGAATCTTAGCTGCTAACCTTCCAATACAAATCCCTGCTAACACACCTGGGAAAGCAGCAGAAGATGGTCCAAGTGCTTGGGCTCCTGCATAATCGTGGGAGCCTCAGATGAAACTCCTGATTTTGGTTTCAGTCCAGCTCAGACTCATGTTTTAGCCATTTGGGGGGTGAGCCAGCAAATGAATGAGAACTACATCCCTCTAACTCTGGCTTTCAAATTAAATATATTAGGAAAAAAGAAACAACAACCCCACCACCTGTGACCCTCATGCTTTTGTTGTTTTTCAGTTTTTTTAAAACCCAGACAATTGTGTCTCCAAAGAAGTTTTTAAGCCATCTGTACAAGTGGGGGACCAGTATGCCACCAATAGGCAAGGTCTTCATAAAAGACAATGCTGCTCTCTAGCTCAGTGACTACAACTCTAACTCATGCACAAGGTTAAGGCCTTGACTCTGATGTAAGCACCACATAAAAGTAAATGTATGTTTAAAGCCACTCTCCAGAGACAGTAAGCAATCTGCAGAGAATTGTGTTAGGAAGGTCAGCCTCTAGAAATTGGAAAACACTGGGTAGTTCTTCAAGGAGTTTCCATGAGGGTGAAAACTGGCAGCTCTGTGTTCATTCTGTGCTCTGAAGAAAGTCTGGACACGACTGCAGCCCAAACCAAGCGCCAAGTCTTTAACCCAATAATCCCTTGGGCACTCCTCACCTGCAACACATGGGGCACCGCTTCCAATAACTCAATCAGCTTGGAATACCCGTAGTCTGACACTCGACATTGCTTTGCAAAATGATGGTGGTAAGATGGGATGAAATTACTGATTGAGATGACACAAGACGGTTGGTTCTTCAGTAAATCAATCACTTCTCGACTGAACTGGATCAGCTGAGGATTACCTACAGGGCTTTTAGATCGAAGAAGCCACGGATCTAGGGGAAAAAAAGAACCTGAGTAAGACAAAGCATAATTTAACTAACTGAAGGCAGGCAAGTATGCTCACAGGTCCAAGCTTGTCTTCAGTGATGAGCAATAGCTGAAACCCAACAGCTGCTTCATGTCTTAGGCTCCTGTGCTCAAGTCCCATGTAATCACCTAGCTGTACCAACACTTTTCTTCCTAGTTCTTCAAGATAAACAGGCCAAGTAAAGCATAGTTTTACAATGCTGCTTCTAGTAAAGCAAAAATGCACATGATGTTTTCACTTACAAACTGACTGTTTAAAGATTCATATGTAACGTGGTTACACAGCATGTAACTTCCCATAGAATCAGTTATAAATGGCCATGAGGCAGGTAGTGCAGAACAGTATTATTAACCCATAGTGGAGCTGAAAATTGTTACCCAGAAAAACAGAGAAATAATCTCATGGAATTAGTGCAAAACTTATTGCCTCCGTGTCACATTATCTGAAATGCTCACATCTCAAAACCACTTTAAGTGACAAAAACAGAATCAGATGAAAACTTGGCTAGACAGGTGGAAAAGGCTTGTGGACTAATAACATGCCAGGACAAAGAAAAGGGAGAGCAGCATAAGCTATGGGTGCCTGTGCAGCCCAAGACTGGGAGTAAGGAAGCAAAGGCTCAATAGGAAACCTAGGTGAAGATATGGCCGCTCCGCAAGTCGCCTGACTCAAGTGGACTTCCCTAGCAAGGTTGGGGAAGATGGAAGAGGAGGGACTGTCAGGGGTCAAAGAGAAGGAAGCATATACACCTGAAGGCAATCACTTAAAGTGCTGCTCATAGGCAGTGGCATTAGACACCCGAAACCTGGAGTGTGCTCGTCACTCAGAAACTCACCCAAATCTACATTCAAATTCCCTAGTCCTTCATGTTTATTTTATTTTCATGTTTATTAAAGTTAGAAATGTCAACCAAAATGAATTTCAAAGGTAAATCTGAAGTAAGAATTATTTCCTTTAGATACTTTGAACTATCAAAAGGGCAACTGACAAGCCAAAGCTTTACCACATTAGCTAGTTAAAGAGGTCAGCATCAAAGACAGCTTGTAAAAAAACCAGACAGCCACCACGCTTTCCCATTTTGCCAACAGTGCGTGGTGTTGAAAATGAAAGCTGCCAGGCTCCTACCAGCCTCACGGCAGACAGGTAGCTCAGGAGGACCAAAACCTGACCTGTACCTGTGTTGGGAGGTGGCGGCTTGTTGTGAATCCACTTCACGACTTTGACACCATTCTGAGCAGTGGTGATGTTCACACCCGGAATGCACGTGATGAAGTGCTCCAAGGGGACACCTCCGTGGTGTTCCTGCACTACTTCCAGACCACCAAACTCGGCAGCATAACAATCCGGAAAGCTAACGTAGGAGGGAGAAAGGTTAAATTAAAACAATGGAAGCAAAGCATCTGCTAAACAGAAAACTTCAGTTTAACACATCCATTACTTAGCAATTTTAACTGAATATCCACGAACTGTGTCTGCATGTTAACGTTAAGGTCCCAGGGAGGTAACTGCTACGGCACGGGCCTCTCTGATGTACCCTGATGGGCCTAGAAATTCCCGGTCAGTTTTCCAGGAGGGAGGGAGGTTAAATATAAGCAACCGATTCCAAGTTAAGTTCTTCATCCAATATATGTATAAAGGTTTTAATGCCACTTAATCATGTTTTCATCTCTGTATTAAGTCCAAACTCTACTGTTGAGGCTCTTGCAGTGGTTGAAGGACTTTTGATGGCTTTTTTTTTTTAAATCAAGTTGTGAAATTTCAAGTATTTGAGGTTGTATACATTCTCATGGCACTTAACCAAATTTCCACTGTAACAATATATCTTCTTCATAGAGAAATTATCCTAACCACGTATATATGTTTCTGAGATGCAGCACACACACACCACATATTTTCTTGTTGGAAGCCGAGGGAACGGGTGCCATTTCAGATGTGCTATGACTGCAAGGCTGAAGCCCTGGAATGGAGCTGTGCCTGGAGGAAGCTGTGGGCAGGGACAGCAAGCTTTCTATCAAGAAGAGAACTAGGGCTTTACAGATTCACAATGGTGTGGCCATGGTTCACCTTAATAAAGGCACAGTGCCCTCGTGGGTCTGGAGAAGACTATGAACCTGAGGTGCAAATATCTTCAAAGAAAGAATCACAAAGGGAATCTTGTAAGAGTCTGGATCAAATTCATGTTCACTGCAAAAAAAAAAAAAGACAGTCAAGATTCCTCAAGGGAATGTAATTCTAACATGGTCCATGACCTTACACAAAAGGATATTTGGCTACTGTACCTGAAGTCCTTATTGGAACAATGCTGCCGGCAGACTGGCTCGTGGTATTCCAGCTCTTCAAATATAATCGGGCTGCAATTAGTGGAGGAGCCATCATGTGACTGGGAAGATCCCAAGGGGCTCTGGCGGGCCTGACTGCTGGGTAAGAGACACACCAGCCGTCCGTTGCCTTGCTCACGGATAGCAACTGTGTCTGTTAATTTATAAAGATCTGACACATGCAGCTTGTGCCCAAACCTAAGAGCAAGAGAAGAGACATGCTGACTTAGACATATCAAGTTAAACAGGGTTGTAGCCCTGTTTAACTGAAGGGCTACAACCAAGAATGACTCTTCTACCTCCTTGAGAACAAAACTAGAATAATCCAACTGTAAATTCATTCGCCTCCAAATCAGTCCAAAACAGTATCCTTTACTGTTCACTGTCCTGCAGCAATGGACTTGGTGCACAGAGCCTATAATAACACTCATGAATTCTGTTTGATGGTCAAAAGCCAAAGTTTATTAGTGGTACCAGACTTTATAGACTGAGAGGCATACAGGATAAGGAAAGAGGTGCTGAGCTTATCTACGGAACCCATAGATTGTTTCTATACCCTTGTTTGGAACTCGTTTTGTATATCCCACCAAGTATTCTCATTTACATGCTATCCACTCAGTTGTTCTCATACAAATGATGTCCAATCAGTCACACAATTGGCATCCATCTGTTGTTATCATACAAATATTATCCTTTCAACAGTAATGCTGTGCTCGTTGACCTTCTAGGGTCACAATGTCCTTCTACACTTTATATCATGTCTAGCTCACTGCCCATGACAATGATTATTTTGTAGCCACCCTCTAACCCTGACCAATTTCTGTGAATGACCTCATCTAATTTTCTGAGATGGCAAGAAAATTACCTGGCATGACCTCTCTGCCTAGCAACCTGTCCTTTCCAAAGCCCTCTGTATTATCTCACTTACCCATGCGCTCCGACCTCAAAACATTTCTTGTCACCCTTTCATGTCACCCTGACTCAACTGCATGAACCACACATCCTCTGACACTGGACTCTACGATCAGGAAAATGAATTCACGTCCTGACTAGACTTCAACTGATGTGACCTCAACCACATAATACAGTCAAGTTGGGCCCAATTTTCCATCTACACAATAGGGATTAAATGGGATTAAGTGTGGTTGTGGTTCTGCTCATTGAAAGTGCTCAATGTCACCTGCTCTTCTTACAGCCTGTGCAATGTTTCTTCCCAATACCTTTATCCATGCTCAGATCCCCCCTCTGCCAAAATCAGTTTCTCAAACCCCTCTCTCCTCCTTGCCATGTTTTCCATTCTTCTCCCGTCATTCCAACACTGCCTTACGCATCCCTGTTACCCATAGGACAATGGCCCTTGCTCTTTATCTCCATCCTCAAAGCATTTCTTCCTCTCCACTCCTCTTTTTCATGACATCATTTGATTCTATGTAAGAAACCATAAGCACCTTCTCCTCCCTCTAGATAGTGGCCTAGCTTTGTGTTCTCTGCAGAGCCTTCATTTCTCAATCTACTCACATCTGTTTCACATCTTTGGTGTGCTATGGGTAGAAATGAAGAAAATAAGTCAGATTCAATCCTTGTGCTCCTGAGGCTAGAAGGTGCTCAAAAACACCCATTCAACAAGTAATACCACTAAGCAGTCTATTATACACACACACAGCTTTGGGAACAGAAATTTAAATCTGTTAAAAATGCAAAGTTTCTAAAATACATACTAAACTCAAAACTTAAATCTGAATCTTTTTCTCACTTCCTTTACCAGGCTAAAAGTTCCTTAACAGTCACTACCACAGTTCTGTGCATGAAAGTCACTCAATCAGTACTAACGATAAGTGAAAAAATAAATCTTACTTTTTTTCATAGATATCAGTAAATTTGAAAAGAGGCAAGCAACAGGCAGGAGCATCCTGAAGAATAGACATTGTTTCAGCACTGTAAGGTAAAATACCAATTAATTAGAGAATACATACTTCTTTACAAATCACATTTTTAAAAAGATCTAATTATTATTTATTTTTATTGGAAAGCCAGATGTACAGAGAGAAGAGACAGAGAAAACATCTTCTGTCCACTGACTCACTCCCCAAGTGACCACAACAGCTAGAGCTGAGCCGATCCAAAGCCAGGAACTTCTTCTGAGTCTCCAAGCTTGGGTGCAGGGCTCCAAGGCTTTGGAACATTCTTGATTGCTTTCCCAGGCCACAAATAGGGAGCTAAAGGCAAGTGGAGCAGCCGGGATAAAAACCAGCAACAATATGGGATCCTGGCACATCAAGGCGAGGACTTTAGCTGCTAGGTCACTGCACCAGGCCCTATAAATTACATCTTAAAAGCAACTTGGGGCAGCACTGTAACATAGTAAGCAAAGCCTCCACCCTCAGTGTTGGCATCCCATATGGATGCTGATTCATGCCCTGGCTGGTCCACTTGCAATCCAGTTGCCTGCTAATGATTTGGGAAAGCAGTGGCAGATGGTCTAAGCCTTTGGACTTATGCACCCACATGAGTGCCATGGGAGAAACTCGTGGCTTTGGACGAGCTTTTTAGGCCATTTGGGGAGTGAACTAGAGAGTGAGAATAATTTCCTGTCTCTTCTCTCTCTGTAAATGTGCCTTTCAAATAAAAATAAATAATTTATATATATAAAAAAAGCAGGAGTTTGGGTCAGCATGTGGCATAGTGGTTAAAGCTACCACATGGGATGCTAACATCCCATGTGGCTATCCTAGTTGCTCCATTTCTGATCCAGCTCCCTGCTAATGGCCTGGGAAAATCAGCAGAAGATAGCCCAAGTACTTGGATCTCTGCCAGCCACGAAGAGACCCAGATGGCCATCTGGGACGTTAATCAACAGATGGAACCTCTTTTTTTCCTAACCCTTTCAAACAAAGAAATGAAATTTTAAGAAAGTAAATTTAAAAAAGAAAAAAACAAAAAAAAAACAAAAAAGAAAAAATAAACAAAAAGAAAAAACAAAACAAAAAAAAGGAAAAAAAAGAAAAAAACAAAGAAAGTAAAATTTAGTTCATAAAATTAACACAATGTTGGGCGGGGAGAATCCAAGTACCTATGAAACTGTGTTACATAATACAATGTAATTAATGAATTAAAAATAATAAATAAATTTAAAAAAAAGAAAAAAATTAACACAATGTGTATACAAGCTTACTGGTTTCTAATATTTAGAATTTGTTTTTGCAAATAAAAAAAGTTTAAAGAAAGGATTTTAGAGACAAGCCAATGGAAGCTAAAGTCACAGTTAACACCAGCATTTTTATCAGACGCAATGGTGGGGATTTCCACACCCCTGCAGACTGACACTGATAACCTACAGTGGCACAAACATCAGGCTACTAATTCAGAGAAACGGGCAAAGCGACTGGATTATCTCCTGCAGTTTTTATGTTAGGTACATGTATGTGTGGTCAGATTTCTTGTATAAGTGATTGGATACAGAAATGACTTCAATATAATCTCAACTGTGATTTTAAAAAACAAAAAGCAAAATAAAACACTTAGAAAAATAATTCCAAAACCCACATTTGATTACAGATGATTTTCCCTATTTCTTTTGTTTCTGAACTTTCCAATTTTTCTTCTATGATTAGCATTTTTTTATTCTAAAGGGGAAAAAGCAAATTTAAAATAAGGGGGGAGTGCAGGTTATAAGAAAGGATCTTGGGGCCCAGCACGATGGCTCAGTGGCTAAATCCTTGCCTTGCATGTGCTGGGATCCGATACGGGTGCTGGGTTCATGTTCTGGCTCCTCCATTTCCTGCTTGTGGCCTAGGAAAGCAGTAGAGGATGTCCCAAAGCCTTGGGACCCTGCACCTGCATGCGAGACACAGAAGAGATTCCTGGCTCCTGTCCTTGGTTTGGCTCAGTTCCTGCTTTGTGGCCACTTGGGGAGTGAACCAGCAGATGGAAAATCTCTCTCTCTTCTCTCTGTAAACCTGCCTTTCCAACAGAAATAAATAAATCTTAAAAAAAAAAAAACAAACAAACTCTCGGTCATCCAGGCAGGCGCTCAGGAGTCAATCATGGTGATTACCCTCACAAGGAGAGTCAAAGAAATCTTACCATAAGCAAATCATCTCCACATTCGTAAAATTCTTGTGGTCATGGTGGGACAAGAAGCAGACAGAAATCTCTCACCTGCTTATTCTCCCCAAGTGTCTGTAGCAGCCAGGGCTGGGGCAGGCCAAACCTTGAAACTCAATTCTGAGACCCAATCATGTGGGCTTTCACCTGGTACCTTCTAGGGCATGCTTTAGAAAAGCAAACTGAAATTGAGGATGGAAGCAGTACTCAAACCCAGCATTCTGATATGGGCTGTAAGTACAAGAAGTGGCACCTTAACCACTGTATCAAATGCCCACCTCATGTTAAGGATCTAACCTTTTTCAGGCAAATCTATGTTCTTTAAGATCTGAAGGTGGGATTTTAAATGTTTTAGGGTTATTGGCTTTTACTGTAGAAGTCTATTTTCAGCTTCTGTTTTGAGTAGGCAGCAGATAATTTTATTGCTAAGAGCCTATTAAGTTTGAGCTATATACTTTACCTAAATTAAAGACTTCAACAATCAAATGGCTCATTGCTAACTCCTGGAACAAAAAATAAGCATTCTGGGGGCTGGTGCCCTGGCACATTTGGCTAAAACCTCCATCTTCAAGTGCCAGCATCCCATATGGGTGCCAGTTCTTTTTTTTTTTTTTAAAGATTTATTTTATTTTTATTACAAAGTCAGATATACTGAGAGGAGGAGAGATACAGAGGAAGTGGAGCGCCGGGATTAGAACCAGCGGCCATATGGGATCAAGGCGAGGACCTTAGCCACTAGGCCACACTGCCGAGCCCTGGTGCCAGTTCTTGTATGACTGTTTCATTTCTGATGTGGCTCCCTGCTTATGGCCTGGGAGAACAGTAGAGAATGGCCCAAAGCCTCGGGACCCTATGCCCACACATGGGAGACCTGAAAGAAGCTCCTGGTTTCAGATCAGCTCAGCTCTGGCCATTCCAGCCACCTGGGGATTGAACCAGTAGACTGAAAATCCTTCCCTCTTTGTCTCTCCTTCTGTCTGTAATTTTGCCTTCCCAATAAAAACAAATCTCTTTTTAAAACAATTAGCATTATTGCATATGCAATCAATCATCAGATGATCAGAAATGTGAGAATTTTTATTTTTAGGGTTTCCAAATTTACTTCAAACGTTATTTCCTGAAATAAATGACTTCTGTGTTTTTGCTGTTGTGGTTGTTGCTGCTTTACCTCAGCAAAGAGAGTGACTTATTAGCAGCTCCTGTGGCCAGTGAGACTAGGATCTTCTTGCTGCCAATTTTGTATCTGTGGAGGCTGTTCACTGCACTGATTGCTTCTTGCAAATTTTCCATTTGAACAACAGCCTTAAGTTGATAATCTGTATGGGGGCTGAGCTCAACACTCTTTACCTGTAAGAAGGGAGAGGAAAACGGAACACAGTGTCTACCGGAACTTTAAGGGATATGCGTGTTGATTTCAATGTTTCCACGAAGGAACCTGCCTGCACTCTGCAATCCTCTGACTAGAAGCTAAGTGAGCTGAAGTGTGGTGACCTACAGATATTAACCAGCCCATTTTGTCTGGGTGCTCTGACCCACACACCGCTTCCCAAGACAGACTCAAACTCTAACACCTGGGAGGTTCTGGGATCCTTGGCAGACTGTGAAAATCCAGAGCACAATCATTTTAAAAATCTGTAAAATGTGAAATTACCACACACTGAACTTAGAGAGTCAAATATAGATAAACACAAACACAGCCAAAATTACTTGCAAGTCTCACTTCCGTGTTTTAGCAGGCAGAACTAACTAAAATTCAGCAATTTTTTATTTCCCAAAGTTCCTCTTACATCCCTGGCTATGACAAGTGCTTCTCACTGCTCAGTTTCTTGCTCTCTGGGGCAGTATCCTAACAGCTGGATATGTAACACCATTCCTAACAGAACAGAGAGGAAAGGAATGAATTCAAACCCATGCTTTGACACTCATATCCTGGCTGCAGTTGTGTCTGTCAAATTAGCTTCTCTTGACTTGAAATTCTGCTGAATAGTAAAACACAAACAAGAGCAGAGGTCAAGCGTACCTTGCCATGCCTGGAAAATGCCTCCTGCATGAGCTGCTGCAGCTCCTTCCGGGACAGTCTGTAGTCTATGTTGCTGACCTGGATGTCAGCACCATTTGCAAACGGGTCCGAGCAGTCGCCTCCACTGCTTGAATTTGCGACATTGAAGACAAGTGGGGATGCTCTGTTGGAAAGATTTAGACATATTCCTGCTTAAAACACCATGTTGAGATACTTTTTTCAAAATATCTGTGTATTTAATTTTGTTTGAAATTATGCACTTTCCCCCAAACACAACCAAATATTTGGCTTTCAATTGCCTTTTAATCTGAAACACATATTGATTTAAGCTTGTCAAAAGTACTACCTGCTGACCTTGTATTAACAACCATTAAATGGTTCACATCTTTCACTGGATTTGGGAAGAAATTAGAAGCAGCCCTGATAAGTTAACTTTCTATGTAGGGCATTTATTCTTAGGAAATCAACCAAGTCACTTAACATTCTCTGTAACTTTGAGAAGGCTAGACAACCTTGCTCTTACGCTGCAGCCTTTCTGTCCTTCTGTGGATCTGGAAAGCTTTTTTTGTGAATATTTAGATGTAATTTTACAAGTCCACAGTCATGTTCTATAGCAATTCTTCACCAACTAAGCAGAACCAATGCTATACCTGAAGGAGCTCATTAGCAATGCAACATGGCAGGGCTACTAGTACTGTGGCTTAGATGGAAAACCACTATCTCTAACACTAGCTTCCCACTTGGGAGCCAGTTCCAGCCAAACTCCCTGCTCAAGTACCTGCACCCTAGTGGGAGGCCCAGAAGAACCTCCGGGCCATGGCTTCAATCTGGCACAACCCTGGCCACTGTAGCTATTTGGGGAGTGAACCAGCAGATGGAGGATCGCTCTTTCTCTCCCTATCTTTCTATAATGCTATCTTTTACATAAATAAATAGTTTTAAAAAAAAGTGACATGGCTTTAAGGCTCCTCAGCCTCCCTACAAGGTATGACTTCCAAAAGTTTAAATGATAAGCAGGGGTTACACAGTCACTCACTTTCCAAACAGCTTCCTATACAGGCCTTATTAATGGGAAGCACCAGTGCATGCCTGGCTAAGGCTTTTCCCCAACCCAATGAACATGAGGCCAGCTTCCCATTCCTCCAATCACTGGCTAGCAACTCTACAGCAGACTTTTCTCAGGCCTCTGTCCACCAACATTTACATGGAGAAAGGAGAAGTAGAGAAATGGAGGATTTCCACATGGAGGTGAGACACACTGCCCCAAGACATCAGCTGTGACCACCTGAGGAAAAGGGGCCTGCCAGGGGAGGAAGTGGGAGAATAAGTACCCTTCTGTATTATGTGGGTTCTTTCCACACTCATGTATTGCTTCGTAATCCTTCCTTCTACGGGTAACCACTCGCAAGGCTCAAGTAGCTGGACTCACCTGGAAGACCAAGACTGAGACGTGAGCAGAGGACCGACCTGCCTTGATGCAATCAACTTGCTGAAAGCAGATGGGTAACTCACTTGGAATACTGTCTCCCCTTTATCTTTTTTCTCTACAGGGGAACTGGTAACACTTCGGGTACTGAGGCTCTCTTTCCTAATGGAAGGGGAGAAAAATCAAAGGAAAGAGGTCACATGTCTTCCTCCACACTCAAGCAGCAGCTACAAGAAAAAGTAACCAATCGTACTTCTGGCTGCTCTTGTACGGTGACTCGGCAATCCCCGGGTGCTTGGGTGTCGGTGCTGCCAAGCTGGAGTTGCTGTGAGGGGCCGACAGCGGCCTCGTGCTGCTCTGCTGGTGCTCACCGCTTCTGTTACCAGACTTGGACTCCACACGGCACAGCTCCTTAGGAGACACAAAGGCACAGGTGGCTGAAAGCTTAAGTGCTGTGAATGTGTTAGTTCACTCTGACTTTCAGGACCATCAGAAACTGAAATTTTAAAAAGGACATACCCAAAGCAAGCAGGCACACACACACAAAAGAGAAAAACAGAAGCAGAGAACCAAACCCACCATAAACTTCAGAAAGCAAGAGGTATCCAAACTACCTGTAAACTTTTAACATTAGTATTTTCTGTAGCAGATCCAGAATTTGCCTGCGACCCTTTTCCAGGCACGGTTTTGGCACTGCAAGACTGCTCCCTTGCATCTCTGACGAGGCACAATTTTGGATTCTTGAGTTTTTTGGGAGACTTCACTTTATCAGCTGTTGCATTTGAACTCTTGGCTTCACAGAGT
Source organism: Ochotona princeps (assembly GCF_030435755.1). Taxonomy (NCBI): domain Eukaryota; kingdom Metazoa; phylum Chordata; class Mammalia; order Lagomorpha; family Ochotonidae; genus Ochotona; species Ochotona princeps. The sequence continues at coordinate 19,111,191 of NC_080855.1, read as the reverse complement.
TCTCTACTTTTTGGAGTAAATGACACAATGATCCTATTACCAAAGACATCTTCATTTTCCATTCGCTTCTGAGCCCGTTCTGCACTGTCCTGATTTATGAACCGGAGGATGGCACTGCAGCCGGTGATACTCAGCACTTTGCCACCACAATTATCAGACAGGCGTCGGAGCCTATTACTGATGCTCTTGCCATCTTTATTTGCTGGTAGGTTATAAACATAGAGCAGAGTGTGGCACTGCTAATACAGAGGAAAAAATTATTACATCAAGTTAACTAGAAGGCACACATTCAATTTCAAAATAAGAACTGACCTCTAATCTGTACATAACAATCTTGAAGGGAGAAGTGTTGATGATTTACATGGCAGAAGGAAACTTATTTACTGCTCAAAAGGTCAATTAACATTAAGCACAGGATTCTGTGTCTTCTATGATTTTATTTCTATAAATGGCACATCTACAGAAATACAAAGGTTACTGGATGCCTAGCAAAGGGAATGCGGGATTAAAATTAAATGAGAAAAGGCAGGGGCAGGAAACATCCAGCCCAAAGGCTATTTTTTTTAAGGCCCATAAAACTGTTTGGTCTGGACCTGTCAAGGCAACTGCAGGTGGTACTCAAAATTCAGTAAAATCTACAGTAAGCTAATTTCTAAACTGACAATTTTGTATGGCCTGCAGATGATGTTATAAATATTCAAATAGCCCCTGGCAGAAAAGAGAAGTTCCCCATCTTGGTATAAGGGCTCTCATAGAGGGATGAAAATATTCTGAAACTGGTTACTAAAAATCATGAACCATACGTACTTAAAAGAGGTGAACTTTGTGATATGTAAATCAGATCTCAGTAGTGTTTTTTACAAGTCTGTTTTATTTATTCAGCAGAACTGAAGTTAAGAGCCTAACTACCATGACAGCTGCCAATTATCAGCTTGGAAGTTCTATCTGCTAACATATGATCATGACCCTGTTGCACGAATTTACATACTAAAACACACACACTTACATACTAAGAAACATAATTGAAGTACCACAAGAAAACTTGAGATTATATGGAAAAAGATCAATCCAGAAGCCATAAAATGAGTCAACAGACAAAAATATGAACAATTACAGAATATCAAGAGGCAACAAATTTTCAAATATGTTCAATTTACTACTACTACTATAAGATATTTTGCACCTTCCTAGTGATTACAAAATAGCAGACTATCTTTCACCTATCAGACTGGTAAATATTTAGAATAGGCAACATTTCTTGTTGAGCAGACTGTAAACCACTGCCACTTCAGTGGAGCACAACTTGGATCTTACTTGCTAGGACAACCCTGACCCAGAGGTCATTTGGATCTCACCCTACAGATTATTACTGGTGGCCCCGGCAGCCCCAACAAGACATGAGTAACCTTCCTGCGGATGGTGGTAAACTGGATATATCCGGGCCCAGGGCAGTGGCCTTGCGGCTAAAGTCCTCGCCTTGAAAGTGCCGAGATCCCATATGGGTGCCAGTTCTAATCCCGGCAGCTCCAATTCCCATTCAGTTCCCTGCTTGTGGCCTGGGAAAGCAGTCAAGGTTGGCCCAAAGCCTTGGGACTTTGCACCTACATGGGAGACCTGGAGGAGACTCCTGGCTTCTGGCTGCAGATCGGCGCAGCACCAGCCATTGCAGTCACTTGGGGAGTGAATCATCAGACGGAAGGAAGATCTTCCTCTCTGTCTCTCCTCTTCTCTATATGTCTGACTTTGCAATAAAAATAAATAAATCTTTAAAAAAACTGGATATATTCACAATGTCCAGTAATAGGTAGAATGGTTCAAGACTAGTCATTCAAGTTTCCTGTTGGTTTTTAAAATGTGGTGAATTTATATTGATATGAGTATAATGCCATGGAAGGACATTCAAGCTATGGCATCAAAATTAAAAGACACAGAATGCTATATATGCAACACTATTTTTTAAAATGCTACATTTTAAAATCCAAAGCACAATATCAAACAACTAACAATGATTATTTCTGGATACTAAGATCAAAGGGTTTATTTCTATATTTCTAGATAATGATTTTTAAAACTTTAATTTATTTAAAAGGTAGAGAGGGAGATCTTTCATTCATTAATTCAAGCTCTAAATTCCCTTAACAGTTGAAGCTGAGACTAGCTCAGCCTGAAACCAGGAGCTTGGGACTCCATCTGGGTCTCCTGTGTGAGTGGCAGAGACCCACCCAGAGTGTCACCATCTGTTCCCTTCCATGGTGCATCCTGGCATGAGGCTGAAATCAGAAGCAGAGCTTGGACCTGAACCCAGACATCCAATGTGAAATGTGGGCCTCTCGAGCAGTGTCTTTACCACCGTACCACATGTCTGACCCTTGTTTTGAGAATGAATACATGACTTTTTAAATGGTGGCTTTTCTTTTTATTTGAGGCTATTGACCAATTACCAATAAAACCTACGCTCTTTCTATTATACGTGAGCCTCAAAACCCAGGCACTACTAATATTTGCTTAGTTTACTAAAAATTAAGGAATGGAAGGGGAGGTTTTCTAGCAGTTAATAACAATGCTCATCCAGTACCTCAGCTCAATTTCTGACCCTGATGTCAGCTTCCTGCCACTGTGAACCCTGAGAGGCGGCAGTGATGGCTCAAATGATGGGGTTCTTGTCACCCACAAGGGAGACCTGGACTGAGTTCTAGGATCCCCGCTTGGACCTTGGCCATTCTGGGTGTTTGGGAACTGAAGCAGCAGAAGGAAGTTCTTTCTCTTTCCCTAATAAACTTAAATTGAAAGGCAGAATTAAAAGCAAAGATGAAAGAACATAAAAACAAAAAGGATCTTAAATTGTCACTCTCACCAATTAAAAGAAATATGTGGCAAGACTGTACACTCTGAATCATCATTCTTTCTTTAAATCACAAGGAAAAGGGATCTCTCAAGTGGACAATGTCTCACCTAAAATGCCACATTTGACTTAAAAGCCTTCAAAATCAGAACATGCATGACAGAAGCAGAGCGAGGTTCAAGGATTAAATGCCTTACACATTAAATGCCTTAAATGGTCCATGTGATGCCAGCCACACAGGCTGCATAAACCCTCACCACACGCTCTACCCATAATGATCAGAGGCAAAAGGAGTCACCCATCCGTGTTAGCTCTGAAGACAGTGTTAAGTTGGTGGTGGGATAATCTACAAACCATTTCCCCATGGTATTTTTGACAAAAACTAAAAGCAAAATTCATACGTCTCAATTCTGTGTTGGGTGGAAAGAGAAGAACCAAGGGTTCCCAAGCTTTATTTCCTAATCTGACCGCCTCCTCGCCTCAATGTGTTGACACCCTTGTTGAGGACTGTCCTTCAGCCTCCAGAATCTAATACTGGAAAATGGCACAAACAATGCAAATTCACTTACTGGCATTTTCAGTGGTAACCTTGGGGGGAGGTCGGAAATGAACTCTTCAAATCTGATGAGTTCATTAGCATGGTGCAGCAGTGCTTCGGAGGCCTGGTTTTTATGGACCAAAATGATATGGAAACCGTGCCTGTGTCTGAGATCACTAAGTTCCAAGGCAAAATTGACATCAGCTGAAAGACAAGATGTCCCCCAACCCCAACCAGAAACATCAGAAACATTTGACAAACAACCCTACTGATACCCACTGCAAAGACAGATATGGCTGGTTTGGGTCCAGCTTGCTTTTCTTTGCTCTCCTTTTCAGCAGCATATTTCTTTCTTTTTTAAAATTACCATTTTATTTTGATAATCTTTACATAGTTGATTAGGACACAAAGTGTCAAGGGCTACAGGAAAGTAAGAACATTGTTTCCACATTCTCTCTCTCTCTTTTTTTCTGTATCTGGGGTATACGGGGAGATAAGGGGAGAAGCGCCACCTAGTCTCCCATACATCCCAGGTTCCCCGAAATGGGGCATGAGGAACACATTTCTTATTAGAAAATGGACATGGGTAAAACAATCTTGCTGTACACCTACTTTGAATTTCAAGATACATGTTACTTCTAGTATTGAAAAGCAACAAATATTACTATGTTGAGAAAACTCTTATTGGATTTCTAAAATCCAATTTTTTAATCCTGAGTCCAGGGTTAAAAAACAACAACAAAAAACACCACCACATTTGCTTTAATAAGTTGACCCCACCAGACCTGAGATGCCTAACAAAAATGCAGAAATCCCCACAGACCTCATCTTTTGTCCACACAATTCTCAGAAGAAAGCATCACTAAGTTCATATGTATGCCAGCCTCTCTGAGGGCATGATCGACTTTCACCTATTTCTGGCTCTACAATGATTCCCACATGGTTAGCCTTGCTGAAGGAGTAGATGTTTCTACACTTACTTGACACAAGAACCACAGTGGCTGGAGCAGTGTGAGTGTTTGCAAACCTTCGGAGACTCTGCCGGAGTTTATCATCAGCAGCATTCTTTGCAGTAGCATTGATATGGGCAACAGTTACCTGTGTGAATTTAAGCAAGAGCAAAAAAAAAAGATGAGCTGAGGTGAGAAACCACCATCCATTCTGCCCGTACTATAACAGAAAACGCTCAGAGAAAAAACAAATTTTTTTTTTTTTACTATTAAGAATGGGGGGAAAAATTTACAATCAGGTCTTAAAATTAATTTTCCGGGCTCGGCAGCGTGGCATAGTGGCTAAGGTCCTCGCCTTGATCCCATATGGCCGCTGGTTCTAATCCCGGCAGCTCCACTTCCTCTCTGTATCTCCTCCTCTCAGTATATCTGACTTTGTAATAAAAATAAATCTTTAATAAAAAAAATTAATTTTCCATAACAGGAATCAACTGGGTCTATTTTTATTCCTGTCTTCATCTCTATTCTTCCGCTGTTGCTCTTTAGTCTCCTTTTCAGAAAATAAAGACAAACTTTGAAGTCATAAAATTTCCTCTAATATCTTCTGTCAACCATTGGGACATAGCAGAGATTAGATGAATGATTAAGCTAAGATTTGGGGTTGCAGTTTGAATCATGAGTCTGTCTATGCCAATCAATGTCTATGGTTTTCAGTAATTGAAATCATATGGTGGGAGAGGAAGCAGTATGTTCCTAAGCAAGGAAAAAACACACTGATACCCATTCAAAACCATCACGCTCACAGATAACAGTATCCACAGCAAACAGATTTATTTTGAGGTCCTCAATTACATGCAATACACAGAAGGATTCACTGACTTTTGTAAAGAACATAAATATGCAACTCTATTCAGACACATAGTATACAAATAGAATTGCTTTCTTTTAAAAGTCAAGAAAATTGAATTTCAAATTCCAGTTGAAGAGCACATATCACAGCTCTTCCACTCACAGGTTTTTTGGACTTCAAAAAGCTGCATCCCTTCCCAGGGCCTGAGCTTCATTTCCAAATTGCAAATTATAAATCTCATGTGCCTGGCTCCTAGCGCAGTCATGAAAATCAAAGATGATACATGGGCAGCCACTGAATCTGTATGAACACTTAAGTCATCATGTCCATATTCAAAGATGAAACATTATTAAGTTTTAGAAATAATCTTTTGCTAATTTATTTGGAAACTCGGACAAAGGCATTTTGAATTGGAATTTTTTTACAAAAATTATATGTGCTTTGCCTTCTTCTATATTATATTGAAATTCTTTAAAAAAAATTTCTTACCTGGCAGTTATTCAGCTCTTGAATAACTTCTTTGTTTTCTTTACTGATGTCACACACACAGATGAATTCTGCTTCTCTGTGTCCTTTAAAAAACTTTTCACGGATTCTCTGTACAACAGCAGTCGCTGACCGACCAGAGGGAACTGAGCAATTTTCAATATCCCAAAAAACTCCAATGGGGGGTAAGTTTTCTAGCACCTGTCCGGCTACTGCAACTTCTGGTGACCCTTAAGAAATGTTAACACTCTCAATTAACATAGTGAAGAAGAAAAGACAAGTTAAAATAATAGATAGATATCATTCTAGTGGCAGAAAATCTAAATGATTAATTGCCATTCAAGTCTAAGGATAAATCCACTGATTGTCCTAATCAACAACCAGGTGGCCATTCTGTTACTCTAAGATACCACTCCTGTTTTCCAGGAGAGAAAAGGGCCAGGTGACTATAAACTCACAAGGAATCCATCTCAAAGTCTGAGCCCTTCTCACGCTGACCAGTGATGCTTTTCTGAATACTAACAGGTTTTCATGCTTGGTCCATACTTGTCTATTGGGTAAGAAAGAATATTAAAGAAATGACCCAAGTGGAAACTATCACTACTGTTGATTTTAAATCAATTTGAATGCTGCATTAACATCTAAGTTAACACTTAAAAAATAAATACTTCCAAAAGATAAAATAACACTTAACTACTTTTAGGGGACACGAACTGAGAACTCTTAGGACTTGAAAATACTGCTTTTAATCAGCCCATTCTAATCATTCTAAATACTATAAACTTCTAGAGAGCACACAAACAACAAGTATGATCTGGCACTGATCAGGCACCCAACATAAAGGGCCCATGACTTACTGGTCTATAATATCAAGGGAGACTCACATATACAGTAGCCTCAGAACCACAGGGAGTCTTCTAAAGGCGATTGAATATAATGTTAGTATATTGAAAACTATGCCATACTGTCACTTACCAAATTTCGAAGCAGCTTTGCCTAGACTGGTCGCCAATAACAACGTGGTCTCCTTCCCTGTTCCTTTGGTTCCACAGCCGTTACACAGAGGAATAGCAAGAGGTGCAGGTTGAGTATTTGGAGGTGGTATATTTGGCCAGACTTTAGCAGCATCAATTATACTATTTCTTGCCGGCTGTTTTGAAATTTTTTTGAAAAAGGAGGAAGTTTCAGAAACATCATTGTAGAACCTAGAGTCATACACAACAACTGAAATGACATCCTAAGTATTTTGCTTCTCTACTTGCTAGCTTCTGATAAAATCCATTTTCAAAGAATCTTTCCCATTAGCTAGCAATTCACAAACTTGCTTCAAGAAGTGACTTGAAATGATCCAAGAAGATACACGTTAAGATCACACCTTTATAATGGGCACCTCATACACACTTCACATAGCAAGTGAAATCTTTACTTAACTACCGCTGTAATTGGGGCTGAGTTTCAAGTTCCCGACGTTACCACATAGCACAGTTACCTATGAATGGGCCTGACAGTGACCTGTACCCTAGCCTTTTAAGATAAGCCACAACCTGGTACAGAATCATACCAGGTTCAAGTACAGGGAACAGATTTATTGCCACAGGAGGTTACAAGCATCAACTGCATAAATAATTATTCCGCCCTGCTTTGAATGGTTTGCCATTTCACCCTTTGCCTCTTTCAGGACCAGCAGAAGTTATGCTGATTGGAGAGTCACACCATGGCAGAACCTTCAACCCCAGGCACAGTACTTCTCAAGATAAATCCACTGCAATAAGCCATTTCTCAAATCTGAGCTCCACCCAACATAAAAAATAAAAAGATACAAACCTTGTTTAGACAGTCTTCGCAGTAAAGTGAGCCCTTTAAACAAACCGGAGGTACCACATTTAGGTGCAAAGAGTTGGTGCACAAGTGAGGCGTTAGCTCCGACTGTGAGATGTGCTCTTCCAAATGCCCGGGAGCCCCATTTGTGAAATCAGAACAGGGAAAATAGCCAGCGGAGGTACAGCCCTGGAGAGTTGGAAACTGATGCAGCTTGTGCATGTTACTGTGACATGACTGGAAATGGAGTTTTCCACAACAGGGTAGGTGTTTGCAGGAAGATAGGTTACTCTCTAGACACATGCTGGGAAAGTCATTTGCAATGCCTGCCAAACTGTTCCTAGCTGAGGCATTCTGGAGTGAAGATGCAGACTGGAAAGCAAACCCTGACCCTACCTGACACGTGATTGTCCTGGTGCTTTGCGAGTCTAACAGTGCGCCCGTGTGAATCAAGCTACCAGTGCCTCCACTAACACCGCCACCACCACCACCACCAAACTGCATTGGTGACGTGGAGGGTTCATTGGGGCAATGAGCACAGCAGCTTACTTTGGGGACAGTTGAAAGCTGTAGCTGAGGTTGCTGAAGAGAATGAATATCAGGAAGTGGGACTGCTGGAAAAAGTTTAGAGCCAGCATGTAGGGGAGATGGTACATCCTTTAGTTCCACAGCAACTTTCTTGTTCTCCATGTACTCTTTCTGTGGAAAGAAAATCAGAATGCAAGTTAATTTTGTAAGGCCAGTGATTTTCAGCTACTCATCTGCTTCAGCATTCAAAAGCAGAAATAGTGCTCCGATCTATTTGCATAAATTTGTACCTTGTCACTTCCCTTTCACAACTTTCCCTCACTTCACAAGAACTTCTGAAAATGAAACAGGGGCTACAAAAACAACACAGGCATGAAGACCACCCATGAAAGATGACTGCAGCCAAAGCGGATTGAGCAAAATACCCAAGAGTTCCTGCGGTCAGTCCATAAGGGATTCTGACAAAGTTCCCCAAAAGAGAACAGCTAGATTCCCAACATTATGGATGAGATTAACCAGTTATCCAAAGGCATCTACCGTTGCCCAGAGCAGAATAAAGAATTACAGTTAGGCTTTCAGAGTTCAGAAGTCACAAAATGGGAAATAGAAGAAGCGTGTGTAAGCCTGACACAAACTTCAGAGAGACACTGCCCTACACCAAGAGGACTTCTCATCTATTCATATAAGCGATGCGTTTTGCACGTAGTTCTGTACATAGTTACCGTTTGGGGACTAAGTGGCAATGTCTGCTCAGGACGAGAAAAGCAATTAGAGAATTTCCAAAGCCATGGCTTAACGTCATTATCTTGTTGAAGCCATCCACGCGTTCTGCTGCAGGAGTTCTCAGTTCCGTTTCCTTCCATCATACAGCCCTGCGAAGTGGTTCAACATTCTTTCATCTTTCTTTTCTTTCATTCTTCTACCCTGAGGAGACAAGTGAGATTTCAATGTTATTTCTTGGCATTACTTACAAATTGTATAATATATTAACAGGGAGGCTACAACGATGTTTACAACGCAGTGGCTTCCAAGAATTGAAATGTCAATATAACACAAAAGAATGGATAGCAGAGAATACTACAGGTTACTAAACTGTGGTTAAAAGAGGTTGATTCTGTTTATGATTAAAACTGAATTGCATCAACCAGATTTTTAAACTCTTTAACCTAGATCCACCACTGTCATACAGTGGTTAATCTGCTGCTTACAATGCCAACGTTCCGTATGGGAGTGCCAATTTGAACCACAGCCGCTCTGCTTCTACACCCGAGAAAGCAGTAAAAGGTGGCCCAAGGAGCTGGTGCCATGACTCAACAGGTTAATCCTCCAGCACGTTATGATGGCATTCCACACTGGCACTCGTTCATGTTGTGGCTGCGACACTTGGAATCCAGCTCTCTGCCTATGGCCCGGGAAAACAGCAGAGAGCCCAAGTCCTTGGGACCCTGTGCCCAGAAGCAGCTCCTGGTTCCCAGCTTCAGCTCAGCCCAGCTCAGGTACTGTGGCCGTTGTGGGGTGAACCAGAGGATGAGAGACATTCTCCTTCTATCTATCTCTCCTTACCTATGCACATCTTTCAAATTTAAAAAAAGAAAAAATTAATAAATAAAAAGATGTCCCACATATCTGGATGCCTGCCACTTGGGCAGAGTTCCTGGCTCCTGGATTTGCCTTGGCTCAGACCTGGTCACTGTGGTGATGTGGAAAATAAGTCCACAGATGAAGATCTGTCTCTCCCTTGCTCTACGTTCCAAATAAATAAACCTTAAGAAGCTTAGAATCTATCATTCCTCATAGCACTTCAAATAAAAATGCACTCTAGATGTCCGACTCATTACAGATGTGCTTGACAGAAGGAACCAGACCCTGGACCACTGCGTGTCTGAGGGAGACTTCTCTTCACTTGACCTGAACTGACCCCTTTGGGCACCGAGAATACTTACTTTCTGCTATTTTTCTTAATTCTTCTCTGCTGTCTAAAAATACTCTTCTTAGCACAGTAAAAAAAAAATAACTAACAGAAGAAGGGCTGGCCCATTGTGGGGCAGTGAGCTGAGTCACCTCCTTACTGTCAGGCTGTCTTGTGAGCGCTGGTTCAAGTCCAGGCTGCTCTACTTTCTGCTAGTATACCTGGGAAAAGAGTGAGAGCGCCCACCCACAGGGGAGGGGATGGAGCGCCGCCTCCACCCCGCTTGGCTCAGCCCCAGCTGTGCTGTCCATGTGGGACGGGAAACAGTGTATGAAGGCTTTCTTTCTCCCTTCCTTGTTCCCTCCCCCGACTCTGTAACTCAGCTTTTCAAATAAAAATTTAAAAATGAACAGAAGACAGCACATCATCTTAAAAAAAAAATTTACTTCTATTAGAAAGGCAGAGAGGAGGAAAGGCAGAGAGGAAGATATTCCATCTGTTGATTCACTCCCCAAGTGGCTGCAAGGGCAGGAGCTGCACCAATCCGAAGCCAGGAGCCAGCAGCCAGGAGCCTGTAATGGGTCTCCCACGCGGGCACAGGGACCCAAGGCTTTGGACCATCCTTGACTGCTTTCCCAGGCCATAAGCAGGGAGCTGGATGGGAAGCAGGGCTGCTGGAACACAAACTGGCACTCATATGGGATCCTGACAGGAGCAAGGCGAGGATTTTAGCCACTAGGCTACTGTGCTGGGCCCAAGAGCATCTCATCTTAATGACAAGCATCACATCAACTTTTTCCAATGGGTCAAGTTCCAAATCAAATAGCCTCTGAGGACTTTGAAATCTATTACGCTACTGAACAAACTGAGCCCATTTCCTAGTTTACTTGTAATGAAAGTACAATCTGATACATCGCCACAAAACTAACAACCAAGAGAAATCTCGAGTCAGAAAAGTGCTCTATCCACTGTAGTGCCACAGCACACTGATGAACCTCAGGAAGTACAGGAACGGCAGAGCAAACCAATCCACATCCACCGGCTATGCAGGCGCTGGCAACCTCACTTTTAAGGTTACTACAGTATACCAACAACGACTTAACACTTATTGATAGAGGTCATTTTTTAAAAAAAGATTTACTTATTTTTATTACAAAGTCAGATATACAGAGTGGAAGAGAGACAGAGAGGAAGATCTTCCGTCTCATGATTGACTCCCCAAGTGAGCGCAGCGGTCAGTTCTGTGCCGATCCGAAGCCGGGAACCAGGAACCTCTTCTGGGTCTCCCACACGGGTGCAGGGTCCCAAAGCCTTGGGCCGTCCTCGACTGCTTTCCCAGGCCACAAGCAGGGAGCTGGATGGGAAGTGGAGCTGCCGGGATTAGAACCGGCGCCCATATGGGAACCCAGCGTGTTCAAGGCGAGGACTTTAGCTGCTAGGCCATGCCGCCGGGCCCTGATAGAGGCCATTTAAGGTGGTTAATTCCTTTCTTTCTCAGAAATTTTATCTGGGCATTTAGAAAAGAATTTCTATCTCTGATATGATAATCTGTTTGCCAGATTTTTTTTAATGACCTTTTGAATTTCTTTGAGAAAAAGACCGCTCATTTCCTGATTCATTCCCCACAAATGTCTACAAAGGCCTGTGGCCAGTGCTGAAGCCAGCAACCCAATTCACACCTCCCATGCGGCAGCGGCAGGCCAAGTGAACTTGCTCTGTTGCCTCCCAGCATCGCACTGACAGGAAACTGATGTTAAGAACCAGAATTGGGACTTGAACCAGGCACTGATGTGGGACGTGGCTATCTTAACCCTCCCGTAACACAGGCCCTGAGAGGATTTCCACACCTACACAGCAGAGGAAGGAGAGAGTGAGTTAGGCAAGTACCGTATCTAAATACAGGAAAACTGCTCACACACACCCAGGAGTCATTTCTGACCTGAGAGCCAACATCATCCCCACTGCCTTTATTTAAACGACCAGTGAACCAAGAATTTATCTTTCACATTTTTAATTCTTTAGTCTCCTAAAATATAAATATATAAACATAAATAATCATAAATATAAAGAAACACATAAAATTTTATGACATTCAAATTTCCATGCCACAAAATAAAGTCTACTGCAATATGCATTCATTTCAATACTGTGGATGGTGGCTCTTGCACTACAGCTGTGGGACATGGGCTACAAAGCCTGAAACACTTGGAATTCACCCTTTTATCCACACTGCAAAACTTCATTAGTTTTTGCTTCTCTTTTGTAAAATGTGACTAATTTCTCCCCGTCTACCTTGTAGAACTGTTCAGGGGGAAAAAAATTCAAATAAATGGACCCCACAGTCTACAAGAATTCTTCAAAAAGATCATGGCAAATGTGCATAATGAACAAATTCAGCAAGGAAGTCAAAATGTTTTGTACAAAGATAAATGTATCTTTCAAGGGTCTGCTGTGGTATCTTAGTGGCTAAAGTCCTTGTCTTGCATGGCTCAGGATCTCCTATGGGAGCCAGTCTTTGTCCCAGCTGCTCCACTTCCCTTCCATTCCGTCCTGGTGGCCCGGAAAAACAGTAGAGGATGGCTCAAAACCTTGGGACCCTGTACCCAAGTGGAAGACCCAGAAGAGGCTCCTGTCTTCAGAACAGCTCAGCTATGGTTGCTGCAGCCATTTGGGGAGTGAACCAGTGGATGGAAGATCTTTCTCTAAATCTGACTTTCCAATAAAAAAAAAAAATAAATCTTTTTAAAAAATTATCTTTTAATTGCATTTCTTCTGTGAGCCTTGTGAAGTACCCTGGTATTTCCATCATTGTGTCTTTTGTGACAAGAGCTGGGCCTGTTATGTGTTAGACAAAGTAAATATTTGTGAAATGAGAATGAAACACCATTTTGTTACTCAGAGTCTTAAGAGCCTAATCCAGAGACAGGAACAGATAAACAGCTGTAACTGACATAAATTATAATAGGCATTGTTCCTGTTAAATTCAGGTCTTTTGTCCCCCAACAATCCCTTCCCTGAGTCTCAGCGACATGTGCTGTCCACTTCTTTGAAGCCAAATCCTGAAACAGAGCTAACATTTATAGCACAGCTTGGTACACAGAGCATTTGCAGTTCTTCACTACTTTCTTCATTGGCAAATATTTCCTTAGTCTCTACAACGTAGGACACCTACTCCACGTTTTCTTTTTCTCTACTGTATCTCTAGCATCTAGGACAACGCAACAGCAACTCTAAAAGCAACAACAACAAAAAACTCAACAAATGCCCAAGAGGACTGCTTAGGTTTCCAATTTCTCCATAAGCAAAACTCAAAAGAGCATCTACTGGAAAAGTCCCAGAGACAACTTAAGTTTCTGATAAGCTCCAGCCTAGGAAACGGAAAGGTTTATCCCAAGGGGAAGTTACAAGAAGTAGTCGGAATGCTTACAGCCCTTCGGGCATCTCCACAGCAGCTGTCACGCCTCAAGTTACACCCCTGGGGTTGCTGAAAGACCCCCCCCCACACACACACACCCCAACAGAAAAAAGCTGGGAAAAGAGACCGGGGGTGCAACAACACTGCACGCTCCCGCCCCTCACCTTCCACCTGGGCACGTCCCTCTGAAAAGGCGCTCCACACCTGGAGGGCCGAGGCGGGAGCGGAGTCCCAGGTGCGGGCGGAGAGCCAAATGGCCACCAAGGCAAACAGCGGCGCAACCCTGACTTGGGGACCTGGACTTGGCAGGAGAAGCAGCCGCCGGCCACACCGGGGCGGGGGGCCAGTCGTTCTCTTCCCGCCTCCCCACTTGGCCACATCAGCAGAGGGACGGACGGCGGCGTCGGGGGGTCACTGTTCCCCGTCCACCTCGGGCAGTCGCCCCAGAGCTGCGGGCTCAGCGGGTCTCGTCCCCAAGGCTGACAGCAAGCTCACCTCCGCCACCGGCTTCACCTCCGCTCACATTCCGGCCCCGCCGCCTTCCCCCCCGCCCCCCCAGGCCCTTTGTTTTGATTCCCGACTCCGCAGCTCCCGCCGCCGCCGCCAAGCGCACCCTCCACTTCCGCTTCCGCACCGCACCGCCCCTGTCGCAAAACCGACGCCCTTCTGGGCTCCCTTGGCCCCGCCCCCGCCCCGCCCCGCCCCCGCCGCGGCCGCCTGGCGCGGGGCATGCTGGGAGCCCAGGCGGTGGGGGGGGCGGGGCCTCGCGGCCCTGCAGCCTCGTCAGGCTCAGTCCCCTCCCGATAAACCTGGAAAAAAGCACCTTCCCGGGAGGAGACTCAGACTGTTTTCACTAAAACCGCCTAGTCGAAGGAGGAGTTGCCCGTGGTTGACTGTTGGGGAGGTCAGAGGGGCCTCCGGGGCGGGAGCTGAGGCGCTCGCGGCGGGGGAGCCGCGGAAAGAACTTGTCAAACAGGACTTAGCGCAGTTCAGCGCTTTCGCTTTTTGAAAGGAAGGCAGTGTTGGACAGATGTCGATGAAAAACGTGATTCTTCTCGTTTTATCACATGATAGTTCTCTGTTTTTTTAAAAACAAACAGACCAGGCGCTGACGCCACAGCGCCCTTCGTCTCCAGCGCAGCCTAGTGGCGAGTGTGGGGAAGTGCAGCCGCCGGAGGGGTTTCCCGCGAGGTCCTCGCAGTCTCCATCCAGCTGGTAAAAATAAGAAACAGTGTGCGAGGACCACGCTGGCTAGTGTCCGCAGCGAAAAACAGATCCTCGGTGCCTTTAGGAAAGACGACGAGGTTTTGAGCATTGAGGTCTCGTTACTAGCGAACGTGACTTTTTTTTTCAGTGACAGTTGAGCCAAAATGACTACAGTTGTGGTTAAAGCTTTGTGTTTGAGCTGGATAAATATTACCAGTGTTTTACTTAAAAGGAAAAAAAAGCCTCACAATGTGTCCTTCTACTTGATTTTTTTTTTTTAATTACGCTTTGGTAAGCAATGAGGTCATTTCTGAAGTTGCCAGCTGGTGTCCATTTCCTGTTGGAGAAGGAAAAAAAAGTCAGTCTACGTAAATCTAGATATAGGATGTGCCACCCGAGGGTTATGTGTAAAGGTTACTTTTACAGGCGAATGCTGGAGAGGAACCAGTACACAGAGGCGGTCTTAGGATGAGGTGGTTTCATCGGGGAATCAACACTTGGTGAGGATTGCTAACGTTGCTGAAAACACCCTTGTGGAAACACCTCGAAGGGCAAGATCAGACGTGTAGCTGAGGCTCCTTTGTGGCTCTCTTGACTTTCTGGAAGGTTCATGGCAGGTATATATCCTCTGCCTGCTCAAATATTTGCATCGGCTGAGCAAAGCTACGTTGTGTCTGTGGGGGTAGTGTTCTCCAGCCGGGCATCAGAAGAGATGGAAAGCTAACCTTGCTGCTAACACTGGTTTTTGTGTTTTTATTGTGTGTGTATGTGTTGATAGAACCAAATAACTAACCAAATGACTAAACAGGCATTTCAAAGTGGTTTTTTTTTTGGGTGGGGGGGGGGTCCTCTTTTTTTTTTTCCAGTTGAGAATCTTTTCTACACAGCCCATAATAATTTATATGTAGAACAAAGCAATTACAGATTGTAACGATCTTTCTATAAAGTTTTCAATCACAAAATAAGAGATTTTTGCTTAACTTTCTTTGGCATTCCTTCAAGAACTGTGCCTTGTCTCAACAGCTAAATACCCTGAAATACATTTAAGAAGAGTACTAAAAGAAAGCTTTGGGAATATTTGAAAGGAAATGCAACTTTATTGCTTTCTATAACAAACTAGCCTAAGCAGAGTGCACCAGCCTTTCAGAGAAGACAGTTAAGGAACAGAACAATTTGATATTTATGAAAGAGTATGTTCAGTTTGAAGATACGTTTTCCTAAGGTGGCACAGTCTCTTCTGTTTCCTTCCTGGGAAAACTTTCATCAGATAATAACTTTTAATTCTTGTCCAAATTGCATTCTTCACGTTTCCGATGCCAGGGTGAAGCTTATCGATGGTGCTGTGTAAGTGCTAACTTGCCTTTTGATCCAGTGCCTCTGGTAGGCCAGGCTGACTGTTTCCCCTGCACCTTCTCTTGTCTGTGTTAATTAGCGCTTTGAATTGGGAAGGACCTAAGGAAGGGAAACCAAGCTATCTGCTCAGGCATATCCCAGAGTTGTAGAAAACAAACTGAATTTTAGTTTTAGTTTTTCTTTCATTCTTAGGAAATAATGACAAGTCCATTCCTCTAAATTCCTTTTTTTTTTTTTTTTAAGATTTCTTTACGGGCCCGGCAGCGTGGCCTAGTGGCTAAAGTCCTCGCCTTGAAAGCCCCGGGATCCCATATGGGTGCCGGTTCTAATCCCAGCAGCTCCACTTCCCATCCAGCTCCCTGCTTGTGGTCTGGGAAAGCAGTTGAGGACAGCCCAAATCCTTGGAATCCTTCACCCATGTGGGGGATCTGTTAGAGGCTCCTGGCTCCTGGCTTCAGATCAGCGCAGCTCTGGTCATTGCGGCCAGTTGGGGAGTGAATCAATAAATGGAAGATCTCCCTGTCTCTCCTCCTCTCTGCATATCTTTCCAATGAAAGTAAATAAATCTTTTTTTTTAAAAGATTTATTCATTTTTTTATTACAGCCAGATATACACAGAGGAGGAGAGACAGAGAGGAAGATCCCCCGTCCGATGATTCACTCCCCAAGTGAGCCGCAACGGGCCGGTGCTGCGCCGATCCAAAGCCGGGAACCTGGAACCTCTTCTGGGTCTCCCACGCGGGTGCAGTGTCCCAATGCATTGGGCCATCCTCAACTGCTTTCCCAGGCCACAAGCAGGGAGCTGGATGGGAAGCGGGGCCGCAGGGATGTGAACCGGTGCCCATATGGGATCCTGGTGTGTGCAAGACGAGGACTTGAGCCGCTAGGCTACCGGGCCAGGACTGCATTTCTCTAAATCTTAATCCTGACCAGAACTTGGTCATTTCAGTGCCTACTGGTGTTCTGTATGGAAAAGTTGAGAAATGGAGAAACAACTGATTTAAATGAGTATCGATTGGTGCCGCGCAGGCAGGACTGACAACACATCAGTTTGTTTTATCTGTGAACTGGGGTGAGAACTCACTGCCCAGAAAACTCACAGCACGGTGAGAGGCAAAGAATCTACCGAGGTCATCGGAACAAATCAAGTGAGACACAGGATGCAGACGGTGTATCCGTGCTTGGGAAATGCTTGAGAGACATTTTGGTACTTTCCTTAGCACTGTTCACGTGGCTGCTGCAGCTTTCGGTTTTGCCTCTGAGACTTTCTTAGAAACCAGCAAGGAATCACAGGTGGAATTCAAGAAGATTCCCTCCCAGCAGGGAGGAGAGAGGAACCCCAATGGAGATGGGAGGCCTGCAGTGCAGGGCTGGGAGCAGGAGTTAACTGACCACTCAACTAGAGACAGCTTTGAAGCCTGATTTGTTAGCACCTAATTGTCAATTGCTCAGTTAACTCTCTGCAGCTTGGTTTTCTCACCTTTTGAGAGGGGACACCTGCACCTCCCATCATAGTCCCAGGGTTCCAGTCCTGTCTCTGCGCCTACCCAGCTCTCTGCTCATGTTCCGAGAGTTGGGAAGCAGCAGGAGACAGCTCACATGCTTGTCACTCACACTGGAAACCCAGACTGAATTCTGGGCTCCTGGCCTCAGGTTGGGCCAGCCCCCAATCCCAGCTGTTTCGGGCATTTGGGGAGCACACAGCAGCTGTGGGGTTGCCTCTGTGGAGCTGGTGACTGGTGCCCAGCTCCCGGTAACATGGTTCTCCCTGCCCGCCCCTTCTGTCGGCAGCGACCTCTCCCCCAGCCACCTCTCCTCAGCCCCTCCAGCTCAGGAGCTTGTCTTATGTGTGTCACGCCTGTGAAATTCTATCCGTTTGCTGGCTTAAGGTTGCTCTTGAAAATGCACGCCCTGCAGGTTGGAAATCTCCTCGGGAAGGAAAGAATCGGGCAGGCAGATAGCTAGTCACGAATCGGAAGGCAATACTCTGCCTGCCTGTCCACCAAGTGACCCCTTCCCCAGGATGTGGTCCTCCTCACCAGGGACTTCACCTCTCCCCTTCCACAGGTTGTAGGAAGATACGCAAGGGGAAGATGAACATAGAAACATCTCTCTCTCCCACCTTTCCCCTCCCTGTGCACTCTATCCCAGATCAGGGCCCATGTGTGTAATTTCCTCACCTTTTAAATGAACCGAGGACAGGCACCTTGTCTGACGTATTCACTGTTCAGTGAGAATATCTTGTATTTAAAGAGTTCTCAATAAATATGCCTAAGCAGGTCATTAGGGTTACTGTTGAGAATTAAAATTTAAAAACCCATACCAAGAATTTAGGCTTCTGACACACATAATTAAAAAAAAAAGACTGTTAAATAAGTATAATGTGCTTAGTGCAAAAGCATTATCCTAAGCGTTTAACAAACGCTAAATTCAATTTAGTTTTGTATTGTCCCATTTCTTTTAATGAGTTCTAACATTTTTTTTTAAAGATTCATTTTATTTTTGTTGGAATGTCAGACACACAGAGAGGAGGAGAGACAAAGAGGTGGATACTCTGTCCATTGATTCACTCCCCAAGTGGCGCAGTGGCCAGAGCAGAGCTGATCCAAAGCCAGGAGCCTCTTCCAGGTCTCTTCCCACCTGGGTGCAGGATTCCAAGGTTTTGGGCCATTCTCAACTGCTTTCCCAGGCCACAAGCAGAGAGCTAGATGGGAAGCGGGGCTGCCGGGATTAGAACCGGCAACCATCCACATGGGATGGAGGACTCCAGCCGCTAGGCTACCACACCGGGCCCTATTGTTCCATTTTAAGAGGGTAACTACATCACATATTTAATTAAGGAGCAGAATCTAGAATTCAAAGCGTTAAGAGCACGTTCTCCTAGAGTCAAGTTTTTCTCCTGAAGATAATGTTCCTGGAAAACAGCCTTTGATTTTGCGTTAGGGGTAAGAACGGAACAATGCCCTCGGCCTAAAGGAGAAGCCAGTGTGCCATCCTGAAGATCGCCTGTAAGCCTAAACCGGCTCCACCTGAGTCCAGGGAGCAAGCCAGCAGCCCTCCGAGTGAGCGGACCAGCCGCCGGTGCCTGCCCGGACTCCTCCCGCCCGGGAGAACCGCCGCGTGGCCGCACCGGGCCCGGGCCTGGGAGAAAAAAAGTTTCCAAACGGCGCTGCTCGGCGCTCATTGGTCGAGGCGGTCGCGTCCCGTGGCGCGGCAGCCAATGGGCGACGCCGCCGGCGGCGGGGCGGGGCGGGGGCCGGAGGACTCGGGCCGCGCCTCACGGTCGCCTCAGCACCGCCCGGAGCTGTGGTAAGTACCGAGCCTGCCGCCGGACAGAACCGGACCGAAGCTGAGCGAACTGGACCGGGGTGGTGGACTCCTCGGCCCCGCCCCGGCGCCCGGTCACGCTCTCGGGACTCCCACTCCCTCCGGCACCGCCATGCGGGTGTCCCGCGCGCGCCCTTGGTCGCCTTCGGGTCCGCGCCGATTTGGCGTGTCCCCCGGGGGGGAGGAGGAAAGCGCCGAGCGAGCTGGAAGAGGCCGCGTCCGTGGAGCCTGCCTGCGTGCCAATTCCCCCCTGTGCTCGCCTCTCCCGGCTGCTCCGAGTCCTCACCAACTTCTCCGTCCGCGCACCCGCAGGCCCGCGGTCACCCCTCGCGCCCTCCTCCATCTTGCCCCGTGTCCTCTTGGCTTCTGCCGTCCGCTGGTCCCCGCGTTCCTTCGCTTCCGCTCCGAGTGCTGGCCTTCTTTGCAAAAGAAAAAAAAAAAGCCTTCGGGTTCCGCGGGTGGCGGGCCCTCGGCCGCGGGACGGTTTCAGGATTCTGCGGAAGCGCGGGGATCTTACCCCGCAGCCCCAAGGCTGCCTGGGCTGCCTCACCTGGCTCCCACCCTCATCCTCCCCGCGTCGTCTTGATTCTCTGTTCCTCCCGACTTCTTTGTGCAGGGTTTGCGCTTCTGGCTTTCTGCTTGGAACCCAGGGCCCCTTTTAACTCGCTGAAGAGAGGGCCCTGGCGGCCCCGCCGAGTGCCCAAAGCCCAGCTCTGTCATTCCTAGTGCCATTTTCGTGTCCTGGCCGAGGGATGGCGTTTTTCGGACTTGGGTAGAGTAATTGGATAGGCGCGACTCCCAGACCACTCCCGCCTTCACCATCACGCTGTGAAATTGGAGTCTGTCCTTGGGGTGTCTCCTTGATTTCTATGTGCTCTGGCATTTGGGGCAGTAGTTTTCTGACTTGTTTCCTGATTTTGTTAAGGTGTTATTTTTGTTTCCAAAATGTGTTCTTTTGCCTTGCAAAGTGGGAACCAAGAGAGATGACACTCCCTCACCTAACTGAGGCCTGCGTTCCCGTAGTTAACACTACCTTTGCACCTGGCACTGTGAATGGAACTAACTGCCTTCGCCTGCCTCTCCCAGCAAGGCTGAGCGCGTAGTAGGTGTTCTACAAACAGTCGGAAAGGGAGGGCAGAGGGGAAAACCGTAGTTGGGGAAGTTCTTGTCCCTGGCATCTTGTTCAGTAGCAGTAAGTTTAGCCTGAAAATAATAGCTCTTCTATTTTTTTACGGTGCAAGTTTAAACTTTCCAGAATTTCAAAAGCAACATATGTGTACTGTCAAAACTATACTGTGAAGAAATGTGGGGAGTGGAAGTGCTCCTCTCAGGGCCTGCTGTGCCCGTTCTGCTTGCTTCAGAGACAAGGTGAACAGTTGTGGGCCCCTTCTTGACCCCACCAAGAACTTCAGGCTGTCTTCATCCTTACACTGCTGGTTGACCGAGGTCCAGCTTTCCTGGCTGTGTTCTGTTGCCCTGGGCTTTCCTGCAGTGTGAATGGTGCTGCTCAGCCTTGGGCTTCTGTGCCCGCCCACCAGCTATTTTTGTAGGTAGGTGGGGGTAGACTCTGACAGCACCAAAGACAGAAGCCAGGCCTGCTGGCTCTTGACCGACCCTGCCCCTCTGATGTCACTTCTGCAAAATGCAAGGCCAGCGTCAGTGTGGAACCCTTGGTGTTCATGCCAGGGCTTGGTGCTCACGCAGGGGCTGGCCAGCCTCTTGCTCTTCCTCTTTCGCCTCCAGCCCTGGTGGGAGGATCGGGAGTGAGCTGGAGAAGGGTGTTGAGTGAGTGCCTGATGGCTGATGAGCTGTGATTCCTGACCAGCTGTGCTGGCTCTTTCCTGTTTCTGGAGTGGAGAAGCCAGAGGTGTGTGCCCTCTTCCACACCCGTTAGATCTCATCCTGCAAACATGTGGCAACACATTTTGTAGCAAATGCAGAATTGAGTTATGCAAAACAGATACTTTTTGCACTAGTGGTCCCCGGTTTGTTTTTCCTGGCCTGCTGTGGCCTGTATGTATTTGAGTTTCCCATCAGACTTGTCCGTAGATCTGCTGTGATGGCATATTGAGCTTGTGATTAACAGCACAGAGACAAATACATGCAATATCTGTTTCGATGTTTATTTGAAAATCAGGGAAAGAGGTTACTCCCATCGCTGGTTCATTTCTCCAAATACCTACAGCAGCTAGGCCTGGGCCAGGCTGAAACCGGGAGCTGGGAACTCCGTGCAGATGTCCTGCATGGGTGGCAGAGAACCAAGTACCGGAGGCTGTCATTGCTTCTCCCAGGGTTCGTGTCCGTGGGAAGCTGGGCCAGGAGCTAAGCCAGGACTTGATTCAAGCGCTCCCGTTTGGGATGTGGGCGTCCCAAATGGCAGCTTACCACTGCACCAGGTGCTGGCCCTCTAGAATCCAATTTTAAGCTGGCTCTTGTGAAACTGTGTATACTGGGACCAGCTGTTAACAATGACTGTGTAGGGCAGCGGAGATGAGTGAGGCTTTACCAAGAGGGAGCAACAGAGAGGTCGGCTGCCTGCTGATTCCCGCAGTTGTCAACAACAGCTGGGGCTGGGCCAGGCTAAAGCCAGGAGCTTAGAGCTTCATCCTGGCCTCCAAACTCAAGTGCTTGGGCTGTCTTCCTCTGCTTGACCATGTGCACTAGTTGGGGGCTGAATCGGAAGCAGAGCAGCCAGGATGTGACTGGGCATGCATGTGGGATACCTCAGTGGCAGGCAGTAGCTTACTCTGCCATGCTACAGCGCTGGCCGCTAGCTTTACCCGAGAAAAGTGGTGGTTGCCTTGCTACCTACTTCACAGAATAGAATGAACCTCTTAGCATAATGCAGTTTGATAACTTGAATATCCAGCTATCAGCAAATAGAAGGTGATGATAAAATTCAGTTAGCCGTATTGAAGAATAGAACTGTTCTGTGGCGGAGGGCAGTGTGCTAGAATTTTCTGAGATGTTTTGAAATGGTGAAGGAAAAATCCTGTATTTTTAAGTTTGCTGTTTCAAAACTAAGCAAAGGGCAGCTGTTACTCTTCCCTCTTTGCCTTAATATGTATTTTTCCCCTGCCCTAAGTATTGCTTTTAAAACACCAGCGTTTTGAATTAAAGGGCAATTCCTTGTTTTTCTTTTAGATCATGAAGCGGTGACATGTCTGGGTCTTAGGTTTTCCCTGGTCTGTTAATGTAAAACCAGATCCTTTGCTTTGCAGCCTTTCCCACAAAGGGCCTTCTGCAACATCTCAGATTCATTCTTGAGTATTGTTTGGTGCTTTACTGGCTAATGTAAGTGTCTTAAGTCCTTTTTTTATAAATAAGATTTATTTAAAAGACAGTTGCTGCGAGAGAGGTCTTTTAGCTGCTGATTCGCTCCAAGTGGCCACGATGGCTGGAGCTGGGTTGAACAGAAGCCTGGAGTTCTGTGTGGTTCTCCCAAGTGGTTGCAGGGCCCAAGCACTTGGGCCAACCTCCGTTACTTTCCCAGGCACATCAGCAGGGAGTTGGAGCAAAAGCGGAGCAGCGGGGGTTCAAACTGGTACCAATAAAGGATGAGCAAAATAAACAAACAAAAATGCAGACGTGGTGAAACAGGACAGAACGTTGGTCAGTGTGATAGTGAAAGCTGGAGGGAGTGTTGTGGAATGCGCAAAGTTTCTTTGGGGAGGAGATCTGTGTGACAAGAAGGAAACTCACTGGACAGAGATGAGAGGGAAAAGCATTCTAGACTGAGCACAGCTGTGCAGAAGTCCTGGGTGCTGTTTGTCCCAGCTCCAGCCAGTGGGGCATGTTGGTGGGGTGAGTGGGAAAGAAAGCCGCATGACTGGGGTGTGAGTGGGCATAGGAGATAGGAGACATTAGAAGTAGTAGCCCAGGAACCTGTAATGTCCAGTGTTAGACTTGATCTTTTTCTAAACTACAGAAGTCGGCCTGCGTTTGTTGTTGCTAATACCGACTTCCATGACACACCGTTGGGGCTGTCCTCAAGATCACCAGTGTCTTCTTACCCAGTGGTCCCTTACAGAGGCATGGGCCTTGACAGTGTAGATTTGGTTTGCTGACTGCATATCAGATGAGACATGAGTTCATGAGAGCTTCTGGCTTGAGTGAGGGGTTATTCATGGCCTGCAGCCTGTATTTCAGCCATTTGTACACATACCTTCCCTAACTTGTGCTGGGCCATTTGCAGGTTCCGGTGCCAAGGCCCAGCTGCTGGCTCCCTGGGCTCCTCTGGACGCACATCGCAGCTCAGCCTCCTTTCTCACCTGTTTCTCCTCCACTCTTTGTTCCTCCCCTACTCTTGGTGTAGAAATTCTTGCTCACTCCTTCAGGGAACCATACTTTCCAGTCCTTCTCTTGCCAACCGCTCAACTATATCCCCAGGGGCGGGGAACATTCCCTTTTCTCCCTTGGAATCGGCTCCACACAGAGCAGCTCGTTAGTCCTGCTTGTCATCTCTGTTCTGTCTTGTTCTTTTCCTTTGTTCTTCTGCCCAACTTTCCAATATTGGTGTGTCCCAGAATTCCATAGGTGGTCCTAAAGATTCACTGTTGGGAACAGGGAAGACCCAACCACAGGTGCATGACTCACAGATGACGTTATTGGGCGTGGACTTCGCCTTAGCTTTCAGATCCAGTGTTGTATTGAAATGAATGGGGTGGACATTAGTACCCCTCCTTCTGACCCAGTTCCTGCCAGTGCGTATCCTTGGGAAGCAGTAGATAATGGATCAGTACTCTGACCCCCACCACCTTTGTGGGAGACCTAGATGAGTGTCAGGCTTCAGGCTTCAGCCTGGCCCAACCCTGAGTTTTGTAGGTACTTAGGGAGTGAGCTAGCAGGTCGAAGAGTGCTCTGTGTCTCATAGTCTCTCCTTTTCGAATAAAATGAAACTAAGTACCAGATTTTTTTTTTTTAAGCTTAAGAACAAACTTTAAAAATTTTTTTGTTTTAAAGGCAGAGTTCCAGAGAGAATGAGAGACACAGAGGTCTTCCATCTGCTGGTTCACTCCCCAGATGGCAGGAATGGCTAGAACTGAGCCAGCCAGGAACTTCCTCAGGGTCTTGTGTATGCAGGGGCCCAAAGGCTAGAACCATGTCCTGCTGCTTTCCCAGAACATTGACAGGGAGCTGGATCGGAATTGGAGCTGCCAGGACACAAACTAGTACCCATGTGTGGGGGGGGGGTGCAGGCATCTCAGGTAGAGGCTTAGCGCACTACACCATAGTACTGGCCCCAAGTAAAGGCTTTTTTTTTTTAAGATTTATTTATTTTTATTGAAAACTCAGAAGAGAAAGATCTTCCAGCCTTTGGTTCACTCCCCAGGTGGTTGCAGTGTTTGGAGCTGAGTCGATCCAGAGCCAGGAGCTTCTCCCAGGTCTCCCACGTGGCTTTGGGCTGTCCAAATCTTTAAATATATTTTTAAAAATAAAATGCCATTCTTTAAATCAATGCATGAATGAGTGAATGAACGAAATGAATCTGTCATGGACATGCCAAAATTAAGTTTAAGACTGGGCTTATTATTTGCACCCTGCTCCACCCACCTAGGGTTTTTCATCTCTGGTGATGTCAGGGTGGTGGCACCACCCCACTGCCTGTGCTGGGGCCCCAGGGAGAGGCAGCTTCAATCCTCAAATGTAACATTTCATCAAATCCAGGTTAATTTGTGTCTGAGTATTTGGGGGATGTGTTTCTCCCTCCTCCATCTTCATTCCTTCTTTCCGTAGGAGGCCAGTGTTCCCCTCTCCCAGGATGGGCTGTCACTCTGAAAATCCTCTACTCGCTTGCATTGCTGCCAGCTTTACTCACATGCCGTCAGAGCCATGGAAGTTAATTTTTCAGAGCTGGATTTTATCAGTTCATTTACAGATGTATTATTCAAAAGGCAGAATGACAGGGAGAAACAGTGAGAACCAGCCTCCATCTGCTAGTGTACTCCCCAGTTGCCTGTTACAGTCAGGGCTGGGTCAGGTGCGTGCTGGAAACCTGGAGCCCACATACTTGGCAGGGACCTGGGTCCCTGAAGTGTCACCCGCTGCCTCCCAAGGTGCAAATCCGTAGGAAGCTAGACTCGGAGTAAAACCACAATTTTTTTTAAAGATTTATTTTTATTGGAAAGTTAGATATACAGAGAGGAGTTAAGACAGAAGGGAAGATCTTCCATCAGCTGATTCACTGCCCAAGTGACTGCAATGGCCAGAGCTGAGCCAGGAGCCAGGAGCTTCTTCTGGGTCTCCCACACGGGTGGAGGATCCCAAGGCTTTGGACCGTCCTCTACTGCTTCCCCAAGCCACAAGCAGGGAGCTGTATGGGAGGTGGGGCTGCTGGGATTAGAGCCTGAACCCATGTGGGATCCCAGCGCATGCAAGGCGAGGACTTCAGCCTGCTAGGCGACTGTGCTGGGCCCATGAAGCCAGGATTTGAACTCAGGCAGTGCTGTATGGAATGCCAGCATGCCAAAGGGCATTTTAACCACTGCACCCAGCCTCACTTCCGGTCTCTGCTGTTTAACCCCGTCTTTTCATCATCTGCGCTATCCTGCCTCACCTGTTTTCTCCGCTTTCCCATCTCCTCTGTTTAGGCAGCATTGCCTTCCTTTATGTGCTGTCACGTGCTGCATATGCACCACCCCCATCCCCAGTTATCTTGGGTGACTCTCAGCCTGAGTTTGGGACTCCCTGAGTAGGCTGAGCCCTGATGGAAATGTTGATTGTCTTGATGGTGGGGATGACTTCAGTTGCGTACGTGCGTTGGAACACACTGAAGCGTGTACTGTAAGTGTATGTCATCTATGCCTTTCCTCTCACCGTGCAGTTGATTATTTCATCCTGCCTGAAGTTCAGGGGTTTCTGCCCCCGCCTCACATTTTGTTCTTTAACCAGATTTGAGTAATAATCTAAATACGTTCTCTCCTAGACACCATGTCACAAGAAGAGTGAGTGCTTCCTCATCTCCAGGATGGAAGAGCCCGGAAAGACTTTTAGCTCTGAGGAGGAAGAAGCTAGCTATTGGAAGGATCTGGCCATGACCTACAAGCAGAGGTCAGTCCTCAAAGTCCACCAGGGCTTCTCTTCCTGGGAGAGTGGCACTGGGCACTTACAGCGCAGGCCTGTCAGGTGTCAGGCCTTGTGAGGGGCTTAACTTTCGCTATCTTGGGACCTGTCTGGGAGGAAACTCTTACCACTCAATTTTACAGATAAAGAAACTGAGCCTCAGTGAAGACAAATAGGTCTGGCAGAAAGGAACAGAGCTAGAGCTTAGAGTTTAAATGCAAAGTATAGTTAAACTACTATGCACTACTGTCCATCTTTTCTCAGGTTTTTTTTTTTTTCCAAATTTGTAAATTTTGTATCTGGTGGCTTCTTGGAAGCTGTCTCTGCCTGACAGAATGCATCCTTGCAGATCTTAGTGCCCTTGTCCTGGTGTGTGTGGGTCTGTGTTTGGTTCATCATTGTTTTCCTCCCTGACACATAGGATCTCCACATGGAGGCCCAATACTAGTCCTTTCAGGCTTGGCATTTCAGAAAAAAAGACCCTGGAGTTTTAAGGACAAAGAAGCACAAAAAGCATTTGAGTTGAGACAGTGATGCAGTAAATGAACATTTTCAGTATATCACATCTCTTCTGAAGATCCACTCACTTATTTCTTAATCTGCAGAGGGTGCCAAGTCGAAAGTATAGTTATTTCCTGTCAAGGCACAAACAGAATGCAGAATGAACGACCAAATAGTGGATTGCTTAAGAAATGACTTTAGATGCTGGCATTATGGCACAGCATTAAGCTGCCACTTTAGATACCAGCACTGCATATCGGAGTGCCAGTTAGAGTTCTTGTTACTTTGCTTCCAACCGTTTCCTGTTACACACCTGGGGAGACAGTAAAAGACGGCCTGAGTACCTTGGCTCCTGCTGTTCACGTGGCAAGGAGACCAGGCTGGAGCTTTTGGCTCCCTGCTTCAGCCTGGACTGCAGCCTTTTGGAGAATGAACCAGCAGTGAGTCAGTGGAAGATCTCTCTCGCTCTCTTGTCACTCTGCCTTTCAAATAAATATGCATATATGTATATAAATATTTGGGGAAAAAAAATTAAGATTTATTTTTAAAAAATATTTTTTAACTGGAAAGGCAGATTTATAGAGAAGGAGAGACAGATCTTCCATCCACTGGTTCATTCCCCAAGTAGCTGCAGTGGCCGGAGCTGAGCCAATCCAAAGCCAGGAGCCTCTTCTGGGTCTGCCACGCGATTGCAGGTAGGCTCAGCACGCAGATCCCAAGGCTTTGAGTCATCCTCCACTGCTTTCCCAGGCCACAACCAGGGAGCTGGATGGGAAGTGAAAGTGGAGCAGTCAGAACATGAACTGGTGCCCTTATGGGATCCTGGCACTTGCAATGGAAGGATTAGCCATTGCTTCATTGTGCTGGGCCCTGGAAAAATTTTTTTGAAATAAGAAATGTGTTTGGAGTTAGGCACGTGGGGTTCTGGCCCGAGTTCTGTTTTTTAGTCTGTGCGGCCTCCTAGCTTCAGTCACTCATGTTGTGCAGACCGCATCATTCATCTGTAAAATGAAGTGGTTAGCTTCTGCTTCTAAAGGCAACTGAATAAGAAGATTGTCCAGCTATGAGGCACCATGGCACAGGTGGAGGGCTCACGTTTGTGGATTCTACCACAGGGCTGAGAACACGCAGGAGGAGCTCCGAGAATTCCAGGAGGGCAGCCGGGAGTATGAGGCGGAGCTGGAGACGCAGCTGCAACAGATTGAAAGCAGGAACCGGGACCTCCTGTCAGAAAATAACCGCCTCCGCATGGAGCTGGAAACCATCAAGGTGAGGGCCTGGGGCAAAACAACCAGTGTAGACAGGCTCCAGGTATGGCCTGGGGTCCTGTGGGCCAGCTACAGGGCTGTGAGAAGGCATCCCGCCGGTGTCCCCATGGCCTGCCTTGGCGGGTGGTGCCAGTTCATAGGTCGCTTTTGCAGAATTAGCAATCCTTAGGTTACAAAGTGCAAAGAGATGCAGTCCAGTGTGGCAGCCCCTAGTGGCTTGTGCCTGTTGATGTGTGAATTAGGCAGAATTCAGTTCTTGGGCCACACTAGCCGTGCTTCAAGTACTCGACAGCCAATGTCTGGTGGCTCTCACTGCCGGACAGAGGGGCGTCTGGTATGTTTCCATCAGCACCAAGCGTTCTGTGGGGCAGTGTCAGTCCAGAGCAGGTTTCTCAGCTTTGATGTGACAAGTCTTCCCCCTCATCTCTGGTCTTACTTTCCTGGCTTTAGTTTGCTATGGCCAACTGTAGTCTTAAATACTGAATGAAAAATTTAGAAATACTATGCATTTAAAATACCCCTTGTTGTAGTATATTGCTGAGATTGTTCTGTATTGTCAGTTATTAATATTGGTATCTTACCGTGCCTAATTTGTAAATTGAGCTTTACCATAGGTGTGTACAAAAAATATAATACCTGTAGGATTTTATGTGCGGCATAATGGAAATAAACGCACTTGGGGCATTTTCTGCTACTTTCCCAGTCCTTAGCAGGGAGCTGGATGCAAAGTGGAGCATCTGGGACTTGACCTAGTGCCCACCCAAGATGCGAGCTACAATACACCACAACAGTGGCCCCTCCCTGTTACCCTTTGTAGGGCTAGCAGGTGACCACTAAGTTCGTGCTGTGCCCCACGTGCTGGCTGACAGCCCTCGGCGCTAGTCAGCATCAGACATGTCTGACCCTTTCCCCAGCCCCTCTCTTGAGAAACTCAGTAAATCATTGTCGGGAAGACACTGGTGTTTTTGGAGATTTTGATGAGTAGCTAGCAGGTTCAATGACAGCAGCAGGCTGTACCAGTGCTAGGGAGAGTGGGCAGTGAGGATAGTCGATTGTCCTCATGGAACCTCACTGGGGAGCGGGGGGAATCTGATAACTGCTCACCAAGCTCTATGAGAGCTTCCCAAGCAGCAGGGATCTGCACAGGCTGGAGAAGGCCCCGTGCGGCAGGAGCAGGGGAGGGCTGGTGTTTGAAGGACTGCATGTGTTGGTCTGTGTGTGCATTGCCAACAGCTGCCATCCAGGGAGTGGGGTGGTGATGAAGGGATCACCTGGACCTGTCTCAGACATGGGCAGGAAGGAGGGTTCCTGGGAGGCCTCAGCCCATGTGTGTGGGGGGGAGCAGGGAAATTGGGGCGAGCATGTGAATTGGGGATTCCACATTGGGGAGAAACCACTGAGAGTTCCAGGTTTAGGTCAGCCCTGAGAGCCTGCGTCTGTCCAGCCCACAGATGTCATTGGCTGAGCGTCCACTGGCCACCAATTTTTCAGCTATGAACATGCTGAAGCATGAGGCAAGGCAGAGGGTTTTCTGGTAAATACCTAGATACCCAGCAAGCACATAGCCTCAGCCCTGGCCTTGTGCTAGGTCCTAAGCTGTGTCTATGTGGCTAGCCAGCCTGCTTTCTGCTGCACTGTGAAGCAAGCTGAAGGCATCTGCCTGTCTCCCGATGTACTTCCGCCTGCTTACCATCAACCAGAGCTCAGGGTTTGTGATTTTCTGTAGCACACTCGACATCTTTAATACTTTGATAATAAAATTTAAAAAGCAAAGTTTTATAGTATCTAAATTGTAAGACTTCTATAAAAATCTGCATTTCTGCCTTCCCTTGAGTAGGAAAGTCTGGACAGCCCCAGCCTGTGACTCCCAACCAGCACAAAGCTGAATTGTTGTAAGAAGTGCTTCCCTTAGCCCTGATGCTGACAGTGCCAGTTGCTTGTTGCCCCTCCACCTGGCCTGACCCTGCTGGCTTTGATTGGACCCCCACCAAGAGCAAGGAGGTAGTCATTATAGTTGTTACATAGTGCACAAGGAGGGTTCGGGTTGAAAACTGTCCTTGGGAGAGGCTAAGAGGCCCTTCGGGAGTACCAAGTAAATATCAAGCATTTACTAAGTGATGAGCTGCTTCTAGGCTGAGCCCTTGAACCTGAAGACAACCTCTTCATTACAACTACCAGACAGACTCAGGGTACTCAGAGCACAGAGCAGGGGGTGAAACACGTAGGTCTCAGGATAATGAGCACCGTACCAGCCGCAGGCATGGGTCGGGCACCTCAGAGAACCGTGTCCTGCCAAGACGGCCTTCATGATAACTGGTTTATTCATCGTGCACTGGATGAAAAGGCCTGGACGGAGTCACACAGAGCCTCTATTGAGGCCTCTGTCAGCTGACACTGGGTTATAATTAGCCCTGAATGGAAGCACAACGTTTCAGCCACAGCGTTTCATGTCCACACGTTCAAAGGTGATCGTAGAAGAGTCTGCAGGCGGTGGTGGGGCCCACTTGTGGCATCCTGTCAGAACCTGTGTTTCAGCTGGGGTTAATGACCCACGACTTGGTTTTCTTTGGAGGTGTCACCAGATAAAGAGCCGAAGGTGGTCAGAGCCATGCCTGGGAACCACTCTATATGTGGGGCCTGGTTCGCCTTAGGTGGCAGGTGCAGACGCTTCCTTCCTCTTTGCTCATAGCCAGGAGACGGGAATGTCTGAAGGGCCCCAGCGGCCCTCCCACAGTCACCCTGTAAACAATCTGCTTATCCTTATCCAAATTCCCCTTCTAACAAGGTCTCTTGCCATGCCCCCCTGGCCTCGGCACCATTACCTCATTCTCCCTGGCCGGTCCATCCTATATCTAGCACCAGTTTTGTTTCCTTGTGGAGTGAAGAGGAGAGAAGTTGGCCTTTATTAGCTTTTCAGATTCGACCTTAATTGTTTTCTTTCATGATTGTAAAATCTAAGAATGATACTTGACGGAGGGTTAGAATTTGAAAGAGGAGCAGAATGGGGTAGTGTGTGTGCATGTACGTGTGTGCGGTTCCTTGAGTACCTGGATTAAAATGAGCAGGGCACATTTAGCCTCCCTTTACTACAAACAGCAGTGCAGAGAACCTTGGTTCAGCCCTTTGCTCCCAGTTGAGTCACAGAGCATCATTCCCTTGTCGCTGAAGGGTGATTAAATCAGACAGTGTAGGCAAAATGAGCCTGGGATAAGTGCTCGCTGCTGTGCCTTGGCGACAGTGCCCCATAAAGAGGTCATCTGAACCCATCCATGCCTTTGGACAGCACTGGCCAAGCACCCCTTGGTCATTGACAGCAGCTGTTTTCCTATCTTTTATTCTTGTTTTGATTCTCCCTCTTTTGCTGTCTTCCTTCTCAGAGGGCAAAGTTTGTTTTAGCTTACCCAGTGCTGCGTGGGAGTATGCTGGGTAGAGTTCAAGCACTTGAAGGGGCCAGTGCAGTGGCATGGCAGGCTGATCTTCCAGTTGCTGTGCTTCCTATCCAGCTCCCTGCTGATGTGCCTAGGAAAGCAACAGAAGAAGGCCCAGATCCTTGGTCCCTTGCACCCATATGCACAGCCTGGTGGGGGCTCTGGCTCCCAGGTTTAAACTGGCTCAGCCCTGGCCAGAGCGGCCATTTGAGGAATAAACCAGCAGATGGAAGATCTCTGTCTCTCTAATTCTGACTTTCAAGTAAAATAACTTTTTTTTTAAGATTTATTTATTTTATTACAAAGTCAGATATACAGAGAGGAGAGACAGGAAGAACTTCCATCCGATGATTCACTCCCCAAGTGAGCCGCAACGGCCGGTGCGCGCCGATCTGAAGCCGGGAACCAGGAACCTCTTCCGGGTCTCCCATGCGGGTGCAGGGTCCCAATGCATTGGGCTGTCCTCGACTGCTTTCCCAGGCCACAAGCAGGGAGCTGGATGGGAAGTGGAGCTGCCGGGATTAGAACCGGCGCCCATCTGGGATCCCGGGGCGTTCAAGGCGAGGACTTAAGCCGCTAGGCCACGCCGCCGGGCCCCAAATAACTTTTTAAAAGCAATTTTCAAACTCAGTCTGTGTACTCAGTTTGTGTAGTCTCTTCCTCTTTCTGGGAGGCACAGGCTGCTGGTGTCGCCGGGGTTGCTGGTAGTCTGTCACACAGTGTAGTGTTGGAGTATGAGTGCCACATTGCCCTTTGGGGTGAAGCTTTTGCTGGTTCTGGATGCTTTTAACAAAAAATTGATTTGCAGGTTATTGGGGACAGCGAGGATCAGGTTCTGCACTAGGTTGGTGACCGGGGGCAGGAGGCACTTCGGTTGGTTAGGATGTGACCTCTTCTCACTTCACAGTCACTCATCAATTGCTGATGATTCCACATTGGTGGAGAGAAAGTGCTTTCACAAACCTTAGGATCACCTCCTTGGGGGAAGACTGGGACAGAAAGCCTAGAACAGCGTCAGTGAGTGGGATAGAAGGAAGAGTCCCTTCAGACGCTCTCAGAAAGGAGAGAGAAAGCCTTTAAAGAAATCTTGGTGTGGGAATGAGGAGGAGTAGATGCCCCATAGCAGATACCACTCCAAGGAGAGCATGCATGCCAGGATTAACTCAACATCTGTATGGAGGCCAGAGGGAGGAGATGTAGACTCTTGTTACCAGGAGTTCTGAGTCATTGATTCAGTGTTGATTTTGTCCTTCAGGAAAAATATGAAATGCAGCATTCCGAAGGCTACAGGCAAATCTCCGCCTTAGAGGATGACCTTGCACAGACGAAGGCAATTAAAGATCAGCTGCAGAAGTATATCCGCGAGCTGGAGCAAGCCAACGACGACCTGGAAAGAGCCAAGCGGTGAGTAGAGGTGGAGGAAGCAGACCAGGGAACCTTTGTCCGTGCTGTTGGTTGCTGGTGCTGTGCCGAGCCTGGAGAACACAGCGGGAGCAGGAGAATGCCAGGGACCATGACGTCTTAGTCTTGAGGAGAAATGGACGGTTGGTGCATCAGTGCAACTTGGTGGCAGCAGGGAGTGCTGCTGTCCAGGGTGCCTGGAGCGTGTAATGGAGAGGGTCATTTGGCTGTAGAACGCCAGACCACAGGCTTCCCAGAGGAAAATGCCATTTAGGCTGAGACCAAGCGGGGGGTAGTGTGTGAGATCAGAGCATTTCCTTAATAGAGACAAGTATGGAAGGAAAGGAGGGTGTTTAAAAAATGGTGCTTTTTTTATTCTAAAGATGTACGTACTTATGAAAGGCAGAGGAGAGAGAGAGATTCTAGCTGCTGTTTCACTCAAAACAGCGGGGTTTGGGTCAAGCTGAAATCTGTATGGAACAGGAGCCCAAGTACTTGGGGCATCATTTTCTGCTGCCCTCCCAGGCACATTAACAGGAAGCTGGAGTGGAGGTAGAGAAGCTGGCATAGAACCAACAGCACTCCGATGAGAAATTGGCATCACAAACTGGTTTAAATCCCCACACCACAATGTCAGCCTCTGTATACTTACTTTGTTAAATTTCGAGGAACAAAGAGAGGAGACAAATACAAAGAGAACTGTTATCTGCTTTTTCACTCCTCAAATGCCCACAGCAGCCAAAGGTAAGGAGCCAGAGACTCAGTCCAGGTCTCCCATCTATCTGACAGAAACTCAGCTTCTTGAGCCATCAGCTGCCTCTCATTATCCACAATAGCAGGAAGCTGAAACACTGGAACTAGGAGCCAGAACTGGGATTCAAATTTGGGTACCCTAGTGGTGGGGGGCAAATATCTTTTTTTTTTTTTTTTTTTTTTTAAGATTTGTTTTTATTTGAAAGGAAGACTTACAGAGAGATCTTCCATCTGCTCGGTCACTCACCAGATGGCTTCATCTGCTGGAGCTGAGCCAGGCCAATGCCAGAACCTGAAGCTTCTTGCGGGGTTCCCACATGGTGCAGGGGCCCAAGCATGTGGGCCATACTCCACTGCTTTCCCAGGCACATCAACAGGGAGCTGGTTAGAAAGCAAAGCAGCCAGGATTATAACTGGCACCCATATGGGATGACGATACCACAGATTGAGGCTTAAGCTACTATGCCACAGCACTGGCCCTGAGCCAGACATCTTAACTACTAGGCTAAATGCTTGGACCTCAACATGTAGTGTTGTCTTAAGCTTGTGTTTAGGAGTTTAGCAGAATGGTAATGTTTGTGGAGTGATTTCTCTGACAATTTTTATTTTTGAAGAAAGCACTTTTAAAAAAATGATTTATTTTTATTGGAAAGTCAGATATACAGAAGAGGAGAGACAGAGGGGAAGATCTTCCATCTGCTGATACACTCCCCAAGTGGCCATAATGGCCAGAGCTGAGCTGATCCAAAGCCAGGAGCCAAGAACTTCTTCCGGGTTTCTTGCTTGGGCACAGGGTCCCAAGGCTTTGGGCCATCCCCAGCTGCCCTCCCAGGCCACAAGCAGGGAGCTGAATGGGAATTGGGGCTGCTGGGGTTAGAACTGGCACCCAGATGGGATCCCAGTGCTTGCAAGGCGAGGACTTTAGCCACTAGGCTACTGCTCCGGACCCTGAAGAAAGCATTTTTACAAAATGTTATCTATATAGTGACAGGCATTTGGTACAGCGATTAAGATGCTGCTTGAGATTGCCTGTATTGCATTGAGTGGAACCTGGGTCGAGTTCTGACTTTGTTCTAATGTGTGTCTCCAGAAGCAGCAGATGAAGGCCTGAATAGTTGGGACCTGGACCACTTTTTAGGACCCTGACTGAGTTCTGGGCTCCTGGTTTCAGCCTGTCCACGTGGCTGTTGAAGCGGCAAATGAACAATCTCTGCCTTTTGCATAAAATGAAAATCAGTCATTTTCCGAGTGTATATAAAGTATGCAGAGTGAAATGGGTGGAGTGTGAGTGGTTGGTTGGTTTTGACAGATGCCTCCATTGGTGCAACCCACACTCTTCCTGAGATATGCAACATTTTCGTTGTGGTTAGGAACTACAACACACATCTTCACCTTTAAGTCTGCAGTTAGTATTGCATCACTTCCTGCGAAATGTAACTGCTCTGCAACCCCATAGTTTCACTTACCATCCTGACTCTTAATACTAGATTTGCAGTCTCTATCACATGTACCAACTGTGGATTCCATGATACATTGGAGCGTTTTAAATATGTAAAGGAGCTTAGGGTGAGGAGCCCAGTGTCTTTGATGTCCCTGACCCTTGCCTGTAGTCTGGGGATGACCTCTCCTAATCTTTGCTGATCTGAAAATCTTTTACCTTGATGCTTTTCTCCTATAATCACTTTAATTTTTTTTTAGTTTCATTTTATTTGAAAGAGACGGAGGCAGTCAGGCAGACACAACAGAGTTCCTATCTGTTAGCTTCCTAAATGCCCTCAACTGGCCAGGACGGATCTTGGCTGGAGCTGAGGCCAGCTCAGTCCAGTTTTCCCACATGGTGGCAGACTAGAGCCATCCCCTGCTGTCTGTCGGGGTGTGCGGCAGGAAGCTGGAGTCAGAAGAAAAGCTAAGACTCAGCCCCAGGCAATCTGGTGAGGAATGTGATGCCCCAAGTTGGTTCTTAATATGTTGCATGCCTGGACCCACCCTTTAAATTTTTATGTACTTTGATTTTATATGAAAGGCAGATACAGAGTTCAAAAGAGAGGAAGCACTTTGAGCCCTTTAAGGATGTTGTATGTGTTTGATCAGAAGATACTGGAAGTTTGAATCATATTTTTTTCCCCACATTCTATTCTCTGTGTATCTGTCCTGCTAGGGTTTTGCTGAACTTCTTTAGTCTTGAAATTTTTCTCAGGCCCAATTTGATTTTATCCTGATTCCTCAAAGGTTTTATCCTGCCTTATATTTCTCCTTTTGGAATGCAATGAGGTACACGTCCTTTTGACAGGCAGGTCCCTGGGTTCCTGTTCGTTTTTTTTTTCCCCTCAGTCCTTTTCAATTGGTTCTGTAGATTGAATGATTTCTGTTGATCTATTTACATAGTCACAGGCAACTTCTCTCTTCCCTAGTCTGCTGTTACATTGGATCACATAATGTTTAATTTTGGATACACTGTACTGTCAGATCTAGAATTTCTATTTGGTTATCTGAGATTTATTTCTATTTCTTTGCTGATCTTATTACTGTAACTTTCTCTTTCCTACGTCGGGATTATTGCAGGGCAGGGCTGGTTTCAGTGGTTGTCTTTCCTCTCGCTCACTTTTTTTTTTTTTAATTATTTTTATTGGTAAGGCAGATCTGCAGAGAAAAGAAACAGAATGATCTTCCATCAGCTGGTTCACTCTCCAAATGGCTGCAACAGCTGTAGTTGGGCAGATTGAAAGCCAGGAGCCTTCTCCAGGTCTCCCATGCCGGTGCAGGGTCCCAAGGTTTTGAGGCCTCTCAGGCCACAAACAGGGAGTAGGATGGGAAGTAGACCAGCTGGGACAGGAACTGGGCTCCGTCTTCTCTCTCCAATTTTGTAAGATTTATTTATTTGAAAGGTGTAGTTAAAGAGGGAAATTTTCCATCCCCTGGCTCATTCCTCAAATGGCTGCAGTGGCTAGAGGCGTGCCAGCCCAAAGCCAAGAGCCCAGAACTTCATCTGGGTTTCACACAGGTGCCAGGACTCACTGGCACCCATCCATATGGAATGTTGGTGCCACAGCTGGTGACTGAACTCGTTGCCCCACACGCCAGGCCCACTGCTTTTCTTTTTGAGTTCTGTTTCCTTTGCCTTTCAAAAATGCAGAAATTTGGAGTTAGGTTTTAGACATCATAATGATATGTTGCAGACTACAAATTCTCTCAGGTTTTGTCTCATTTTTCCAAGCGGTTAACTTGGCATAAATTGTACCCCAAATTCTTTTGTCCCCTGTGACATGCAGCAGTTGGAATGTGTTTGGATCTTTTATCTGTTTGTGGGCTGCTTCAGTTCAGACATCTGCAGAAAAGGAATGTGGGGGTTCCCTCCCGGTACCAGCTTTCTTACACTAGACAAAATTTTTGAAGGGCTCTGCGATGGCTCAACTGGCTAATCCTCTGCCTCTCAACGCTAGCATCCTGTATGGGAGCCGGTTCGTGTCCTGGCTGCTCCACTTCCCATCCAGCTTCCTAGTTAAGGCCTGGGAAACCAGTGGAGAATGGCCTGAGTCCTTGGGACTCTGCAGCCAATGGGAGAACTGGAAGAAGCTCCTAGCCCTTGGGGTCGCATTGGCTCAGCTCAGCCATTGCAGCCCAATGGCGAGTGAACCAGTGGAAGGAAAATCTTTCTGGAAGAAAAACCTTTCCAAAAAAAAAAATAATAAATAAATCTTAAACAAAAAAGTTTGTGAAGATGCAGGCTTTACCTCCTCTTCTTCCAATGGGGGACTCCCATCTGGTTCTTGCCAGGGCTTCATCTTTTACTCAGCATTTAATAGTTGTAATTTATAGGAGGTTTCTTCTGATACAAGCGACACATGACCAGAAGTGGCACATCCTTTCCAGTCTGTAAGAGCACTTATTGTGGTTTTGTGACTCATCATTTTACATACACTGAAAATACCTTTTTCCAAAATCATCCATATTCATGTTCCACCTCCCAGGGTATGCATTAGGAGAAAACTACACTGGGAATGGGGTGCCAGGATTCAAACCAGGTACTACAACATTGAATGTGGGCATCGGGCAGCAACCCCACCTTTGTGCTACACACTTCCTCCTATTTGCTATTTTTAGGTCATCAAATATATCTCATACTTCGCCCCTCCACCCCCTACAAGAACGTTCTATATCCACTATTGTACATCTTGTTTTTTTCATGTAACAATAGATCTTGGAGATCTGTTTGAATTAGGACACAGAAAACTCCTTCTTTCCCAAAAACATAATGCCTGATTGTGTGGTTTGTGTTGCGTTGTATAATAATATAATTTATTTGTCCAGTGTCTTGGGGCTGGCTGGATATGTTTCTTTCCATTCTTTTGCAGTGATAAACAACTCCATATCATAACTTGGTACAGATATAAGCTTGTTGGAGCTGCAGATCCATACCTGTATGATTCTTTAGATGTGTCTCAGTTGTTGTCTGCATGGCTTTTCAGATTTTTTTAGTTGCAACAGCTGTATAGCGGAGTTCTCATTTTCCCAGTAGTTTACTTATTCATGCAGAGGTTTTCAGTCCTTGTATTTCTGCCAGCTGAGTAGGTGAGAAAGAGGTGCATTTCTGAATCGAGTGACCTTGAATTTCCTTTCATATGCTGGGCAGTTGTTTCCTTCTCTGTGAACTCTGTCCATCTTTGCAAGTTGGTTGGGGTTTTGTTTTTTTTTTTTAATCTTTTCTAGGAGAGTTTTGTATGTTACTTTAAGTTGTGAGTTACAAGTGTTTGGAGTTTATCTTCCCTCTAGCTTTGTTATTGTTTGTCTTCTGGGAGCAGGTTGATTTCCTTGTAGTCAGGTTCATGAGTCAGCCATGGTTGACAGCCCTGTCACTTCGTTGTTTATTTAAAAAAAAATAACCTAGCCGTCCCGGCATGGTAGCCTAGAGGCTAATGTCATCACTTTGCGTGCACCGGGATCCCACATGGGCACTGGTTCTAATCCCGGCGGCCCCAGTTCTCATCCAGTTCCCTGGTTGTGGCCTGGGAAGGCATTCGAGGATGGCCCAAAGCCTTGGGACCCTGTACCCACATGGGAGACCCAGAAGAGGCACCGGGCTCCTTCCTTCAGATCAGCTCAGCTCTGGCTGTTGTGGTTGCTTGGGAGTGAATCAATGAATGCAACATCTTTCTCTCTGTCTCTCCCTCTTTTCTATATATCTGACTTTCCAATAAAAATGAAGTAAATCATTAAAAATAAATAAGTTTGTGAAAATTTCAAAAAATATCACCTAGTCTTCTTCCAGTATTTTTGTATTTTTCTCTTTCTTTCCCTTTTAGTTTTACAAATGATACACGGGATTCACATTTTGGTCAAATGCTAAATAACAGAGTTAATATTAGATGGAGTGGAAGTTCAAATCACCAGTAAAAAAAAAAAAAAAATTTCCAGAGTACCAATGTTTTATTTTTAAAAAGTCAACATTTTTTAAAATTGTTGATTTGAAAGGCAGAGAGAGATCTTCCATCTACTGGTTCACTCCCGAGTGCCTGCATCAATCGGGCTGGAGCAGGAGTCAGAAATTCTACTCCAGGGCTCCCGTGTGGGTCACAGGAACCCAGGCAGTGCAGCCATCAGCTGCTGCCTTCCCAGGTGCCTTGGCAAGAGCTGGATCAGAAGAGTAACCAGGGCTGAAACTGGTACTCTGGCATGCAATGTTGGCATATCATCATAATCCACTATAATCCATTATACTACAACACCGACCTCTGGAATGTTTTTGTTAATTTTATAATTTTTTAAATATTTATTTTTATTGCAAATTCAGATATATATATATATAGAGAGAGAGAGGAGGGGAGACAGAGAGGAAGATCTTCCATCCGATGATTCACTCCCCAAGTGACTGCAACGGCTGGTGCTGCGCCAATCTGAAGCCAGGAGCCAGGAACCTCCTGCAGGTCTCCCAGGATCCCAAGGCTTTGGGCCGTCCTCAACTGCTTTCCCAGGCCACAAGCAGGGAGCCAAATGGGAAGCGGGGCTGCTGGGATTAGAACCGATGCCTGTGTGGGATCCTGGTGCATGCAAGGCGAGAACTTCAGCCGCTAGGCCACCACGCCGGACCCTAATTTTATCATTTCAAATCTGGAAAATAAAGTCTAGTGCAAGAACAACAGTTTCTCAGCACTGTTAGCTGTTGAATTGTTCCTCTGTCTTTATACTGCTTATCTGTAAAACTGAATGACTTGGTTTTTATGTAGGGAAGGGATCTTGTACAAGAATAACTTTGAAAGGCTGAAGACGCAAATGGAAGTAACGGAATGTTGAAAGTTAAATTCATGCTGTAAGTCTGAGTGCTAATACCAAAATGTTCTACAAGGATCAAAGTCTATTTTAAGTTTTTATCTTCTGTGTGTTTTTAGCTCAGTTATTCCACAGTTCTTAATATTCACATTTGTTGAAAATTTATTTCTCTATTGAACTGCTCCCAAGTTCTCAGTATTTATGTGAGAGTAATAGTTTTCAGTCATTAATTTTTTTCAGTATATTATAGTAATCTTATAATAAGTAAGTGCTTTTATTTTCACCTACTTGAAAGATTGATTCAGCCCTGGCGACTGAAGGCTCTAACCGAAGCCAGGAGCTTTGGAAGTGTGTTCAGTTCCCTATGTGGGTGGAAGCAGCCCAAGCTTTTCACCGTCATTTTCTGCCTCTCAGAGTTCATTAGCAACAAAATGCCTGCTGCATAAATACTTGACAGATTTTTCTTTTTAAGATTTATATTTTATTCGAGAGGCAGAGGGCCTGGCCCAATTACTGAATCCTTGCCTTGAAAGTGCGAGGATCCCATATGGGCACCAGTTCATGTTTTACTTGCTCCACTTCCCGTCTAGCTCCCTGTTTGTAGTCTGGAAAAGCAGCAGAGGATGGTGCAAAGCCTTGAGACTCTGCACCTGCATGGAAGACTGGGAGGAAACTCCTGGCTCCTGGCTTCGAGCTCTGGCCATTGCAGCCGTTTGGGGAGGGAACCAGTGGGTGGAAGATCTTTGTTTCTCCTTCTCTCTGTAAATTTGGTCTGCCTTTCTAATAAAAAATAAATAGACCTTTAAAAACAAAAAGAATTTTTAAAAAGGGGAGAAGAGATCTGCCTACTGGTTCACTCCCCAAATGGCCACAATGGCCAGGGTTGGACCATGCCAAAGCCAGGAGCTTCTTCAGATTTCACATATGGGCACAGAGGCTCAAGTACTTGGGCCATCTTCCAGTGCTTTTCCAGGCCATTAGCAGGGAGCTGGAAGATAGAATTTCAATACAGAATAGAAAAAACAGTTTTCTCTTAGCAACAACTAGGATGCTAACCTTTATTTGGAAGTAAATGAATCTGAATGACATTGACTTCTTGGTGACACTGATGCCATTATTTCAGCCTTATGCAACACAAGATTATTGATCCACATAGGTTCAGAAGTGACAGAAACACTGCTGAAGGGGATGTTAAGTTTTTTGGTATTCCCAAAACCAAGTAGTGGATGTTGAACAAATACTCTAAATTTCTCGTCCAGGTGGAATTTATCTCGGTATAAATACACATAAATTTTTCCTCTGTCATGCTGCCTTTTTAATAAATAAAGAAGTCATTAAAAATTCTTTATTAGCTAAATAAATTCAGGATACCTTCCTAGTAAAAAAATAAAAAATTGTTTTTTTATTTGGGGGAGGAGGCATGAGACTGATCTGAAAGATAAGGTGATGGTGGAGAATGTTAGAGAACGTTTAACCTGAGGAGCAGCCTACCTCAGAGCTTCGGTGATGAACCACAGGCTGGTCCTGGTTATGTGAGCCAACAGACCAGGAAGATCCAGAAACAGATGCAAATACTTATAAGACTGTAACTCATGATAAAGGTGATGTCAGAAATCACTGGAGCCCCCAGTGGAGGCTCCCTTCTAGATCTGGAACCTGCCAGGTCACCAACTAGAAAAATCAGCAGTGGACTTCTCTCTAAATGATTTCTTTGAGAGACAGACACTCCCTGAGTGCCCGTAAAAGGGCTGGGCCAGGCTGAAGCCAGGAACATGGTACTTTCTGGGACTTTGACATGGGTGGTAGGGACCCAAGCACTTGGGCTGTCTTGCTGCTTCCTGGGGATATTAGCAGAATGAGGAGTGGAGCCGCTGGGACCGAAACCCATATTCCAGTATGGGTTTTAACCGTCTGTACCACAACACCAGCCCCAAGAATTAATCTGATGGGGCCCAGCGTGATTACTCAATAACTAAATCCTCACCTCCCAAGTGCCAAGATCTCATATGGGCACTGGTTCAAGTCCCGGCTGCTCTACTTTCCATCTAGTTCCCTGCTTATGGCCTGGGAAAGCAGTGGAAAATGGCTTGAGTGTTTGGGATCCTGAAACCACGTGGGAGACCTGGAAGAAGCTCCTGGCTTCAGATCAGTTTGACTCTAGCAAGTGTGGCCATTTGAGGAATGAACCATCAGATGGAAGGTCTTTGTCTCTTCATAAATCTGATCTGCCTTTCCAATAAAATGAATAAACTAAATAAATATTAATCTGCTGATAATATTCTGCCTTCCTCTTCATAACTGCAGTGTGTGTGTTTTTCCATGGGCATCCTGTGCCTTACAAGAAAACCTTGCTTATTTGTGGTACATGAATTCCTGAGTAATTCAGACCTGCCAGCCTGACGACCATGTTAATTCATTCTGGTATTTTAGTCCTAAATATTACCCTTTGACTTTATGTATATTTTATTGGAAAGGTAGAGAAGAAGAGAAACAGATCTTCCATCTGCTAGTTGGCCACCCTAAATGGCTGCAGTGGCCAGAGCTGAGCTGATTTAAAGCCAGGAGACAGGAGCCAACAACCTCCTCTAGGTCTCCCACAATGGTGCAGGGTTCCAAGGCTTTGGACCCTCTTCCACTCACTGCTTTCCCAGGTGACAAGCAGGGAGCTGGAAGGGAAGTGGAACAGCCAGGATGCAACTTGGCACCCATACGGGATCCCAGTGCTTGATGGGGAGGATCAGCCGATTAAATCATTGTGTCGGACCCTAATTTTTTGATTTTCATTTTTACATTGTTTACGTGGTTGAGAGGGCTACAATCTGGTTAGGGTGGAGAGTGTCAGGTATAGAGGAAGGGGGTGAGACAAATTTTTTAGGTTTTTTTTTTTCCCCTCTTGTGTCAACAGGGGAGGGGTCTGCCCCTCGCTATCAGTGCCCAGAGATAGGAGATGATCTCTGACAACTAGAGACCCCAATCTGGGGAAGAGTAGTCCAATTGTATTACTTGAGTAGGTCTTTTTTTTTTTTAAAGATTTATTTATTTTTTGTTTTTATTTTATTTTTTTTTAATTACAAAGTCAGATATACAGAGCCAGGAGCCAGGAACTTCCTCCAGGTCTCCCACACGGGTGCAGGGTCCCAAGGCTTTGGGCCGTCCTTGACTGTTTTCCCAGGCCACAAGCAGGGAGCTGGATGGGAAATGGAGCTGCCGGGATTAGAACTGGCGCCCGTATGGGATCCCGGCGTGTTCAAGGCGCGGACTTTAGCTGCTAGGCCACTGCACCAGGCCCTGTTCCACCTCTTATCTAGCTCCCTGCTGATATCCCAGGTGGGTGGGTGGGAGGACAGGGGACGACACACCAATGAAGCTCCTGGCTCCTAGCTTGTCTGGCTCAACCCTGGCTTTGGTGACCATTTGGGGAGTGAACCCAAATAGAAGATTTCTCAGTCTCTCTGCCTTTCAATTATGTAATTAATTGAAAACTGAGGGACAGAGAAGGTCGCTTGCCCAGAGTTAGACAGATGTGTTTATTACAGTGCCTCAGTGAAATGTCCCTGCTTACAAGAAGTGGTGTTAACAAGGTAGCTGGCTGGAGTGGCACAGCTTTACAGATTTCTAACGCAGCTGGGCCCAGCGGCGTGGCCTAGTGGCTAAAGTCCTCGCCTTGAATGCTCCAGGATCCTATATGGGCACTGGTTCTAATCCTGGCAGCTCCACTTCCCTTCCAGCTCCCTGCTTGTGGCCTGGGAAAGCAGTCGAGCACAGCCCAAATCCTTGGGACCCTGCACCCGGGAGGGAGACCTGGAAGAGGTTCCAGGTTCCCAGCTTCAGATCGGCGTAGCACCGTCCATTGTGGCTCACTTGGGGAGTGAATCATCGGATGGAAGATCTTCCTCTCTGTCTCTCCTCTCTGTACATCTGACTTTGTAATAAAAAATAAATAAATCTTTAAAAAAAAGATTTCTAATGCAGCTAAGAGGTGAAAAATGGTCTCTACATGATGAGGTGCAGGTGGTTAGATTGCATGTGTGTCTTACTGGGCCATTGTGCATTGTGAATATTGCTTAGGACTGTGCGCTATCAAGAAAAGGCAGAACATGTTGCTCAGACATCTGGATGCTGTGAGCAGTCCTGATAAGGCCTTGGCTCACTGTCTGGTGCTGAGTGGACGTTAGCTCACTGAGTCCTCATGAACTCTGCAGGTTCACATTCTGTAGGTAGATTTGCAGGCGCAGAAAGCGAGGGGGCTTGCCCAGCACTGTGGCCCTGGGAAGCCCCGGGCTGGGACTTGTGCCCAGGTCTCGCCAACCTTTCTCTCTCCTGGATCTCTTGGTACTGGATGGAGTCTCCTTCTTGCCCTCTCTAAGCAGCT
The DNA here is from genome assembly GCF_030435755.1 of Ochotona princeps. Lineage (NCBI taxonomy): Eukaryota > Metazoa > Chordata > Mammalia > Lagomorpha > Ochotonidae > Ochotona > Ochotona princeps. The sequence goes on along the minus strand of NC_080855.1, from coordinate 19,066,920 downwards.
GCTTCTCTCTTATACAGGGCCACGATCATGTCTCTGGAAGATTTTGAACAGCGCCTAAATCAAGCCATTGAAAGAAATGCCTTCCTGGAAAGCGAGCTTGACGAGAAGGAGAATCTCCTGGAGTCCGTTCAGCGGCTGAAGGATGAAGCCAGAGGTCGGAGGCCGTGGCCTTGTCTTCTGTGTCTGCCCCGTCGTTGCTCCCTCTCCTCTTCCTGCAGCCTCTCCCAGGATCTGCACACAGGCCGTCTGGGCAGGGCATGAGGGGCCACGCCATGCTTGGCCTCCAGCGGGTGCTCAAAACTGTCACATGTGCGACCTCGTAAAGACTGCCTCCTGACTTGTGCAGAGGTGGCTTTGGAGTTCTTGGAGTAAGCCCTTGGGTTATGGTTTTGCCTCTGGACAGCAGAATTCACCTCAAGGAAGATGCTTCTTGGGGTGCAAATCACACATGCTGTGCTGTTTTGAGGGTGTGGTAGGAGTACAAGAGCTTGTGGGGAGAACACTTGTGTGGTGTGAATGGCGGCCAGCCTGTGGAATGTGTGACTTGGCCGAGAACTCTGATGCCTCATCATCCTTTCCTTTGAAGGTGGTGGTTCCAGAGGTGGGGCTTTCAGACTCAATAGGACAATCAGTCTGTCACCCACACTTGGGCACCCAAGATTTAAGTTCAAATAGTTTAAAACATTCATTTGGTTTCTAATGTATAGTTCATCAACAGACAACTAGAAAGAGAAACTAATAAGAAGTAGCTGTTGATACTTTAGCAAAGTGGTTAAATGGACCATATAGATTTAATTTTGTAAAATGCTAACAATTACTGCTGTAAGCAAAACATTTATATAAAGGTGGTCATAGAAAGATTGCCGTGTCTGTATACCATGGAGGGAAAAGGGCAAGTTGGAGATTAGAGGTGTTGCATGTTTGCTTTTATGGTAAATGAAAATGATCCATCTTTGATGTTCCATGTGATACACACATGGGAGACAAGTGCTTCATGGAGTTCGTGCAGAACAGGTTAGTTTAGAGGCAAGCATTTAGCCTAGAGATAAGGTACCCATGTCTTGCATTGGAGCGCCTTGGTTCAATACCACGCTCTGGCTCCTGACCCTAGCTTCCTGCCGGTGCAGACTCTGGGAGAGGGCAGTGTTGGCTCAAATAGTGAAGTTTCTGTCTCCCACGTGGGAGACCTGGGTTGATTTCCTGTCTATAGTCTGGCTTTGGCTCCTGCCTCTCCTCCCCTCTCATCTCTCTCCTCTTCTCTCCTCCCAGAAGCCTTCTCTCTCCCCATATGTCTTCTTTCCCAAGATACAAAACAATTAAAAATTGTTTGAGATCAAATATATGAGGGATGTTCAGAAACCTCATGGGGGGAATACCTATTATGAAAAAGTATGTATGGACTTCACATTTTTTACAACAAAACATTTTAAACCCCCCTTTCTATGAACTTAGTCAAGTGCCCTCATATGTATAAGCTATCTTTATGAGACAAGCAAGCGAACGTGTTAGAGTGTGGAAGGTGTCTGGGCATGGACAAGAGGGCATACCTCTGATTCATGTCCTGTGTGTGCCACCATGCTGTGTGGCTTCTGAACAGTAAGGCAGTAGTGTGTCCCAGACATCTCTAAAAACACTAAAGCCTTTTGTGTTTTTTTACACAGAACAACAACCCTGTGGTTTTAGGAGCCTGCAGGACAGGCTCACGTGGGTCTCCTCCCTTCATGTGCCGCTACCAGAGCTGTCCATCTGTTGACTTTCTTCCCTCCCCTGTCCCTTCCATGGGAGCCCCCTCATCCCACCAGCCCAAAGCGAGGACATGAACGTCTGAATCTATTTCCTGGCACAGATTTGCGGCAGGAGTTGGCCGTGCAGCAGAAGCAAGACAAACCCAGGACACCCATGCCCAAATCAGTGGAGACTGAAAGGACAGACACGGCTGTACAGGTCACCGGCTCCGTACCGTCCACTCCCATTGCTCGTCGGGGACCCAGTTCCAGCCTAAACACACCAGGGGCCTTCAGGCATGGTAAGGGCACGAGGATCTTGGCATTTTACCTGAGCAAGAATTGGGTGAGATGATTTGAAGCAGGGTGCAATCTGGGATGCTGTTGGCTGCTAGGACACTGAGGAGCAGGAAAGGAGCGTCCTGGATGTGGCAGTGGGATCTTTGGAGAGGTGCAGAAAGAGAACCCTAGTTAGAGGGGCAGCCACTGCTTCACTTGCATCGCAAGAATGTGGGCCCAGCACTTGCAGACTTTTCTGGTTCTTTACTGGAAGGTGAAAATCCTCTTTTTGACTATAAAAACCCTCTCAAATATAAAATGTTAGCAACCCAATTGCAAAAGGTAAGCACTATGGGCCCTGCACTATAGCTCTCAGGTCCCATCCCGTAGGATAAAAACCAAGATGTATGAGTTCCCCCTAACCCCAGCTGATCAGGCTACTGTTAGTAAATGCTAACCATGGACAGGCAGTGAGTGCTTGGTATGTGCTGGCCCAGCCCTCTGCATCTGTCAACTCCCTGAGTTCCTGTCACCTAGGATGTCCGTGGATGTAGGGTCTGAGACCTCGAGGTAAGGAGGTTGCTTTATGTCACAGCAAGGAACTGGCCAGGTAAGCTGGCAGCAGGGTTCTGCTCATCCCTTAGCTTGTGACATGGGGATGAGAAGGTTGGTGAATGTTCCAGAATCCCAGGATCGAGTAGTGGTCCACACTACTCACTTGGGGTGAGATTGGATAGGCCTGGGATGGGCCCAAGATTCTTGTCTTTTTTTTTTTTTTTTTAAGATCTGTCTGTTTTACTTGAAAGAATTACAGAGAGAGAATGGGGAGAGACAGAAATTTTTCATATGTAGGTTCACTCCCCACATGTCTGGTATGGCTAGAGCTGATCTAGTCCAAAGCTGAGAGCTGCGAGTTTTCTTCCAGGTCTCCCATGTGGCTGTAGGGGCCCAAAGACTTGGGCCATCTTCTGCTGCTTTCCCAGACACATATGCAGGGAGCTGGATCAGAAATGGAGCAGCTGGGACATGAACTGGCACCCATATGGGATGCCAGCACCACAGATGGAGATTTATCTGGCTATGCCACCGTGCCAGCCTTGAGATTGTGCATTTCTAACCAGTGCCCAGGTGATGCAGGTCGAAGATCCACTTAGAAGGAAGAGGAGCTCTGCAGACAGAACCCTGGAAACTAATCAGCTGTAGGGATATTCAAAGTGCTTGGGGCCAGAGGTGTTTCAAATTTCAGATCCTTTTTTTCTCTTCACTTTTTGTGATATTTGCATATACATAATGAACTGTTTGCAGATGGAACCCAAGACTACACAGGAAGTTCATTTCTTTCACTTTATTTGTACCTCCCACACAGCCTGGAGCTGATAGAAGCATTAATAATTTTGTGCATGAAGTGAAGTGTCATGGCATGGAGTTCCCCACTTGTGGCATCGTGCCCATGCTCAGAGTTCCGAATTTTGGAGTGCTTCATTTCAGATTTTTGGATTAGGGATTTCAAGAGGACTACTTTTGGTTTTGCTGAAGAAGGCTAGCATTGTGCAAGTGAACAGTAAATCTAGCCATCCTAAAAATTGCTGTGTTCTGAAGTTAATTCTGAGGACAGCACCCCTCGTGTTCCGTGGCTGCCTATTCCCCTGCTGTTGGCTCATGCGCTCTTTGCACTGCCTTCGGTACATCCAGGTCCGGATAGCTCTGCCGGCGGGACTCCACTCACACCTGCTGCCCGGATATCAGCCCTCAACATCGTAGGAGATCTGCTGCGGAAAGTGGGGGTAAGACAGCCCTTCAGGGTCAGGGTTCACAATGCCAGTCCTTGTCCCCTTGAGTAGGTGCGAGAGCAGGTTTAAACGTGGCTATTTAGTGGGTCAGAGGGTCATGAAGCCCCCTGTGGGCAAGGCTGTGGACAGTCATCCAGAGCTCTGAATCTGTGCGCTGCCTTAATGCCTGGCCGTTTTTGTTTTGTTTTGTTTTGTTTGTACCATTCTTTCTCCAGACAATTTGTAGAATGAGATTGGTATCCAAGTGCCCTTCTCACTCCCTTAATTTGGTGGGGGAGGAAAATGAGCTGAGGGGAGACATTTAACTATTTAAATATTGCCTTCCCTGGTAAAAGAACGTCTTCCAGGTATTGTATTAATTACAGGAAGAGATTCTTTTGTCCTTAAGCAATAGTGGAGATACTCTCTGTAGTTGTTTTGTGTATTTTAAAAGCAACAGCTTGAAGGCCATGAGTTTAAATCCTGGCAGCTTGTCCTCAGGTAATATGTAAGTGTATTTAAGGCTGCAATGTCCTGGAAGTTTGGAAGGCATTCCTAATGGTCAGCTTTCAGTTGCCTGATTTTTTGTTACATAAATGGGTCCCTGAATGTCTAGCACAGGGTACAGGTAAGCCTTGCCTGGCCTCACTGCCTTTTATGTTTCCTCATGACCTGCTTATCACTACAATGCCAAGTTCTTTGTTAACTTCCTGCCCTACTAGGCATGTTCAGTAAAGCAAAGAAAAAAAGCAAATGATTCTAAAAGTTCTATGTATGTTGCTGGCAGAGTCAGAGGATAAGTAGAGCTAGTGATTCTCCAGAGTTTTATATTTTATTATTTTATCATTATTAAACAGTTTTATCTTTGAGAAGCTGAACAATGGAGAAACAGCAGAAGACAGACTGTTCATATTCTTTGGTTCGCCCCCCAGATGCCTGTTAACAGGCCAAGGCTAGGAGCTCAGTCCAGGTCTCCCGTGTGGTTGGGATCGCCCAAGTGGTGTGAGCCATCACTGCTGTTCCCTAAAGTGTGCATTAGCAGGAAGCTAGGGTCAGGAACCAGAGCTAGTCTCATCATACCCAGGTATTCACTGAAGACATGGACATGTGAGCACCTTACTTCTGGGCCAACACCTGCCGCCTCTAGGCAGGTAGTTCTAATGTGTGAACATATGCTGGGTTCCTCTCAGGTGTCAACTTGGAACTCTAGTGGAGAATCCTTGTTTTAGGTTCTCTCCTCTGTAGAGACTCCTCTGAGAAGGAAGAGTGGGAGATGAATGTGGATCTTTTCCAGGCATTGGAGTCCAAACTCGCTTCCTGCCGGAACTTCGTGTACGATCAGTCCCCAAACCGGACGAGTGGGCCAGCCTCAGGACGGGGCAATAGGAGCAGAGATGGCAGCGACAGACGGTCAGGCAACACCAGCATGCCTTTGAGTGACAAAGGGTCAGTGCCTGTGAAGCACCTCTTGGTAGGGGGGACGCCTGTCTACTCGGGTGGAGTCACTGACCCCGTCTCACAGTCCTTGTTGTCTCAGCTGCAAGATTACTTCAGCAAGCCTCATTCTCGGCTTCCTTTCCTTGAGACAGAATTAGCTGCTGTCTTCTGGTGTGGGCAGTTAGCCAGAGAGGGCAGTGAGAATCTTCTGTGTATGCTACTCTGCTTCCCCCAAGAAGGAGAATTTCTGTGTTTTTTTTTTTCTTATTTATTTCTAAATATTTATTTCATTGTTTTTGTTTGTTGGAAAGAACAGTTAAGAGAGAGAGCTATCTGCTGGTTCACTTCTCAAATGACTGAAGCCAGGAGCCTGGAACTCCACCCACCTCTGCATGGATAGCAGGGGCCCTAGTATTTGAGCCATTACAGCTGCTTTCCAGGCACACTAGCAGGGAATTGGTTCGGAAGCAGAGGGGCAGGCAGGATTTGATCCCAGGCACTCCAGTATAGGTTGTGAGCATCCCACGTGGCCTAACCCAGTAAGTCACAATGTGTCCGCCTCCTTTTTTTTCTTCATGATAAATTTATAGAGCCCACTGCTGTAGTCAGACTAAATTTTTGAAACTCTTCACCCAGGTAGAAGACACAGTTATGACCTCTAACAGCTTTATTGATTGTCTAACTTAAAACCAGGGCAATGTCTAGATTCAGGGATTCTGTGAGACCTGCTACCCATTCCCTGGATCCTGAGCCATATGAAACTGATGGGTCTGTGCCAACACAACAGAAATTTAAGAACTTACTTTCCATGGTATGTAGCTAACATTTGAATGCATCAATGTAGATTTTGTTGTTGTTGTTACTTTTAATTTTTAGTCTGTCAAGAGACAGAAAAAAGATTGAACTTTTTTCTGCTGATTTGCTCCCCAAATGGCTGCAGTAGCTAGGACCAGGCCAGGCTAACGTCAGGAACCTGGAGTTCTATCCAGGTTTCCAACATGAGTGGTAGGACCCCAAGCACTGGCGCCATCCTCTGCTGCTGTTGCAGACACAGGAAGGAGCTGACTCGAAGTGCAGCAGCCAGGGGCTAGAACTGGTACCACGTTGAGTTTCAGTGTCACAGGTGGCAACCTTTATGTGCTGCTCTGCAATAGCAACCCCAATTTTTAGTATTTTTTAATGGACAAATAAGAATTGGAAGTTTTTAGAGAAATTCCTCAGATGGACTTTTTGTGTTACCCGGGAAATCTTGAAAGCCAGATAGCTAGTGTGCTTTTCTTCATTTCACAGGAGAGAGACCTGAGACCCTGAGACCCTGAGACCCTGCTCCCAACTCCTGATCCTCTTAGAACTCCGTAGGTCCTGTGCTAGCTAGTGTGTCATGGCCATGCCTTCAGCTTAACTTGGTTTGCTCTGTCTGAAGGTTGGGAAAACGCCTGGAATTTGGGAAGCCGCCTTCGCATATTTCTTCGCCGCCGCTGCCGTCAGCCCAGGGTGTAGTCAAGATGTTGCTTTAGGAAAACCATGGAAGCTTCCGGAGCCCTTGGGGTGTGTGTGTGTGTAGGCATAGTTGCCTTCATCTCCCTTGTCACGCTAGGTGTCTGGTTTCCTTAAGTTAGTTGGAGAAATACGAGCCGGAGGTCACCATTGTTCATTTTTGTGCTTTGTGGCCCAAACCTACTGTTGAGGCCTTTGCCAAGGTTCCCGGCGTTTGCCCCTGTACAATGCCGCCACAGTTCCAGCCTCCATGTCGGAGTGTGCGTCGTAAAGAGAAAGGAGGGGCTGTGAGTGTGGCTGATGAGGATAGCCCCTTGTTCCGAGCATGCCCAAGAGTACTGGGTGGTTTTCAGAGGGAACTTGGAATGCCTGGAGTTGCCTTCCTACTGGGATCAAAGCTCATCCCAGAACTGCCCTCTACCCAGCCCATGTTCAGCTGGAGTTCTCTTCCAGAGGGAAGTCTCCTACTGCTCGATGCGAACAGAAGTCATGTTTGGGAGCAGAGAACTGAAGAGGCCTTGGTTTTAACCATGGTCCTGTACCTCTGGGACTTTTAATGCGTCTCTCCTGAGATTTTCAGGTGAGTTTCAGAATGATTTTCAGGTGGCCAGGGTTGGTGGGAGGTGTGCGTCTTCAGGCAAATCCTGAGCCCACCGCCATGGCGTGAGGGTGACTTCTGTGTCGGGATCCCTGGTGATCTTGGTAATGCAGCCCCTGAGGACAGGACTTCATTCAAAACCTTCATGAAATGACCAGGGGCCCCCACATACGACTCAAACCCAGGATTGGGACTAGAAGTTTCCTTGTCAAATGACGGAACAATGCAGGATTGCCAGTGCTTGCCATGAGCTGCTGTCTCACGCTTCCACACGCAAGGCAGAAGAACACACTAATTTCAGGATCATGTGTACAGCTTAATGGCCTTCATTTTGTTACTCGGTGACTTTTTAAAAGAACCATAAAAATGTTGAGTTGGAAATAGGACTTTGCAAGTGCTACTGAAATAAAGCAGATTTTATCCTGACATTCTAACCTATATTGGCAAAGATGTACTTTTATTTTTCTAAAAGAACAATAAAATCCAAAGGAAGTCACAGTCAGCCGGTGTGTGGTGTAGTGGATGCAGCTTTGATGTTTGTACTTCAGATTTGCTTGTATGATGATGGAAACTTATTTTTAGAATTGTAAGATTTTTTTTGTTTAAAAAATGTTTGAAAGGCAGAGTGACAGGAGAAACTGAAAGAGGTTTTCTGTCCGCTAGTTCACTCCCCAAATGTTCACAACAGCCGGGGGCTGAGCCAGGCAGAAACCAGGAGCCTGAAACCTAAAACTGCATCTAGTTTTCCCACATGGTTGCAGGGGCCCCGAGCACCTTGATCATCTTGGATTGGAAATAGAACCACTGATACTCAAACCAGCACCTGTATCGGGTTCCGGTGTCATAGACAACAGCTTAACTGTCTGCCTAAACTCTGGCCTAACCTTTGTTTTCAGTCAAATAGAAACCATGAAAAACATCTGCTTTTTGAAATTGTATCCAAGTAGGCTCTTATAGAAATATTTTTTTAATAGTTCTGCCATATTGCAAAGTATGTCAGCCTGTTGGTCTGCTAGCTGGTTTTCTTTTAATTTCATGTACTTGAGCAGCAGAGAGCTCCTTCTTGGATGACACTACCCAGATAACAAACAGGGCTGGGCCAAGGCTACAGTAAGGGACTGGTAACTCAATCCCAGTCTCCCCTGTGAGTGACAGGGACCCAGCCACTCAAGCTTACTACTTTCTTACCAGGTCTGCATTGGCAAGGAGCTGAAGCCATAAATGGAACCCAGCCTCTCCGGTGTGGGATGCATATGTCTTAACCAGTAGGCAAGATGCCTTCTCTCTCGCATTCTTCTTTATCTCCTCACGTCACACTCTGGACTACATTGTGTTGAGTGGAAGCTTTGCAGGGAATGAATGGGCTTACAAACTGCTTAGCCCTCACGTTGCAAATGGTTTTGTGTAAGACATTAAGGTGATAGGGCTCGGCAGCGTGGCCTAGTGCCTAAGGTCCTTGTCTTGATCCCATATGGCCTCTGGTTCTAATCCCGGCAGCTCCACTTCCTCTCTGTCTCTCCTCCTCTCAGTATATCTGACTTTGTAATAAAAATAAAATAAATCTTTAAAAAAAAAAAAAAAGAAATTAAGGTGATAATGTGACAGTTGACACTAGATCCTTCAAAGGCTGCAGGATGGCCTTTTACCATCTGGCTTTTACAGAGTTGGCAGACTTTGAATTTTACATTAAAAATCAAGGCAGTCTTGTATTTCATTTTACAGCTTAAGCAATAATTTATGCAAAATGCTGGGAACCATGCTTTTTTTTTTTTTTTTTTTTTTTTTTTTTAATGTACCTATCTTTCTTTGAAAGGCAAGTTAGACAGAAACAGATCTTCCATTTGCTGGTTAATGCCCCAAATGGTCGCAATGGATAGATCTGGACTATGCCAAAGCCAGGAGCTTCATCCAGATCTCCCATGTCAATGATAGGGGTTCAACTATTTGGACCATTCTCTGCTGCTTTTCCAGGTGCATTAGCAGGGTGCTGAGTTGGAAATGAAGCAGTCTAGACTTGAATCCAGTATCCATTCAGGATGTCAGAGGTGTTGGCTTAACCTACTATTCCCCAACACTGACCCCCCTCCCCTGAAGGTAACTTTTAAAGTTTTGTTTATTTTCATTTATTTGAAAGGAAGATCAACTTAGGTCTATCTGCTGTTTTATTCCAAATGCCTGCAACAACTGGGACTGGGCCAGACCAAAAAGCAGGAGCTGGGATGGCAACCCAGATTGCCCACGTTGGTGTCAGGGACCCAGTACTTGACCCATCACCTGGTGCATGAAGCTGAGGTGGGACTTGGCCAAGGCATTCTGACATAGAATGAGGGCATCTTAATTGCGGTGCCAAGTGCCTTTTTTTTTTTTTTTTTTTTTTTTGCAAAGTCCGTTATATAGAGAGAGGAGGAGAGACAGAGAGGAAGACCCTCCATCCAATGATTCATTCCCCAAGCAACTGCAATGGCCAGAGCTGAGCCAATCCGAAGCCAGGAGCCTCTTCCAGGTCTCCCACATGGGTGCAGGGTCCCAAGGCTTTGGGCCATCCTTGACTGCTTACCCAGGCCACAAGCAGGGAGCTGGATGGGAAGCAGGGTTACTGGGATTAGATCCAGTGCTCATATGGGATCCTGGCACATTCAAAATGAGGACTTCAACTGTTAGGCTACCACATCGGGTCCAAATGCCTATTTCTTAAAGATTTTCTTTTAAAATATTTATTTGGAAGGCATTGTGACACAAAGAGGGCTTCCCTCTGCTAGAACTCCCTCCCAGTCTCCTACATGAATAGCAGGAGCCTAAGAACCAGCTCTCATCTCCTCCCTGTGCTGTATTGGTAAGAAGCTGGATTGAAAGCAGATTAACTGGGACCTAAACCAGGCATTCTGTGGGTTGTGGATGCCTCGAGCAGCAGCCTGACAGGCTAGGCCACAGCACCTGCCCCCTGAGGGTAACCTCATACGATATTCTTAGTGTGCTTGTATTTGTGACTTATCCCATGAGGTCGGGTGAGGAATTTTCCAATTAGAGCACCATGTCTATAGTCGGAAAGTTTAAGATTTTTGTACTGAGGATTACTCAGTCTTCAGGAAGATACTTCAGAATATGGAAAAATGGAACTGAAAGACAAGTTTATTTGGTACAGAAAATGAAATATATGCATACTTTTTAAAAGATTCATTTATATTTATTGCAAAGTCAGGTATACAGAGAAGAGAGACAGGAAGATCTTTTGTCTGATGATTCACTCCCCAAATGACCGCAACGGCCGAAGCCAGGATCCAGGAGCCTCTTCCCTGTCTCCCATATAGCTGCAGGTTCCCAAGGGTTTGGGCCATCCTCAGCTGCTTTCCCAGGCCACAAGCAGGGAGCTGGATGGGAAGTGGAGCTGCTGGGATTAGAACCGGTACCCATATGGGATCCTAGTGCATGCAAGGTGAGGATTTTAGCCAATAGGCTACCACGCCGGGCCCATATGCAGTTTTTTGTTTGTTTTTTAGATTTATTTTATTTTATTACAAAGTTAGATATATAGAGAGGAGGAGAGACAGAGAGGAAGATCTTCCGTCCAATGACTCACTCCCCAAGTGAGCCGCAACGGCCAGAGCTGTGCCGATCCAGAGCCAGGAGCCAGGACCTTCCTCCAGGTCTCCCACGTGGGTGCAGGGTCCCAAGGCTTTGGGCCATCCTTGACTGCCTTCCCAGGCCACAAGCAGGGAGCTGGATGGGAAGTGGAGCTGCTAGGATTAGAACCGGCACCCATATGGGATCCCAGCGCATTCAAGGCGAGGACTTTAGCCACTAGGCCACGCCACCGGGCATAGTTTCTTATAATACGCATTTTCCATGAACATTTTGCAGACCCCTCGTGTCATATATACACTGGTTTTTACTGATAAGGCTGTTTTACTTGGTTCTACTTAAGGGCAGGAAGCAGTGCTCTGATCCCCAGTCGTAGAGCTGCCCACCTCCTGCATAGGAAAGCCCCCTTGGCCAGCATCACTCTGCATTTCTGCTCCTCTGGCCAGCTAGGAGAGCCTTAGTTTTCCCATCCAGAAAATAAAACCCCTGTCTTTATACGGTTTTTGCAAGAGTTAAACCAGACCCCCAACTCTCCCCTTTTCCCTTTGTAAGAAGACAAGAGGCGAGCACGTTCTAGTGACCTATTATGACCTTTTATTAGTGAAGGTGTCCAGAAGTACAATTGGGTGCACATAAGACAGTGGACCGTCCCTGCTCTTGTCCATGGAACAGTGTCTCCTCACTGCTTGTGACTACAGAAGGCACTTGGGCGGGGTGAACTGTGCATGTCTGAGGTGTGGAAGTCAGGACAGGGAGCAAGGATTCTCAAGCCAGGGCCTTACTCGGGGAGTCAGAAGGGCACACGGGTTAGGCAATGAACTGGGAGCGGGGCAGTGGCACCTGTTGTGGTGACTTTGTCCCCATGTCATGTAAACGAAGTTGCCAGTGACTGGTTACCATGGCTGCATTTTCCTCAAAGCTCTGCCCAATCCATCAATAGAGCGAGAAGGGTGTGTTTGTGTTCCTGTTGGGATTTTCTCCTTTGGCACATCATAAAAACTTAAAAAGTTCTGTTCCCAGACTTGAGGGCGGTGGTTTTTATAATCATCGTGAGGAGTGTCTGTGATGTTTGAGATTTGAAAACGGAGTTGGATCTGCTGGGTTGGGTTTAGTTGCTTTGTCCATTGGTGAGGTCTCTTCCTGCTGTGGTGCAAAACTCGTTCATTCGCTGGATTTGGTTCCATTGAAGTCTGCATCGCGAGCGTCCACTTCCTCCTCAGAACCATCTGCATTTTCAATAACTCTACGCCCCCCAGACCTTCTAGAAGGAACAAATGAGGTCTCGTTTCCTCGCCTATGGGATTCAATAAGAAAGTAAGTGTTACAGAAAGCCCTCTGGTGTTGAAATAGGTTTGGTAGTGGGTACAGAAGGCGGGGTACAACACAACTGCGGATACTGGGACTGGTGTTGATGAATTCTGGCCATTCTTAGAGTCTGGTTTGGTTGCTTACATATCATCAGCTGCAGTGGGGGCAGAGCAGAATTTTGTCTGTCTTAAAAGCAAGTTTGCTTTGAAAAAAAAAAAATGCCTGGCTTTGTTTTGATGATGCATATGGTCTGTTGCAGTCTTTGGTTTAGGATTAAAAAGGCAGGTAGGAGGGCTGCATGTTCCCAGACTCCAGTGGGGCAGGCTGAAGGACACCTAGCATGTTCTCACCTCCCCGTCCAGAAGGAAAAGGGGGAAAGGTTTTAGGTTCCCAAAAGAAAGGAGTTGAACATGGACAGCCAAGGCAGCGGTAAGAGGAAGACATCCCTGACCCAGAAAGGGGCTCCCTGATAAAAGGGAGAGGGCACCCCCTGCTGGTACGGAGATTCCTGGTACGGAGATTCCTGGTACGGAGATGCCCCCACACTCCCATAGCAGTAAGGAATGTTTTTTGCTCACATCTGTTGTTTGCTCCCCGTGCTTGGCATAAAATAGTGCTTATGGGACATGTCAGCTGATTCTTAATCCATGGTGGACTTTAGCCCCATAGGCAGGGTTACCCAAACCCTTTCCCATTATCATTCAGTTGGCCCCAGTGTCACAAGACCACCAGGTCAGGGAGGGGGGCAGCAGGGGAGGAGAAAGAGCCCCCTGCAGGTCAGTGACCTCAGCAAACTCTCAGGTCAGACCTGGATGACCTGAGTTGGAGCAAAGGACTTTAGGGGACATCTGAGAAGCATGAAGGATCAGCAGACTTTGTTAGAAAAGTGGCCAGCTCACCAAACAAAGACCAGAGGAAGCCAGTGAGGGCAAACCTGCCCCAGAGGCTGCAGCAAGGCCCAGTGGTTTGTGGTCGCCCAGAAGGGGAGTCCAACCTGAGCCTCTTGGTTCAGAGGGTGGCACTTCCTGAGGTGCAGCCATCAGGAATAGATACTTAGAATTGCTGGCAACTCCCAGGCCAGCTTTGCCACGAAGCTGCATGGCTTCCTCTCCCTTTGAACTCACTCTTCATCCCTCGTTCTAGAAGAAGCCTCCCCTGCTATGTCTCATATCACTGTGTTACCCAGGAATCAGGGCCAGAGAGAAGATTCCAAGTTGTGACTGTTCTATGGGTCTCTGTCCAGCCCTCCTCAGGACAAGCTGAAGTATAGCTTAAGGGTGGAAAGGCAGCCCCTAAGATATACTGTCCTTCCTCCAGACACTGTCCTTGCCTCCTCGGAAAGTCTGTGTTTGCCTATTAGTAGAGTGCGTTGGATAAGTGTGCTTGCTCCCGTGACCTAATATCCGGCCCAGATCTTGTAAACCACTCCCCTGTGCCAGACAGTCTGTTCTGACCCGGCACCTTTCCTTTAGGAATGGCTTTCAAAATTCCAACCTAGGCCTACCGACTACATCTGTTACAGAAAGAAAGGAACCTCACTAAACATTTCCTTTAAAGTGTCCATCTCTGAAGAATTTGGATCCTTCTCATGAGCCCTGAGAACTTATCTAGGCTGACCGGGTGTCAGCATGCAGGTGCAAGCCCTGGCTACTGTGCAAGGACTTGGCTTCCTAGGGACAGTGAAAGACTGCTGTAAGCATCCCACAGGCTCCCCCATGAAAGCTGTTGCCAAGACCTCACCCAGCTTTAAGTATTGGGTGGCAGTGGCAAAGCCGAGATTAGCCAGAAGCCAAGATGGACTTGAGCCAGGGCTGAGAGATGAGGGTCAGGCCCCTGTGTACAAATACGTTGCTAAAACCCCAAAGGTGGCCTCTTCGTTCTTGGGAAAGTCCCTGTGTGTTTCCTTGAGTCTGTCATCCATTCCTGTGTCCTTGAACGCATTCATACCCGTGGGCCCTCCAGAAAAGGCCCAGCGAGCCCATGCTAGGCTCTCATAGCCACTCTCCACCCCCGTGCACTGAAAAAGCAGTTAGCAGCCAGACCGTGCTCAAGCCTGTGCAGCCGCAGTACGGATCAGACACGGCTGTGACAGCGCATGTTCTCCATGCCCAAGTCTGTGAAAGCTCAGTGGTGCAAGGACAGGTGGCTGCACCATGGTGACCATGAACCTGTGCCTGCTTGTCTCCCAATCTGTGACCCAGACCAGCCAGCTGGAAGCCAAGTGCACTCTCTGGTAGTATACCAGCCTGTGTGGGACAGAAGGGAGGGTAGCACTGCCTGTCGAGCCTCCTCACAGCACCCAGGTAAGGGCACTTGCCGTGCCTAACAGAGCCTCTTGAATGTCATCTAAGACGCAGTGGTGAGGCTGCGTGGCAGGTGTGGAAGGGAGGGAAGGAAAACAGATTAGGAGCTGAGGTCGACTCGTGCTAACATTGGCTTCTGATACAAGTGTGTTTGGGACTGAGACATCCAAGCCTTCAGACTTTGTAGGACTTTTGTGGGGATTTGTGAGGGCTTTAATAAAAACAGGCGGGGAGGGTGGGGGGCAGAAGGAGTGGAGGGCGCTGGGCAGAAAGGAAAGGGGACTGAGCATGACACACGATGGCAAAGCCAGAGGCATAGTACCTGGTGAGTCACTGCGAGGTTTCCTGTGGGGGGGGCCCTCTGAAAGAGAGAGAGGGGGCCCCAGTGGTTAAGCGGGAAGAAGCCAGATCATTTAAAGGCAGTTGCTTTCATTAAACCCTTAAAGGCCTTTTTCAGTCAGCCTTGCAGAGAAGCACCTGACATCCAACCCTCAGAACCGGGCACCCTCAGGACCAGCAGGGGGTGCAAAAGGCTAAAACTGCTTCTGTTGTCTTCTGAAGGACTCTAAGTCCTGTCATCACACACCTGTTGTACAAGGTAAAGGCCTTTGAGTCTACAAGGTCCATGTTAGAACAGAAGCAGGAGGGGCCCCTCAGCTACATCACTGCTCACGACTGGGGAGGGGGAGCTTTGCAGCTCCCATCAGCTCTGACCAGCAAAATATGGCAGGTGTCAGTCATAGAGCTAGTTCAGAGGGCTGCACTGAGGTTTATGTGGCCTGGAAGACTGCAGAGCTGGCTGGGCCGTTGCATGGTCAGTGAGGCTGGGCTTAGCTGACCTTCAGCAACACTCCAGGAGCTAGATGTATTTCTGTGCCTATGGAAGATTCAGAGAAGGGAGCCAAGGGCTGAGGTGCTGCTAGTCTGATTCCAGCTTGTACTACATAGAGAGGAACCAGTGCCAGGGTGATGTCTGATCATGTCAGCATCTATGAGGCACTCGTGTCCACTGTCACTCTTTTTAGCTAAGGAGTAGGTCTCCCTGCATCACCAGTTGGTGATGACAGTAATTGTGTTTAATGTCACTGTGCCCTGTTGATCCAGGTGATCTGGTTTAGAAGGTCAGGGCTGGTACTAAGTTTTATTTACAAGTAAATACATGCATGGTAAAAATGATTAATTTCAAAGAAGAGAACAAGGAAGCTACAGTACAGGGGGTAGAAGACCAACACAGATGATAGGGTGGCATGGTAATGACTGGGGGTGGAGAAGTGTCATCCAGGACTCGGCATTCCTATGTGCCTAGCTCTGGCCCAGACACTGGCGAAAATAAACAGACGTGTACGGGATGGGGGAGATGCTTTGAGATGAATACGAGTAGCATGCCAGTACACCAAAGTAAATAAGGGGAGTGGGATTGGGAATTTTACAGGAATAACTTGAGTAAGGGTCTGAAGCAAGGGAGTGAGTGAGCCAGCTCTAAGAGTTCAGGGGAAATTCTCCCTGGCAGAGGTCAAAGGTAATGGGGGACAGCAGATAGCAATACATACAGGGCCTGGAAGCACCAACCATTGTGGAAGCTTTGGCTCTGAGTGAGGTAGAAGCCTCTATGGCTTCTGAGCAAGAGGAGCAACAGGGTCTGGAATCATTGCATTGGGCTCCCCATGGCTGCTGCCGTGAGCACAGGTTGTTGGGGAGCCCTCATAGAAGCAGGAGGCAGACAGAAGTGTTGTCTCAGGGAGGAGTTGTGGTGGCAATGGACCGCTGCCTGACAGGAGCCAGATTCTGGATGTAGAGTATTTGTAAGAGGAGATTGACCAGGTTTTTCCAGCAGCAGAGACAGCGAGCAGAGGGGAGACACAAGGGAGAAAGATAAAGACTGACTACAGGCTCTGGGGTCTGAACTGACAGCAGCTCCATTCTCCCAGGGGCCGAGCTGGGGAGGAGTGTGAGGATGGATTTAGGGGCATAGGGGCTTGCTCAGGGCAGGGCCCTTGAGGTGTGAGCTGTCCGTCATAGCTGAAGGGGATAGCCCAGCAGAGCTGGGGCTCCAGGAGGAACTCCAGGCTGCAGATGGACACTTGGAGCTACTTGGTGAAATCCTCTAAGATGAACAGAGCAAGATGGGCAGGTTTTCACTGGGGAACTGGCCAAGGAGATGACAGGAGGGTACACAGAGGAGGGTGGGACCTGGGAAACCCGGGGAAGAAAGTGCATGGAGCGAGAGACACATGGGTCACTCAGCTGCTGAGGAGTCAGGGACCAACCGACCGTGGGCACTGAGAGTGGAGCTGCCAGCACCTTTCCTCAGAGCTCTTGGGGGAGAGGGGGGAGCAGGGAAGTAGGTTAAGGCTTTTGCAGCTGAAGGGGCAACCCGAGAGGAAAGACAGCAGAGGAGGAAGGTAAGGTTTTCCAGAAGACAGTAGGTCTGGTGGAGCTGCTGGCCTAATACCAGAGACAGGGAGCACAGCTGGAGGGAGCTGGCCTGCATGTCTTAATGGCGTCTTTCAGTTAAAAAGGAAGCCAGGTCATGGGTGTTGGAGGCTTTTATGGGACACTCAGAGTGGGGAGTGGGGCAAGGCCTCCCTAGTCGCAGTGAGGTTGAGTTGCAGCTGTGGGGAAGGCAGGACATTAGGACTGTGCTTTAACTGCACAAGTACAGTAGAGCAAGAGGCAGATCTGAGTTCAGAGGGTTGTGGGGGGGGGCAAGGATTTAAGCTGGCTTGGTCACTGGTGGGTGCTACAGCAGGAGGGCATCCACGGAGTAAAGACCCCCAGGAGACAGAACTAGTGACAAGATGACCAGCAGTCAGGTTATGGGGGTTCCAAGGTTCTGGCAGAGCCCAAGGAAGAGGGTGGGCACAGGTGTCAAGAGTCCCTGGGCTGTGCCTTGGTGTTCACATCACCCAGAAGAACTTCGAGTGATGCGGAGGTTAAATGGGAAGGTCAGAGTTGAAACTTCCAGGTGGTGTCACTGGCACGACAACGGGCAGGCAGGGGCTACCTGGCCCCTTAAGGGTATGGGAGGGCAAAGCCCCACTGTGGCAAGGACAGGTGTCTGGGCCAAGGGCTACTAGCTCTAGGGACTCCTGGCAGTGACATATTAGGTTATCATAACTGTATTGGGACAGGGGTTCTCATTCTGTGCCGCCCGTGGGTGCCTCCAGCAGTCAGCCCCAGTGTCGGCAGTGAAAAGAAACCCAGAGTGGAGCAAGAAGGAGCAGAAATGGGTAAGGTTAAGGGGGAACTTTACAGAGACTTCCAGGGAGAGGATACCCTGACCATCTCCTCCTCAGGAGGTTGGGAAGCAGCTCTTAGGAAAATAGCAGCTGAGCTTCAGGGCCTGCTGGGGGCTGGACCCCTCTATTGTTCCTGAACAACCCAGCGCGCACAGCAGGGGCGAGCGGCGGGCTCTCACCTGAGCTTGCTCTTGAGCGCATTCACCTCGCGACCCATGGCCTCGTTGCTCTCAGTGGCCTCATCCAGCTCGCGCTGCAGCTTCCTGCGGTTGGCATTGATGCGCTGCGACTCCTCCTCTGCCTCCTCCAGCTGCCTCTTGAGCTGTTTGACCTTGGCGTTTCCTTTCTCTGCCTATCGAGAGAGTGGCCACAGGTAAGAGGCTGCATGCCAGGGAGCCGCAGGCCTGGGGAGGCGCAGGGGCCAGGCTCACCTGCTCCTTGTACTGCTCGGCCATCTTGCGCTCATCCTCCACCTGCAGCAGCACCTCCTTCAGCTTCTTGTCCCGCTGCTTCAGGGACTTGGTCATCGCCTGCTTCTCTCTGCACAGGAAGGGGTACCGAAGACGGTTTCAGACACAGCTGGCTCCCGACAAATCACCAGTATGGGTCAGGTGGGAGATGGAACCTTAACATCCAGCTGAGTGAGTGAAGGAGACATCAGAGGCCATAGGCTGTGTGCCTGTTTCTCTAACATCCAGAGCAGGCTACTCAGTAGAGATGACAGATTTGCGTTATGGAAAAAAGTCTGGGACCAGAATTGGGGGCAGTTGGGGGCTGAAAGGTGTTGAGAATGTTCTCGCCTGGACTCTGGTGACCCTTACACATGTCCCTGACTGCCAGATGTCACTGGAGTGGACACTTCAGAGGAGTGGACCAGAATGCGTGTGTGATGCACCAAGCTGCTGCTAAAAGGGGATCTGACCACTGCCTCAGTTCACCCCTAATTTACTTGTCTATCCTTGATGATTTACTTATTTATTTGGAAGCTGTAGTGGAGAGATGGATAGAGATCTTGCATTCGCAAGTTCACTTTCCACATAGGGACAATGGTCTGGTCCGAGCCTGGTCAAAACCAGGAGCCTGGAACTCCATCCAGATCTTCCGCATGTGTGCGGGGACCCAAGCACTTGGGCCAAGATCTGCTGCCTCCACACACACACATTAGCAGGGAGCTGGGTTGGAGGTGGAGCAGTGGGGATTCCAAACCAGAGCTCATGGGATGATGGCATTGAAGGCAAAGGCCTAACCCACTGCACCTCAGCTCTGACCCCAGATCCCTAATTTAGAGGAAAGGCCTTTCTGCATGTGCTGAATGTAACAGTGTCCCTGCAGTCAGAGGTTCCCCTAGGCAGCAGTGCCAGTATCCAGCTCCCTGCTAGTGCACCAAGGAAAACACCAGAGGATGGCTCTAGTGCTTGGGTTCCTGCCCTCACATGGGAGACTCCAAAGAAGCTCTTAGCTTTGAACTGGCCCAGCTGAGTCAGTTGGGGAGTGAACCAGAGAATGGAAGATCTCTCTGTTGTTTGCCTTTCTGCGACTGCTTTTCAGATAAAAATGAATAAATCTTTTTAGACATAAGCACCATGTGGTCCTGCGAAGGCTGACGAGGGCCATCACACCAGGAATGGCTTACGTCCTAAGAGACTGTTCTAGGCCAGGCAGAGACACACAGCACTTAGCCGTTTCCACTCATTTCTCACAATACTCACTGCACGGGTGCCACTGAGCAAGCTTCTCAGAGCTGGCCCCGGTCACCAGCAAACGAGCTGCAGTTTGGAGCTCCAGGTTGCTCTTACCTGGCCTCCTGCTCGACCTGCTCCTCCAGCTGTGCAATCTTGGCCTCCAGGGCTGCAATAGTGGACTTGAACTTGGACTTGACTGCCCCCTCCATCTCCTGCAGCTTGCTCCGGAGCTCCTTGTTCTGCCGTTCAAGCTGCTGCCTTGCACTCTCGTTCTTCTGGGCCGCACTGCGCTCTGTGGCCAGCTCATTGTTGAGCTGCTCAGCCTGGGGAGGAACACGAAGGATCATGAGGCAGAAGGCAAGAAGGCCAGGATGCAGCTCCTGCACAAGGCCCTCCGCCTTCCATCCAGCTTATGAACCTTCTCCTCCACAGGCATCCAGTGCCACCCAGGCCTAGCCAGGGCCTGTCCTCAGCTACCCTTCCCATCCTGTGGTCTAGTCCCAAGCCTGCTGTCCATATTTGAGGGGCTTTGTGTCTTGTGATGGGCCGCGGTGCCTGTCACACTGTAGATGCCCAGCAAGCATTTTCACTCCAGTGGAGGAGCCAGACACCCTGCAGTGTGGCTCTTGGGGCTCTGAAGGCCAGGTTTTAGAAAGGTCTCAGCATCGTGACATCCACCAGAGGAGACCTGGGTCTCTACATACAGGTCTTTTACTGTCCCCCTGCCACTTGGAGACTGCACACAGCAGGGCAGGCCTGTGACAAGAGACGTCCAAGGCAATGTGAGGCTCCAGTGCCAGTGGTCGTGTCCCTCCTGCTGAGGTCCTCGTGTGCTCTGAGCGATCGGAGAGCACTGGTCTAGTGTCTGTCAGTGGAGCCCTACTCGGGGCAAGGAACAGCCGCCGAGTTTGGAAATGCCAACGTCCCCAACAGGCCTGCTTCCTGGAGCCTTGTGCTGCCGGCTCTGGGCAGAGGCCCTAGGCCTTGTGCAGCACGCACCTGCTGTGTGGCTTTACGGACACGGTCGTTCATGGCCTCCATGTTGCCCTGCTCCTCCTCCAGCTCCTCCTCCAGCTGTGCGATCCGGGCCTCTAGGCGGCGCTTCTCATCCTGCAGCGCGTTCCTGAGGGTGACACTGGTGTTGGGGGCCTCTGCCCTCCGCTGGGAGGAGCAGCGCCCCAGGGTTGCCCTCAACTTGTAACTGAGGACCAGAGGACCCATCCAGAGGCAGCAGCTAGGAAATGAGCTGGGATAAGGTGGGTACCGGCTCCCCTCCCTGACCCTGCCCAGCAACTCTTGGTACACACCTCGCTGCCTAATTTAGATGAACACAATTCACCATGCACTCAATGAGGAACCTGAACAGCTTGAGGAAACGCCTCTTCCCATCACAACCCCAGGAGAGCATTCGGCATTGTCCCATTAAAAATAAAGGCCCAGGCTCCCGTGAGCTGTCTCCTTCCCCACCCTCCCAAGTGGCCCCATACCTTCCGGACAAGCTGCTGGCCAGCTCCTCTGCCAGCTCCTCCTTCTCCAGGTCTGCCTGTTTGCGGGCTCTTTCTGCTGCGGCCAGATCCTGGAGGCGGAAGGGAAGCTGCTGTCTGCCTGGAGAGGGCCAGCCAAGTCCCAGCCCCCGAGTTCACCCTGCCATGTCTGGGATGACCCTTGAACATAAGCATTCCTCCTCCGGGCTCAGGGGAGGCCCCAGAAACACATCAGAGAGAGCTCCTGTCTTGGGGTGCTCTTGTGAGGGAAGCCCACGCATGTGCGCTACCGAATGAGGATACCTGGGGAGCTAGGGTTGCTCCCACCAGGACCTCCACTGAGGCTCTCATGGCCACAAGGCGGCTCTACCTCTTGTAGCTGCATGAGGTCTGCCTCCAGACTCTTGGCTTTTTTCTCGTTCTCTTTGGCTGTGGAAAAGATCTCGTCCCTGGAGGCACGGGCGTCGTCCAGCTCTCTCTGGAAGTCCTTCATCTGAGCCTGCAGGAAGTAACCGGTAGAACAAGCTAAGCAGCCCTCACTGGCCCCTAGTTCTGCCGCCCAGCTCAGCTCTGCCTACTAGCACTAGCAGGGTTCTTTCTGGAGCCCCAGGTAGCCAGGCTCAGCAGGCCTAAGCTGTGGAGCCCCTGATGACCATGCTGCATCCGTGCACAGTGGGAAAGTGACCTCCAAAGGCTAAATGGAAAACTCGGGCTGAGCTGGCACTGACAAAAACAGGTGGATCTACTTCCTGCAGCCTCTGTGGGCATGGGGCTCAGGAGGGTGGTCACTCACCTGCAGCTTTCGAAGCTGCTTGATGGCCTCCTCGCGCCCTTTGATGGCCGAGTCGGCCTGAAGCTCCAGGTCCTTCAGGTCGCCCTCCAGCTTCTTCTTGGCCGCCGTCGCCAGGGCACGCTGCTTCCGCTCGTCTTCCAGTTCCGTCTCATACTCGTGAAGCTGAGTGAGAAGCAGAGATGTGTGCTGCCCAACTGCCCTGGGCGGTGAGTACCCCATCCACACGCAGCAGTTCACACGCTCCCGCCTGCATTCCCCCAATGGGGCGCACCTGTCTCTGCAGCTGCCTCCTCTTCTCCTCGTTCTGCTCATCCCGGGCCTGGAGATCCCTCTCGAACTGGCCCTTGAGGGCCTGCATGTTGACCTCCAGCCGCAGCTTGGCGTCTTCGGTGGCTTGCAGCTCATCCTCCAGCTCCTCCAGCTGTGTCTTCATCTCCTCCATCTGCGTCTCCAGGGCTCGCTTAGATTTCTCAAGCTCGTGGACCTAGGGGACAGCAGACAGCACCTCTGATGTGAGCTTTGACTCTGGAAAGATGGCTCAGAAACCCCCGGGGGAGGCAGCATTAGGCAGGAGAGCTAACTCCACCTGTGCTCCATTCCTGATCACCCACTGTGAAAGAGGCCCAGAGCCAGCCTCCCCTTGCCCCAGCCAATAAGCCTCAAGGGAAAACTGGGGAAATGAAAACCAGGCAGAGACGGTCATAGGTCACTCACGTTCTTGCCCACGTCGTCCTTGGAGCTGACCAGATCTTCCATCTCGGCCTTGAGCATTTTGTTGGTCCTCTCCAGCTCCTCCTTGGCCTCCAGGGCCTCTTCCAGGGCCCGAGCCAGGGATAAGGCCTTGGTCTCCTTCTCCCTGGCTTCGGCCTCAGCTCTGTCCCTTTCGTCTGCGTACTTGGAAGAGATGTTCTTCTCCTCGGCTAACAACTGCAACACACAGAAGACTCAGAGGTGTCATTAGTGGGCACCCCTGAGGTTCACTGGTTTGCCAGTTCAGAGCAGAATGGCCGTAGCTCTGTGTTTATCTAGGTGCCGGCCAGTCATGAGGAGTCTGCGCAAGGAGCAGATAACGCCCTTGCTTCTGGCTCTCACCGCCCAGGGTCAGCTGGATCCTTGGGTTTGGAAATACTTCAGGCTGCCCATTTCAGTTAGGGAATGGCTGCATGACCACGACTGAGGCCAAAGTGACAGTTCTACCTGCCAGAGGCCAATTATTCCTTAGTTATGTGTGGCCATGAAACAACAATCTTACAAAAGGACCCTAGGAAAATGGGAAGTATGAATGGACCTGTACCTGCTGAGCCTTTTGCTCAGAGAAGCAACCCAAAGAACATTCCTTCCTGGCATCAATCTCACCTTCAGGGGACCAGGGAAGTGTATCAGACTCACTTCTAAAGGCCAGAATTCAGACAAGGCTGAAGCAAGGACTCACCCAAGCCACAGTCAGCACAGAGCAACTCATGCTGGGTTTGACAGGAAAATGATAGAAGCCATGTCAGGCCCTGGACAGATGAGGAGGGAAGACAAATTGGCAGTCCAGAGGGGGGAAGGTGATGGAAAAGGGAACAGGAGGTCATGGAGAAGCTTGGGACATGGGGGCCAGCTGGAGAGCCCCTCCATCCGGGGCATCTGACCTCATGGTGGAATTCCCCGGTGACTATATCTTGCTCTGAAAGGCACCCAACAAATAAGCTGTGACCATACAGCTGCTTCCCACCCTGTTTTAGCTTTGCCGTGTGCTTGAAATTTTATGTAACAAATGGCAAGGCAACACAGTAGTTGGAGGAGTCGCAGCTCTGAATGGCTTGGAGTGCTCAGTAAGCAGTGAGTGAATAGAACAGCCGACTCCTTAGGGCTGGAATCCAAAGTGTGACTGCATTTGCACCTGGCCCTGTGGTACTGGGATCTGCTAATGTCCACACTCTGACCTAGCAGCTCTCGTATATCATCGTCTCCCAAAGCCAGAGAAGACGGCTTGCAGTGTGGGATACCTACATTTCATCTCAGAGTGCCTGCTTCCAACTTCCTGCTCATGGGTACCCCCTGGGAGGCAGCAGTGAGTAGTGATGGGTACCCAAGGGAGCAGCTCCCTGCCACCTTTGGGGGAGACCCAGATGGAATTCCCAGCTCCTGGCTGCTTCTCTCTGTCTTTTGACAAAAACCTGAGACATTTTCAAGAAGGAAAATTAGCGTTCCCATGCTTCCAATGAGGCAGGGATGGGATGCAGCCTCCTCCAGTGCCAGTGTGCTGGCATGGAGTTCAGGCCGCAGCAGCCCTCACCTGATCAAACTTCTTCTGCTTCTTTTCCAGATTGGACACCAGTTGCCGCTGGTTGTCCAAGTCCACAACCAGGTCGTCCAGCTCCTGCTGAAGCCTGTTCTTGGTCTTTTCCAGTTTATCGTAAGCAGCTGCTTTCTCCTCAAACTGCTGGGTGAGACTCTCAATTTCCTTCTGGAACTTCTTCTTGCCTTCTTCCAAGGATTCCACAGTGCTGGCAAAGTCCTGCAGCTTCTTCTTGGAGTCGGAGAGCTGAAAAGGAGTAAGAGGAGTGCCTTGAGTGATTCCCCAAGGACCGCTTTGTCCTCAGTGAATAGGTCCAACAGCAGGGGGAGCCAGTGAGCTAAGCAAAGCAGAACCTAAGGCTCAACCATAGAGTAAGGACTGTGGCAGTACCTGGATGTTCAGGGTGGAGATGTGACGCTCCAGGTTCTGCTTGGCCTCCGTTTCCTCATCCAACTGCTCCTGCAGGCTGTTCCTCTCATCCTCCAGCTGGCGCAGCTTGGTGGACACATTGAGTTTCTGCCGGGTTTCTTCTTGGAGCAGCTCCTACAGAGGACAGGTGAAGGGTTCAGGGATCCATCCCAAGGAAGGCCATACCCAGGTGCCCCCTCCCCTCTCGAACTCTGGCAGGATACTCACCTGGGTGTCCTGGAGCTGGGACCCAAGGGATGCCACCTCCTTGGCCAGCTTGATGGCCTTCCCCTCGGCCTCAGTGAGCATGCCCGTGACACTCTCCACTTCATTCTGAGGGAGACCAGAGCCTGGTTAGTGGAAACTTCTAGAAACAGAGCTTCATTAAAGATGGAACCATCCTTTTTACTTCACACACATCCCATATCCTCATGGGCTTAGACATAGGGTGTCCAGTGACTGTAACAGACCCTGATGACAGTAGCTGTGGCTCTGAAGGCAGATTTGCCACCTGCAAGCCAGGGTCTCTGGCCCAAGTCTGTGGCTTCTTGGAATCTGCTGGGGCCCCAACTATGTGGGCTGGTCCCTGACCCCCACCAAGCAGGCAGAGAGAAGCAGTGAGCCTGGGAGTCCAGATGCTAAAGGCTATCCAGGCTGATCTACTTCCTGACACTGGAGAGGTACACCTCAACTCCCCAGGGATCTCGCCCCCACCATCACCTTTTCCCATCCGGAGACGCAGACCCAAAGTGTCAGAGTCCTTTGCTGCAATGTCTGCCCCTCCTTCCAGCCCCTGTGACTGAACAGCAGGGCTGAGGGGACCTCGGCCTGCCACCTGCCTCTTCCCGTCCACAACGAGGGTGGGTGTGACCTTGACTCCACCCTTCCAGGACTTTGCCTTTCCTAGGGAGGCAAAACTCCTGCTCTCAACTGCCTGTGGAAAAAGTGTCACACTCACTGCCTCCCCTGTCCCACTGTCCCAGGTTGTCAGCGCATGAAGTATTTATCAGAAGTGGAAGGTCAGACCACAGGCCTCTGCAAAGTGCAGTAAAGGCCAGTCATAAGCAGGCTGTGACATTCCTCCACTGAAAGCCCTCCTAGGGTGTCCTGGCACCCAGAGGAAAGATCAGCAGCGTCAGCAGCTACTCCCGGCTCACCCTCCACCGTGCTGCTCCTCCCGGCTCAGCCCTCCTGTTCTGCTGGCCAAATCCAGTCTCTTCCAGTTCTCCCGCTCACCCCTGGGCTTTTGCACAGGCTTTCCCTTCTTCCTGGGTGACTTTGACTTACCCACCGGATTCTGCCTCCTGCCCAGGCCAGGCCCCCTTGCTGTCAACACTCAGGACAGCATGAATCTCCCCTGTCCTGTAGGACTTCACGTCCACAGATGTGATCATCAGTGTCTCCCAAGAGGGAGGAATTCTGTTGGGACAAGGACAGCATCTGCCCTCTTCCTCGCTCAGGGCTGTGTCTCAGTGCCTGCATACATGTGCTCAATAAATGCTTGTTGGACAAAACAGATGAAAGCTTCCTCTGAAAGACTGAATGGGACAGAGAGACCATGTCACCCCCCGCAAGGCACCTCCACCTGCTGGTCCCAGGCGGCCGGGAGGCGACACCTCACCTGCAGTTTGTGGACTTTGTCATTGAGCTCCGCCCGGGCCCGCTCGCCATCACTGCACTTGGACTGCAGGTCCTGCAGCTGCACTTCCAGCTTCTTCTTCTTGTGTTCCACCTCCTGCTTCGCCTGGCCCAGAACCCGCAGCTCACCAGCCAGGTCCGCGTTCTCCTTCTCCAGCGTCTGCTTGGTCTTGTCGAGGTTTGCCTTGGCCTGCGCAAACAAGCAGAGAGGGCAGGGAGGCCTGAGACCCACAGCTGCCAAGGCACCTTCAGTGGGAGCCACAACTGCCTCACTCCCTTGCTGTGCCAGGGACCTGTGCCCGTCATCTCCAGGCAGGGAACACGGGATTGCCACCAAGACTGCAGGTCCCTTCTGACCCCTCCACTGCAGCTTCAAGCACATTCTAATAAATTTTACATGAAAACTGGGAGTCTCAGCTTCACTTTTTAAAAAAGTCACATGTTCTTGGTCATGACTGGTGCTAGTTACAGCAGTGGGGACTCTGTTAAGATCCACTGAACAGTGGTAAACTTCACTGGGCATACCTCAGTAATGCTGACTCTCAAAACAACAAACCAGAGAGCTAGAAACCAGGGCTGGCTTTCCTCTAAAGTAGTTGTCAGTTGGGTCAGAGTGAGGACTGGCCTTGGACTCCACTTGGCCCAAGACCCCAGTACTCCCTGTTGTCCTTTTATCATCAGTTATGCCCTACTAGATCTGTGAATCAGAATGATTTAGATTTCAAATTATTTTGGATTTGGGCATATTTGCATTTGCACTTTGAGGCACCTCGGAGAGGAGCCTTGAGTGTGAACATGGAATTTGTTCATGATTCCTGTATGCCTTGTGTATAGACCTGCATCTGGACCCCAGGATGGCATCAAAGGCAGGATCTTCCACTTGGGGCATCCTGTAGAGCACTCAGCATTGTGGATTTGGTGCATCTGGCCTTCAGTCTTCCCAAGGAGGGAAGCCCAAGCCGCCATTAGGCGAGGCTGCCAGCGTGGTGCTGGCCCACGGATGGTCACGGACAAGCCTGCTGCTACGTACCCTCTTGAACTGCTCCAGCTGCTCGGTGAGCTCCTCCACGGCCTGTGTGTGTTTCTGCCTCATCTCCTGCACCTGCGCCTCATGAGACCGAGTCTCCTCCTCCAGGGCTTTCTTCAGCACCGTCACCTCCTGTTCCCTCTTGGCCCTGTTGGAAGGACACAGGGGATGGCCAGTGGGTGGAGACTGGGGTTCACCCTTGACCCTGTTGTGCCCAGGAAGGAGTGCTCTCCCAGGGTGTGGAGCTGGAGTCCCCATCACACCCCTCCCTCCCTCGCTGTGTGATCTTGGGTGATTCCACAAACCTCTCAGGGCCTGCAACTTCCTCGGCTGCTAATGTTGAATACTGACTCCTACTTCCGGAGCATTTGTTCTGTGCCAGGCCCTGAGCTAAGTCTCACACAAGGGCATGGGCATTTGGTCTGGCATTTAAGATGCTGGGTAAGGGTGCAGCCCAAGGGCGATGTTTTTTAGCATCTCCTTCAACAGTTTTTGATTTTTCTGAACATTTTACAGCTGGCCTGATAGCAGACAACTGAAGGAATGGGCAGCCTCTGAGTGTCTCGGTCCCATGTCCACAGGTTCAATCTACCGAGGAGCCAAGATGTTCAAACCAAACACTGGGTCTCCACCGAACACAAAGAGCCTTTTTTTTTTTTTTTTTTCTTGTCATTTCCTAAATCAGGCAGGCATCATCAAGCCTGCGGGCCTTCTAAGTCACTTGGTCTGGCCTCTTCCGGGCAACTACAGGTGGGACCAGAAATCCAATACACATACAGTTGGCTAAATTTTTAAGTGGGTCATTTTGTGTGGCCTGCAATGATGTCACAAACAGCCAAGTGAATAGAAAACAGGTTTCCCGGCCCTGCCAATAGAGGTGAGCAATCCCATGGCCTTCACACTGTATTCGTGCCTGCCTATCACCTGGGATTGGGTGAGAGGATGTGGGAGGGCGCACACAGGCTTCCTGCATACCCCACAGTATTTTATAGGAGAAACTTGGGCAGCCATGGTTCAGGTGTCTACAGGCTCGGGGTGACTGTGATGGTATGTCTATCAGTCAGAGCCACGTGTGAGTGAGCAGATGGCCTGGCTAGCCAGTAGCACTGCGGGACCCCTCACCGGAGCTCCTGCTGGGTGGCTGTGGTGTCCAGCGTGTCCTCCAGCTCTGTCTTGAGTGCCTCCAGCTCCTCCCCCAGGTCTCGCTTCTGCTTCTCAGCCTTGTTCCTGGCGGCCCGCTCTGAGTCCAGGTCCTCCTGCAGGTCTGAGATGTGGCCCTCCAGCTCCCGGATCTTCTTCAGGGCATTGTTCTTCTGGGACATTTCATCCTCCAGCCTGCCAGGGACCAGGATGAGTGTCAGAAGTGAGACCCCAGGATGCCTAGCCTTCTGTTACCTCACAGCTTAGTTCCAGATTGCTTGCTGGGACCAGGTACGGGTGCTGTGTGGATAGCAAAAACACACTGCACCTGCACCACTTAGACACCGGGCTGTACCGCCTAGAGCTTACACAGGATGTGATTGCCAAGGTCAAGCCCCTGCTGTGACACTGCCCTCCCTTATGAGTGCCAGTCAGAGTGCCAGGGGACTGGCCAGGCAGCTGTAGGGCTCACACCTGAGCTCTGCCTCTTGCAAGCCCTGGGACAGACGCCTGCTCCTTTCCCCTCTGGGAGGCTCAGCCAGCCTCTCCTGGGAGAGGCAGGGAGCAGCATACACCTGACCAGGAAGAGGCTGCTGGGAAAAGAACTTGGCAGGGTAAGCAAGTCAGTCCCCTTTAGGGCTATTGCTCCCACTGCGTGCCCAGAGTGAGGCCTGCAGTAGAAAGCCAATCCAGAGCCAGGAAGCAGGGATGTGCACCAGGGACTGAGTGGGAGTGCCCATGGAAGGGACTGTGAGGAGAACCAGGGCTGCTGCATGTGGTGGGTCGGAGTGGGGAGAAGGATGCACAGAACCAGGGAGGAGGGACCCTGGGGAGGCAGGTCAGCTCAGCCTTAGAAGAGCTGATGGAAATGAACTCAGCGGCAAGTGGAAGTTCAGAAAGGAGCACAGATGAGAAAGGCCTGTGCAGCTGAGGGGAGCTGGCAACAGAGGGAAGAGACGAGACTGGAAAAGACGGTGGTGCTTACAGGGTGAGGCCGTAGGGACCCAGGCAGGCAGGCTTGCAGAGGTGTGCAGGAGGCCTGGCCTGGGAGACTAAGTCTGTGCCAAGGGCCTAAGGCCCCCTGAGCCCCAAGGTAGCCACTGGCAGCCTGACAGGGGCCCCCAGGATGCTACCTGGCCAGGGCCGCCTGCAGCTCCTCTTCCTTCTTGGCCAGCTGCATTTTGAGCTCTGCAATCTGGGCCTGGAGGTCGGCAATCTGCTCGTGCAAGTCACTGGCCTCGCCGTCCATCTTTCGCTTCAGCTTCTCCAGCTCCTGCCGGCTCTTCTCCTCCTTCTTCAGCCGCACTGCAACAGAGAGGTGGGGGGCTCCTCAGGATGAGGCCCGGGATCAGGCATTTTACATGGCACTTGGGGGCAGGGGGAACAATCTCTCTCTCTCACACACACACCAGGAACCATAGCCTGGGTCAACATCTCACAGCAGCGAAGTCAGCCCCCATCACAGATGTTCTCATGGACTGAGAGTAACGTGGGGGGCGTGGACAGAACCGTCGTGCTCAGAAGGACCGGTCATGCTCGAGCCGCCCCTGTCGCGGCCACCTTACCTTCCAGTTCTGAGATCATGGATTCATGCTTGTTTTTCAGCTTAGTCAGGTTTTTGGCCTTCTCCTCCTCCTCTGCCAGATTGGTTGTTAAATCGCTAATCCTCTCTTCCAGGAGTTTCCGCTCCTTTTGAGGGAAAAGAGAGAGACATGTGCTTAGCTTTTTTCTTCAGAGATTGCATTTGCAGTCAGTTGGCGTAAATGGTTGAAACCCACATGATAACCACATGCTACCTACAGTCTAAACTGATAAAGGGAGGGTCCTTTAGCATTTCTAGGAGCCAGCACAGCACATAAAGACACCTCCTGCACCACCATCACCCCGTCTGAGTGCTGGTTCGAATCCTGGCTGCTCAGCTTTCGATCCAGCTCCCTGCTAATGTGCCTGGGAAAGCAGTGGAAGATGGTCCAAGGGTTTAAGCCCCTGTCACCCATGAGTTTCCAGCTCGTGGTTTTGACCTGGCTCAGCCCTGGCCATTGCAGCCATTTGGGGAGTGATGGGAGACATCTCTTTCTCCATCTCTCCTTTATTGTCATTTTGCCTGTTAACCAAATCAAGAAATCTTTAAGACATTTCCCGAATTGGCCCTGTCTCAGTTTACCCTGTGCCTCTCCTTCCATGGTCAACCCAGGGAGCATCTTGTCACTGCCATGGATCTTTCGCACAGTGGCTCAACCAGCTGGGGTGCTCTCCCACTCCCCTAACTGCACCCCAGTCTTCAGGTTACCCCCCTTAAATGTCACCTCCTCCAGGAAGCCTTCCCTGTATACCTGTCCCCCCCTACCTGGGTGTTCTACCCTTACATTGGGTGAACATTTCCTTAGAACCTTAATTCTAGCGGTCATTAGTGGTCACTGGCTGATACCCCACAGGATCAGTTCCACACACAGCAGGGTCTTTCTCTACCACGCATGCCCAGGACCCAGCACAGAGTCGGCTCACAGAAGAGGCCCAGCTACATTCAGCTCAAAGAACTAAGAGGAGTCCCTCCACTCCACCCTGCCTTGGTGGGACTGGTTGGCGCTCACTGAGTGTTGCCAACATGTGTCCGTGGCCTTGGCTCTGGCCTCACCCCTGCCCAAGCCCACACTCACCTTGGACAGCTTGTTGTTCTGGTCGTCCATGACCAGGATGTCGTCTTCCAGTTTCTTGATCTTGGCCTCGGCCGTGACCTTCTCGAGCTGGAGCTTCTGCCTGGCAGCTTCCTCCTCCTCCAGCTGCTCTTCCAGGTCCTTAGGTGGGTAAGGAAAAAAAAAAAACAGTTTTATGGGAGGCACAGCTGCTGCCATCTGGGACCTCGAGGGCCAGCAGGTCCCCTCGAGGCTGAGTGTACCAGTGCCCTGCATGTTGAGTCTCCTTCCCAGAGGAGGAAACATAAGAAAGCTCCCTTGCTTGATGGTGCCTCATGGGGATGGTAGGCACCACAGGGCCAGGCGGCAGGGAAGTTCAAAGTCTTTGACATGCTTCCCTTCCTAGATGGAGGTTAACACCCCTGTCCTGGAGTGTAGGCTGAGCATAATGGCTCCCTTCTAACAGAGGAGACCTGGGGGAATGGCTGGTGTGTAATGGCAGATATTAGACTATGGAAAGCATCCCAGCATCTCTCCCTTCATCCCCGCTGTGGGGAGGGTCACTGCCATACAGTGAAGACACTCAGCAGCTCTTGAGACCTCAGGCCAGCATCCACGTGTGCATGCCACAGGAAGTGGATCACAGCCCGGACACATCCTCAGATGATGCAGCCCCAACCACCATTAGACTGCAACCTCATGGGAACCCCTGAGCCAGGGCGCAGTGCGGCCGCTCTGAAAATCCTGACTCTGTGGGATGGGTATTCACCTGTGAGCTGCTAAGCTTGGGACATTTTGTTATGCAGCCACCGCTAGCTAATACAAGGCCCCTGCATACAGCATTTGAAGAAAAGGAGTTAGCCTGTGAACAGAGTGGGCTCTCTAGGGCACCTGTGTTGAAACTCCAGTTCAAGTTGTGTCGTCCCAGGGAGATGGCTGCCCCCTCCAAGTCCTCTGTTTGACAGCGACAAGCACCACTGGCTGCCAGCACTGAGAGTGAAGCAATTTGCTACCCTCTGTGGGCGGCCCCTGCAGCTCCTTACCAGCATCTGCTGGGCCATCTTCTTCCTCTCTGCCTGTAGCTGCTGGCTCCGGTCTTCCTCCTCCTCCAGGCGGGCCTCCATCTCATGCAGGATTTCCTCCAGCTCCTGCTTCTTGGCTGCCAGCCGGACGCGCATCTCCTCGGCCTCTGCGTACAGCTCTGTCTCGGCCTGCAGTTGTTCCTGCAGGAGGGTCTTCTCCTCGGACAGCTGCATGCGGCGAGAGAGGGGGCTGATGAGTTACACGCTGGGGGCACCGGAAGCCAGGGGCATGCCCGCTGTCCAGGATGCCGCCTGTCCTTGGCAGTGCAGCCGTCCGCAGCCCGCACCTGCGTGTGCTTCTGCTGCAGCTCCTGGAGCTCGCTCTCTGCCTTCTGCTGCCGCTCCTTGATCTTCTGCAGCTCATCCTCCTTGGCCTGCATCTCCTCCTCCTGCCGTGTCACCTGCAGCA
The DNA here is from genome assembly GCF_030435755.1 of Ochotona princeps. Classification (NCBI taxonomy): domain Eukaryota; kingdom Metazoa; phylum Chordata; class Mammalia; order Lagomorpha; family Ochotonidae; genus Ochotona; species Ochotona princeps. The sequence goes on along the minus strand of NC_080855.1, from coordinate 19,034,607 downwards.
GCGGCTTCACCTGTGCACGCACAGTTAGCCCATCATTCACTTTTTAATTACTTAGTTCATTTGAGACGCAAACAAAGACTTTCCACCTGCTGGTACACCCCCAGTTGTCCACCAGGTCCAGGGCTAGGCCAGCCCAAAGCCAGAAGCTGGGACTTCATTCCGGATCTCCCATATGGGTGGCAGGGATCCAGTTACTAGAGCCATGGCTTGTTGCCTCCTAGTGTCTGTGTTAGCAGGAAGCTGGAATTGGGAGTGGAGTTGGGTAGCAAAATCAGGCATGCTTATCAAACCCAGGTGTCTTAATTACTGAGCCAAATGCCTGCCCCCATCATTGCTTTTGTAAGAGAGATGTTCTTGTCCTAGATTAGATCGGTGGCTCTAAGCCAGGGACCATTCTGGCCCTTGAGCTCCACTCAGGGCACATGGGGTAATGTCCAGACACATTGTTGGCTGTTGGTTGGTACAGCTGGGGTGGGGATGGGGGTGCAACCAGCATCCAGCAGGTGCAGGCCAGGGATGTTGCTCCCCATGCTTGGGATCTCCCAGCCCCAACACAGAATGAACCAGCTCCCAAAATTCATAATGACAAGAGGGAAAACTCAGTAATGACAGAAACAGGTACAAAACAAAGGAGAAATACCCTCTCCATGAGCTCCACCATCACTGTCATCAGGACAGTTCCTGTTGGAAACCGATGCTGTCTTCTGCCAAGAAAATGAAGACTCCCTTCCTACAGAAGTCACTGCTACCATGGCTTCCCTTTCCTTCCAGTCTTTTCTTAGATATCTTTATTTAATTTCAGGGTCACACTGCCTGGATGCCTACCCTGCTTTTCTAGCATAGCATGATAAGGTATTTCTGGCCCAAGCTTATCACACCATGTCTGCATCTTGATTTTGAGATAGCCTTGGTTTTGATGATGAAATTACAAACATTCCATGGATGAGCACACTGCCTCTTGGGAGAAGCGTCCTGCGAGGGCTGGACGCAGGGGTTTTACTCAGTAAACAGGACTTCCATGGACACCCTCAGTTCCCGATTTGCTGTCACTGGAGATGGTCTCCTCAGGACAGTCTCTGAGAATTTGGGTAAATGGAGACTGGCATTTCCAAAAAGCACCTCCCTGTGGTCCTTCCACTGGCTGACTCATTCCCAGATCCTTGTTCCCAAGCCCCCGCTAAGCATTCATGTGACTGATTCAGGCACTTGCCATCAGCAGAAGGGAAACTGTTTTTCGGCTCAGGGCCATTTAGATATTTATTATAACATTCACAAGCCAGAGTTATCGATTGAAAAACTAGCCTGTGGCAAGGTGGGTAAAGCTGCCACCTGTGGTGCCAGCACCCCATAGGGGTACTAGTTCGAGTCCTGGCTGTTCCTTTCCAACCAAGCTCCCTGCTAATGTACCTGGGAAAGCAGTAGAAGATGGCCTAAGTGCCGGGGCCCCTGCACCCATGTGCAGACCTGGGTGAAGCTCCTAGCTCCTGGTTTTGGATCAACCCAGCCTTGATCATTGTGGCCATTTGGGGAGTGAACCAGTGAGAGTGGAAGACCTCTCTCTGTAACTGTCTTTCAAATAATTTTAAAAAATTAACCTGCTGTGGATTTATTCAACTTTGAGCTCCACCTACAGGTCCTTGGCAGGGCCAGATCCAGTGATGTCACAGACCATATCATGAACTTCTGACTGCGACTGCCTGGGTATTGTCTGCTGCCCCACGTGAATGGATCATTCATGTGTGTGAGGACCCTGGTGGCTGTGCCCCCCTGCACGCAGCAGACACTCGGGAAGTGCTGCTGGGTGAGGAAGGCTTGTGCCAGTGGACACGTTCAAGGGTCTTGCAGCCAAGCAGGCCTTTGTGCAAATGCCACGATGCAAACAGCCACACTGCAGCAACCAGCGCTTTTCCTTCACCGGCAAGAAAAAAGAGTGAGTGCTGATGTGAGCAAGGAGCAGGAAGTCTCTCCAGAGAACCAGAACAGCCAAATCCCAAAGAGGGCTCCGTGTGTTCCCTTTACCAGGCATTCTTGGGGTGACAAGGTCAGCAAATCTAAGAACAGGCTAGCTGCTGCCAGGGGCTACCCAGGGGGAGTGGGTGTGGCTAGGAAGTGGGTGTGGCTAGGAAGTGGGTGTGGCCATCCACTTGTTCACTTGACAGCTCTGAGACCCAAGCGCCAAAGAAGGAGGGGCTTTTTCCTTGTGTGCCAAGTTGGAGTACAGGCCTTCAGCTCACTCCTGCATTGGCTTGCCTCCAGTGCCACGCGAGCAGAGAGGAGCGTGGGAAGGGGTCCTGTGGCCGGCCCCGGGGTGACTCACCTTGGTGAAGAGGCGCCACCACTGCCAGTTCCGCAGCTTCAGGTAGGCGGCACAGTTCCTCTGGATCACCTTCATGGCTGTCAACTGCTGCTGCCGCTTGGCAAAGGCTCTGGGGAGAGCGGAGCAGGCTGTGAGCAGCCCTGACTGGCACCGAATGTGACTCACCCTGCTGGCCATGGCACGCTGAGCCCTGCCCAGGGTCATACCATCTTCTCCTAAACCTCTGAGTATTGGCATGAGTATATAAAAGTAGTTCAGAATGCTTGTGGAAAATTAGGTGGGTGGGAACCAGTGTTGTGTCCTAGCAACTTAAGACACTCCTTGGAGTATCAGCATCCCATGTGAGCACCAGTTTGCATTCTGGCTGTTCCACTTCCAGTACAGCTCCCTGCTCATGCACCTGGGAAAACAGTGCAGGATGGTCCAAGTGCTCAGACCCCTGCTACCCGTGTGGGAGGCCCAGATGAAGTTCCTGGCTCCTGGTTTCAGCCTGGCCCAGCTGTTGAGCTAACAGGAGGATAATCTCTCTCTGCTCGCTCTCCCTCTCTTTAATTTTGCCTTTTAAATAAGTAAATAGGGGCTGGCACCATGACTCAACTGGCTTATCCTCCAGCTTGCAGCACTGGCATCCCATATGGGTATAAGTTCATGACCCAGCTGCTCTGCTTCCCATCCAGCTCCCTGCTTGTGGCTTGGGAAGGTAGTGGAGGACGGCCCAAAGCCTTGGGACCCTGCACCCATGTGGGAGACCTGGAGGAAGCTCCTGGCTCCTGGCTTTGGATCATCTCAATTCCAGCTATTGTGGCCATTTAGAGAGTGAACCAGTGAATGGAAGATCTTTTTTAAAAAAATTAAAATTACCCCAGTTATTCTGGAGACAGAAGGGTCAGCAACTGAGAAGGACCTAACAATGAGGCCCATGACTGGACCGAGAGCTGCCAGATCCAGCCTGAACTATCTCGAATCTACTTTGCCATGGCTCAGCCTGACACAGTCACCGCTCCTCAGAGACCGGTGTGGTTTACACCCAACAGGAAGAGCTCCATGGGAGACAAATGATTTTTCTCATCTTCCAGGAGAGAAACACAGGGCTAAGAGAGGGATGATATGGCCCAAGGCTCCGAAGCAGCTAAGCAGGGCAGCCAGGAGAGGCTGCGGGTAACAGGCTTAATGTGTCCCCTGCCTGCACTTGCTGGCACCTTCTACTTAGATCTCAGGTACAGGTGTTTCCTCCCCTGAAAGATAAAGCTGTCATTCCCCCAGTAGTGATGCTGTCTCAGAATCAAGCTCCCAGCCCCACCCCTGGCCTTGCGTGTTCTTTGCCCGTGTTGTGGGCAGGCTTTAGGATGTGGGGAACTGTCCTTACTTTCTGGCGAGGTAGCCGCGGCACATGGCCTGGAAGGCCATGATGACGTCTGTGATTTTCAAGTCCCGCTCCTCCTCGAGGTGCGCCAGCACACCCGTACGGAAGAAGATTTTGCTCTGCCCGATCCTGTACAAGTTGGGGTCCAGTTCCAGTGCTTTGATCTGCAAGGGGAGGAGGGAGGACGTGAGCGCCCGTTTCCAGCCTGCCCATGTGGCAGGTGGAGAAGTGTTTTTAAAGATGGGTGCCCACCCACACCTCCCACAGCACCCTGGGGCAGGCTGGGCTCACCATGAGAATGCAGGCCTGCTTTCCATCCATGAAGCCCTTGGGGATGGCATTTGCTGCTAGGATCTCGTAGCTGGAAGCAGGGGCAGGAGTCACGTCACCGTGCCATCTCTGCTCCCCGGTCCAGCCCCACTCCCCCGTGGCCCCATGGCTCCGTGGGCTCACCGCTGGCGGAACTCCTGGAAGACAATCCTGTTGGGGAAGCCCTGGCGGCAGATGCGGATGCCCTCCAGCACCCCGTTGCACCGCAGCTGCTCCAGCACCAGGAACGCGTCCAGCTTGCCAGACTGTAGGAAGAAGGCGGTGACTGCTGGGGTGGGCCCCGAGCCAGGGAGTCAGTCGAGAGGCGCAGGGGAGGGACCAGACCAGGTGTAGCCCTGCCCATCCTCTCTGGGCTTGTAGGTCCTTCCTCAGGTCTTGTTTGACCCATGACCTCTCGCCATGTGACGAGAACATCTGCTGGCTGGACACGGGGACTGCTTCTATGTCAGTCCCTCTCCCTTACTTCCTGTCTGCCATCCATTCCACAGCCCCTACCTCCTACCTCTCTCCATAGCCATTGTCTCTCCTACCCATTCACTCACCTCCTGCCTGCACGACCCACCTGGTCATCCACCTCTAGTCTTGGCTCGCCCCTCCATCCCATGGCTTGATCTGAGATGTCAATCTGACCTCCTTTCATCCCTGCTTCAGCCCCTTCACCCCTACACATACAATGTGGGGTGGGCCCTGGGCCAGGGAGTGAGTCAGACAGGAAGAAGGCCAAGCTCTAGCCAACACACAAGGAGCTCATGACCTGATCCCTGCCTCACCCTGCCCCATTCCCTACCTCACACCATCATATCCAGGCCAAAGGAAACAGCCTGCCTAGCTTTGCCTGCCTGGACCATTTCTCACATCTGCACTTGGGTCCAGCCACAGTCCTCTGCCCAGAATATGCTTACCGTGCACACCCATCACCCTCCACTTTACCAAATCGATGTCCACTCATCCTTACAGTTCATGTTCTGGGGAAAGTTTGCTCTGAGCTCAGGTTGGGGAGGGGCCTGGCTCTTTGGAGTTCTCCTATTAACCCTGTCCCAGCACTGGACTGTCCAGACCTCAACACACCCAGTGTCAACTCAGATGGACACCTTGGCTGGGCCATTCCCTGTTGGGGCTTCCCTGGGCATTGCAGGGTGTTTAGCAGCAGCCCTGGTTTCTCCCTACCTATTGCCAATAGCATGCATGGCTCTCAGTTGTGACAACTAAAAAAACATCTCCAGAGACAACCCAATGTCCCCCAACTGGAAACACCTGAGCAATTACAGGTGACCACCACACCACATCCAACACCAAGCACTGGGCACAGATTGCAGCCCAGCGAAGTTTCCATGGCATCAAGCAGGGTTCGAGCTGCTTCACAGTGGGTAAACTTAAGGAACACAGTCCCTTCCTCCTTTGCCTTCCTCTCCACCAAAGATGGGGAATGGAACGGGTCTCTGGCTGATGGAACCCTCAGGGTGTGTAGGGCAGGGGTGGGGAGGCCAAGGTCAGACACCCTCCCCGCCCTACCCCTGCAGCCCAGCTGGTCCTTGGGGCCTCACCCTCTTCTCGTGGTTGGGGATGATACAGCGCACAAAGTTGGGTGTGGTGTTGCGTAGTGTGGTCATCAGCTTGCCCAGCTGCTCCTTGTACAGCTGCCCCACAGTGCGGAACATGCCCTTCTTAGTCTTGGAGGAGCTGGGCAGAGAGCTCTCCGTCATCTTGGCCATCTGGTCCAGCCCCACGATGCGGTCCACTGCAGGGCACAAGAGTGGCATCATTTCTCTGCATCCAGCAGGCCAGAGGTGGCCACCCATGCTGGGGGTCTTGGGCGAGCGAGGGCTTTGGCTAGTTCCCCTTGATAGACATCATCCATTCAATGTCCCTTCTTCTGCTGGCCTATAGTGACACCTGCAGTTGTAGGGATGGAAGCTTCACAGGGTTGGGCTTCCAAGTCTACCTGAGAGTTTCTGGTGGGGGAGACAAAGAACCAATTCCCTCTGCTACTGTCATAGAGCTCTGGGAGTCAGGCCTGCTCTGGCTGCTCCTCACCAAGGAGCCTTGGCTTGGTGCCATACTGTGCCTCTGTTTCCCCCTTTTCAAAACAGAGATGACCAAAGCAAGTTAAGCTGGTGATGGCTGCTTATCTCCCCATCAGCCCCAAATTCTTCTTACTATGTGCCAGGGACACACCATGACCCATGGATATCCCCTGGGTGCCTGGCAGAAGAAGACAGGCTGTGATTGGGCCAGTGCTGGACAGTGCAGGAAATGAAGTATGCTAAGAGGAAGGGAGCAGGGTGAAGAGGGAAAAGGGGGGGCTTCCTAGGGTAAAGTCAGGGCACAGGGACTATCTGCTGAGTTGATCTTTGAGCAGAGAACAGGGAGGAAGCCACACATTAGGGCACACTGCTAGTGGCGATGATATAACCACCATCATCATCACCAAGAGCCTTGGTCTTTCAGAATGACAGATTTCACCAGCCCAGCAGGTGTATCACCTGCCCATCCCAACCCTCTTAGTCTCAGGCGGCATCAATTCTGCCCCCTCGGGCCCTATGAGGTCCCATGTCTTCAGCTCTTGGCTTGGCTGTCTCTCGCACAAGTCTGTGGGGCTCCTCACGAGTTCCAGGTAGACCCAGGCTCAGGAAATGCTGCACAGCTGGCCTCTCTCAGAACCAGGGAGGCAAGAGTCTTGGCCCCAAGTCCACAGGTTCTGTGCTGTGGGCACGGAGAGGCAGACGCAGAGCACAGAGCCTGCCTCATCTATGCCTTGGCTTGCAAAGGGAACCAAACGAGGTGTCCAGAGCAGCAGCCCCAACAGTACCTGGTAGCTTTTGGGGAATGTAGATTCCCAGGACCTCCTAGCCCACAGGCCCAGAACCTTAGGGTGGCGGACACCTGTGCTTTGACAATCCACCCAAAGGATCTTGATGCCCATTTGGGTCTGAGCACCCACCCTCTTTGAACAGCTCTCACTGTTGCCCTGTTCTTCCTGCCAAGAACACCGTAGTTTCATGAAGCTGAGTGACTTGTGCCAGCTGACACAGCTGGTGTGTGGCCCAAATGAAGTCTGTCCTTCCTGGGGAGGGAGGGGGCCTGGGCCCTGCCTTCTTGCTCGGTTCAGGGCTGGCATAGAGGCACCCAGGAGCCATCCTTCAGGAGTAGGTGGAGTGTCTCCATGAAATGTCACCAGCACATGCCCAGTGTGGTCCTCACTCCTACCCCAAGGGCCTCCCCTCCCAAGCTCCCAGGGCAGGTGTATAACAACCAGGGGTCGCTGGAAGAGATGGCAGACTTGGGAACTCAGCCCTCCAGCTCAGAGCAGTTTCTGGGGACAGGGAGGGCCTTACCATCCTTCCACAGATCAGCCACAAACTTGTCGGAGGAGGCATTGAGGAGGGAGGTCACATTGTCATTCAGGGGGTCCATGTTCTTGGTCAGCCAGGCACTCGCATTGTAGTCCACCTGCCGAGGACCAGCCCACAGGTCAGTCACCCTCTTCTCCGCTGGCAGTCAAGGCCAGGGCCAAGCGCTCCCACTCCCCTCCAGGTCTTCTGAGGTTAGAGTGAAAGGGCCATCAGTGGCTGCTGCGATGAGAACCCAGAGACACACCAAGCACGAGCTCCAAGGACAGTCTGTCCCAAGGTCCTGCACACAGGGAGGCAGCAGCAAAGCAAGCCCAGAACAGGGGCCCAGGAGGGATGTGGCTGCAGCCACATGCCCTCCTCCCACAGCTAAAAATCTCCCCTATGGGCACGTGAAGGCAGTGGTCCAGATGCCTGCATCCACTTTGCTGTGCCTGGAGTTGAGGTCCAGCTCCGGCTCCTGACTCCAGCTTCCTGCCAATGTGCACTTTGGCAAGAAGTGATAGCGTAAGTAACTGGCTCCCTTCCACCCTCTGGGAAGATCTGAACTGAGTTCTCGGCTCTCGCAGTTTCATCCTCTGGCCCCCACTGAAGGCATCTGCGGAATGAGCCAGAGGACAGGAGCACCTGATCTCGCAAATAAACGTTTTCACAAAATTGAAAATTCAGCTGGATGGCAATCCTAGCTTAACATAGATTCCTACTCTCTGTCGGATATAATTTTTGTAACCTGGAGATTTTGATACATGAATGCACAGAAAATGACATATTATGCTTCTTAAATTACTGACTGAAGTGCTGATCATGCCCAAAGTCTTGATTTTATTATTATGACTCTAAAGCGAAAGAAGGCAGTGATGTGCCTCTGTGTGCTTACAGGACCTGGGTATGGTGTAGGAATTGGAAACTCTTTTTTTTTGGTGCACAACCCAGGTAGCTAACATTTCCAGTTTGGTGAGCCATGCAAGAGCCTCTATCAGCATTCCTCTCTGCAAAGCTGCCCCAGGAAGCTGGGCATGGTGCTGTACCAATAAAACTTTATTTACAAAAACAAACTGGGGGCCTAGATTTGGCCTCTGGGCTGTGGTTTGTCAGTGGAGAGCTGGGCAGGGGTTGGTAGAATACTCCAATTCTGCAAGCCAGACTAAGTTGTGACTCTGTGTGTTATCCAGGTCACCAGGGAGTCACAGGGAAGGGTTCTGGATATCCCAGAAAAGACGTGATGGTAATGACAATGATGACAACTTTTGCAGAACCCAAGTGGGTGGTCTGTTGGTCATTCTGTCCCAGTTTTATTCTCCTGCTACATTCCCCTTTCAGCAACAAGGTTTTAATATAAGAAAGGGCAGCATGCCCGGAATTTATTACAGAGGTGAGGTCGTATTCCTTAAGATTCTGTGACAAGGGCCCGGCGGCATGGCCTAGTGGCTAAGGTCCTTGCCTTGAACGCACCGGGATCCCATATGGGCGCCGGTTCTAATCCTGGCAGCTCCATTTCCCATCCAGCTCCCTGCTTGTGGCCTGGGAAAGCAGGAGAGGATGGCCCAAAGCCTTGGGATCCTGCACCCACGTGTGGGAGACCTGGAAGAGGTTCCTGGTTCCTGGCTTCGGATCGGTGCAGCACCGGCCCGTTGCGGTCACTTGGGGAGTGAATCATCGGACAGAAGATCTTCCTCTCTGTCTCTCCTCCTCTCTGTATATCTGACTTTGTAATAAAAATAAATAAATCTTTAAAAAAAAAAGATTCTGTGACGAATCTGGGCCAAGCTGGCCCAGAGGTTCAGCCACTCCCAAGCAGCCCCTGCTCTGAGCGCCCACCCCTCATCCCCCAGAGCAGACAGCCGACTGGGCCCAGGGCTGGTACCTTCCCAGCGTAATGGATGATGGAGAACTCTGTCTTGTCCTTGAGCTGCTTGGGCTTCTGGAACTTGGGGTGGTTACCCTGCTCTGAGCACAGCTTTTCCACAAAAGACTTGTCTGTGGCCTTGGGGAACCAGCACTCCTCGTCCAGCAGGGCCAGCACACCTGGAGGGTTGTTCTGTGGGAGACAAGCAGGGCAGAGTTCTGGTGAGGCAGGCTCACCCTGAAGCAGGAACCTAGCAAACAGTGATGCTGGAACCACCTGTGCACAAAGATGGACCTAGGCTCCCAAGCCCTCTGCCCCATCTATCCTCACGTGACAAAGTAGGGGCCGACAACACAACATGCTATTGTTGCTGCCCCCTGGTGGGCAACATACACACAATAGCTCACAGATTTGGAAGGTGTGTGGGGTCCAGGGATCAGCTAAGGGCAGGCCCCACACATGTGTGAGTGTGACATGACTCCTTCTGCATGTCAGGGCGGAGGGGTGAGGGGGTTCCTTACCGGTCGCTCAATGAGCTCAATGCAGGGCTGCAGGTCCAGCCCAAAGTCGATGAAGTTCCACTCGATGCCCTCACGCTGGTACTCCTCTTGCTCCAGGATGAACATGGTGTGGTTGAAGAGCTGCTGCAGCTTCTCGTTGGTGTAGTTGATGCACAGCTGCTCGAAGGAGTTCACCTGGGAACACAAGACAAGGTGTAAGCTGAGCACTTCCGGAGGAGGTCACAGGCTGGGAGCCCTGGGGTGGGTGGGGGACTCCACCCACGCAGCTTGACCAGGAAGGGGCCTCCCACGGGGTATGTGGATCCCACAGCCTGCACATCCTTCCCATGAGAGCATGCTCTGCCATCTTGGCACCCAAGTGCGGCTTGGGCTCCAGCAAATGCTGCCTAGAATTCACTATGGCTGGCAAGGCTGCCACAGGTCCTATGGCCTACACACACCCGTTGGAAGGAGGCTTGTGCCCTACATTTGCCAAGTCACCTGTGCATAACCTTGTAAGGCTTGTTCCCCTCCCCGCGTCACAGGTGTGGAAGCTGAGGCTGAGAGCAGGAACAGTTCTGCGGTAGGTATCTCTACCGATTCCAAGACCTACTCCTTCTAACAACGTTCCTCCAACTCCTGGGCAATAGGATCCAGTGTCCATGTCTACAGTGACCATGAAAGCAATTCTTGGTTTGAAGAGAACTCAGGTGGGAAGGAGCTGGTGAGGGTCAATGCTGAGATTTTGCTTAGGATTATTGGAGAGATGTGCTGTTTTCTGCCAGTTGTTTCTGGGGGAATAGCCTGGAGTTTGGGCAGCCATTTTGCTCACAAGAATGGAGCTGATGGAGAGAGAGTTGGCAAGTGATCAGAGCCTCCTTTGCTAACCCCTCTGGCCTCCTCAGTGTCACAAACAAATACACTTCTGGATGGGTTTCTCATATGCTCAAGGATGTAACCCTGACCAGGCTGTGACCAGCCACATGCCTTTCCCTACCATAGTCACTTGTCTGAAGTGAAACATACAGAGAGCTAAGAGCACACTGCATGGTTCCAGGTGACTGTACCTCAAAGATCTCAAACCCAGCAATGTCCAGGATCCCCAGGAAGGAAGCCCCTTGCCGATGGGTCTTGTCCAGGGCTTTGTTCACACGGCTGAGGATCCAGCGGAAAAGGCGCTCGTAAGTGGCTTTGGCCAAAGCCTCTATGGCAAAGTCGGCCTGCAGCAGGGGAACAAAGGGAATATGGTTATTCCCAACCACACTGCACTTGCCTCACGTTCTTGTATCTCCATGACCTATCGTCCATGCTGAATAAACAAAGGAAATGACACCATGTCCACAGCCAACAGGAAACTGCAGATGGAGGTGGGGAGGGCAAGCCCTAAGGAGTGAACGTGGGGATAATGAAAGGGTTCCTGCTTCGTTTCTGAGGTCACTTAGGCATAGTCAGCCCTGCCTCTGGAAAAGGACACAGTCATTTCCACAGAGAAGTCTCCGAGATCAAATCTGGGGCCTACAGCTAAGAGATCAAGATAAGGTCACAAAGGAAGAGAAGCTGCTGTTTCTGGGTGGGAGTGGCGTGCTCAAAGCCCAACATGGGACTGGATGTAGGGGGAATACAGAGGTGGAATGGTGGGTGGGTGGATATCCAAGTGTGAGGGTGGACAGATGGTTGGGTGGATGGATGGGTGAGTAGACAGCTGGCTAGACACACAAGTTGACAAGTGCGTGGGTGGACAGATGGCTGGATGGATGGGTAAGTGAATAATTGGCTGGGTAAACCACAAATGTAAGGATGGACAGATGGTGGGGTGGATAGATGCACAGGTGAGTGGATGGATGGATGGATGGATGGACGGACAGACGGACGCACAAATGACAGATGGAAAAATGAATAATTGAGTAGGTGGATGAGTGTGTGAGCGAATAGATGGCTGAGTGGGCATGCAGATGATTGGTGGGTAAGTGTGTGGAAGGCTGGATTTGTGGGTAACTAACATACAGAAGAGACTTGAGAAAAAATGGCAAGTACATCATTACCTGTTCTTTCGTTTGAGCTTTCTGTACCACATCCCGGCCAACCTTGATACGTGGAGTCAGAATGGATCTGGTGAAATCTGTCACGTTAATTCCCATGAGGTGGCAAACTTTCTGGGCAGCTGCATGGAGAAAAGAGGCCTCATGAGCTCAGCACAATAGAGGAGATGCAGCGAGAAAGGTGCATGGCCCGGGATGCTTGTGGTCTGTGTATGCACTGGCTCTTTGGGGGGGACGTGGATGTTGATGTTGTGAAGATAGCTTGCAGGAATCCTAAAAAGAGCTGTCTTGGCTGACTTCTCCCCTTCATGTTCTACTAAGAGGCAGTGAAGGGGGTGTGCTGCTGATGTGTTCTAATGAGGAGCTTAGGGTCAGATCGCTCTGCACCTAAGTTCTTGTCTCTTTCCCATTCAAGTCCTGTGACTTTGAGCAAGTTCTCTAACCAGATGAAGTTATGTCTTCCTTAGCTGTTTATTTTTTATTTTTTTAAAAGATATATTTATTTTATTACAGTCAGATATACAGAGAGGAGGAGAGACAGAGAGGAAGATCTTCCGTCCAATGATTCACTCCCCAAGTGACCGCAACGGCTGGTACGCACCGATCCGAAGCCAGGAACCAGGAACCTCTTCCAGGTCTCCCACACGGGTGCAGGATCCCAAGGCTTTGGGCCATCCTCTCCTGCTTTCCCAGGCCACAAGCAGGGAGCTGGATGGGAAATGGAGCTGCCGGGATTAGAACCAGCGCCCATATGGGATCCCGGTGCGTTCAAGGCGAGGACTTTAGCCGCTAGGCCATGCTGCCGGGCCCTTCCTTAGCTGTTTAAAGCTCTTGTCAACCTTGCTGGGTTGTCAACAAGGTTAAGCAAGTTGAAGGGTGTAAAATGCTGAGATGTAGCCTATATTCTGTATGGATCCGCTCACGCATTCTAGGATATGTGTTGCAGCAGTGTTGGTAGGAGCAAATTGTTGGAAGCAATCTAGGTGTCCACTCAAGCAGGAGCAAACACACTGTGACATTTTTGTAAGATGGAGTATTATCTCACAACGATCCCCTTTCCTCACCCTATCCATCCCTGGCTCTCAGCGGGGACATTCTTGGCTGTCACACTAGAGGGCGCTACTGCTGAGCAATGGGCTTGACAACGGTGAGGAGTGGGTGGAACAAAACCACGCTGCAGTCTGATGCCGATAGTGTGATGTGATCTACGTCAACTTTGAACAGCACATCCTAGACAAAGCCATAGCCTAGGAGCACGTTGTTGGGTCACATGTGTGAGCATACAGAAGTTGGCTGGGAGAGGACACAAGGAAGGACAATCATGGCTACTGGGCACAGGTTCAGACAGGAGAAAGGGACCAGCTGGGAGAACAAAGCACATCCACGTTACCTCCACCATTTTCTTTGCTTTGAAAGACAAAGAAATAGAATATGTTACTGGCTATCTATTCTAGATAAGGGCTCTGTGGATTGTCATAGAATCACATCTATTTCTGCATTTAAATGGATATATTTTTTAAAAATCTGTTCATTCACCTCTTCCCTATCAGGAAGGTGAGAGCTGCCCCATGGCTTGCTCGTGTAAGACACAGGATAAGGACAGAGGGTTTGGGATTTTTTTTTCTCAACTCCCTTTAAGGGAGCTGTTCACTCCTCTTCTTTCCCTGAGGGCTGCTCCTGGGAGGGAGGACTCCATGAACTTGCCCTTTGTGGTATAATGGGCGGGTTCTAGCAAGCTGGCAGAAGCGCCATAATGGACAACTGTGCAGCACTGGAGGACAGTTTATGCAAGCACACACTCTGTGATGTTTACACAATCACGAAACCCACCAGCAACTCGCTTAGACACGTAACTGCACAGCCTGGGGCAGGTGGACAACTGGAAAGTGGAGTTCTCTCAGTTTAGCCATAGCCAGCCTGGTGCCAGCCAGGCAACTGCCCCCAGACGCCAACGGCCAAGGTGGTTGATGGGCACTGCAGCTAAGAAAGATGCTACTTAGGACTCCCACTTCCTGTAGCAGGGCGGTTGGTTCAAGTCCCATTCCACATCCCGTTCTGGCTTCCTGCTCAAGTGCACCCTGGGATGGGTAAAGTCCTTGGGTCCTTGGATGAACTTCCTGGTTCCTAGCTCTAGTCTGGCCCAGCCTGGGCTGCTGTGAGCACTTAGGGAGTAAAGCAGCTATGGAATAGCTCTGTTTCTCTCTGTGCGTCTCTCAAAATAAATAAAAATATGCCATTAGAAGAAAAAAAAAAGTCTTCTTTAGGGTAAGAGTGTCAGATTGAGGGAGAAAAACACAAAATGTCCAGTTAAGCTTGAACAATCAGACCAACAAGGACACTTCCTAGTGTGGTTACATTAAAATATTGTATCAAGCTTACTTATAAGTGCCTGGGGCCTGGCACAGTAACCTAGTGGCTCAAATTTTCGCCTTGCATGCTCCGGGGTCCCATATGGGCACTGGTTTGCATCCTGGCTGATCTACTTCCCTTCCAAGCTCCCTGCTTGTGTCCTGGGAAAGCAGTCGAGGACAGCCCAAATCCTTGGGACCCTGCACCCGTGTGGGAGACCAGAGAAAGCTCCCAGCTCCTGGTATCAGATCAGCTCAGCTCTGGCCATTCCAACCAGTGGATGGAAGATGTTTCTCTTTGTCTCTCATCACTGTAAATCTGACTTTCAGTGAAAATAATTAACTGTTTTTTTTAAAGTGCCTGTTGTTCATCTGAAATTCACATTGAACTGTCTTTCATCTGACAGTGAAACCGCTTCCGCCTCCCCAGCAAGCACACATCATAACAAAGCTGACTGCTGTGCCGCCGTCTGCTGCGTCCCCAGGCCTGGCACGTATTAGACGCTCAGGCACTATCTATCTAACACAACAGACAAGTAGCGGACATTACAAGAGACCAGGCTTCTGTCCGATCTAAAACTACGATGCATCTCCTCACCCTGAGTCTAGTAACTTTCCTCCGCGGAGTCTTCAGCAGTAACATTAGAAGGAAGAGAACAGTTGGGGTTATAACCAGAGACTGTTAACATTCCAGAGATGCCACGATCCTCACTTACCCACGGGGGTTTCATCCCAAGACCCCTTCCCCTTCCAGCACAAAGCACCAAGTGCTCCGTAGGCCATGGTGTTTGCTGACACATACATGCCTAAGACAAGGTTGAATTTCCAGATGGGGCCCCGTCGGAGAGGAGCAGCACTCAATCAGACAGCCATAACCGCACCCTGTAATGAAGTCACGTGAGTGTGGCCTCTTGCTCTCCCTCTCAGAATGCCTTATTATGAGAATCTACTGTGAGTCTGGTGGCTGATAACAGTAACTGGTCCATGGAAAGCAAAACAAACGAACAAACCACCACAGACAAGGAGGACTCCAGCATGGCCATGACCCTGCCTCCAGGCCCCACCTCCAGAGCCATCAATTACAGGGGAGTGGGACACGTACCCGTGTTGTCAGGCATGGATGCCTGGTCTGTGTTTCTCTCCTTCTTGAAGACGATGTTTCCCAGCTGCAGCACCGAGGACACCACCTTCAGCACAGCTGCGGGAGGCAGAGGAGTGTGCGTCAGACAGATGTCAGCCCCAGCTCGGGGCCACAGGCACCTGCGTGACTCCTTGGAGATCAGTGAGCCCCACCATCAACCCCCTGCTCACACAAGACAGATCCCCAGGGCTGGGGGACAGAGTCCTTCCATGTGAATGCTATGAGACTACGGTTATCAGGGACTACCACGTTCATTTACATACAGAGGAAGTTTTATTGGAATAGAACACAGCCACCCCATTCATTTACATACCATCTCTAGCTGTTGGCACACCACAGGAGCAAAACTGAGCAACCATCATGAGGTGCCCAGAGTCTAAAATACTATCTGAGCCTTCTAGAAAATGCTTGTCAACTTCCACTAGAGAGCAGAGAGAATGACTCATTGACATCCACTGACACCCAAAATGATGGATCTCAAAGACATGGATGCTGGATGCAAATGACGACATACTGGGCATGTCTATTTATAGAAAGTTCCAGAACAAGAAAATCTAACATACATGTCTAGAAGTCAGAGTGATTGTCCTGAGCTGAGGGAAGCTTCTGGAAGGTGTACAGGGAGTATCTGGTGGGGCAGTTTGGAGAGCTGACTGGTGCTTTGTCCCTAACCACATGTGCTGCAATACAGGTGTGTTTAGTTTATAAGAACTCATTACACTGTATGTTTACTATACAATTTTCTAAATTTAAATAATGTTAATAAAAGCCCTTTTAAAACTCTAGGTTGTTTAATAAACTCTGTGGAGTGGGTTCAGGTTAAGAAGAGGAAGAAGGTAGAAATATTTTCTCTTTCCTGTTTAGTTGTTTCCAGGCTAAAATTCTCTGTTCCCAGAATACTTGGAACTCTTCTGACTCCATGGTCAGCTCATGTGGTTGTCAACCTGGCCTCTGGGTCTGAGAGGAGGGTGGGGGCTGCCTTGATCAGCTCTGAGCTCCCAGAGCACGATGCAGAGTCCAGACTCCCTGGGAGGGAGGGACACACAATTGGATGGTGGGGCATTGGCAGCTGGATACACAGAATAGGGTAGGGAGAAGGATGAACACGCACATCAAGCTTGGCTAAGCCGTGGAGTCAGGGAGACCCATTCAGAGACTCCAGCAGGGTGCCACTCTGCTGCCAGCGCAGCATCAGCAGCAACATGTGACCACAGGACCTCAGCCAGGAAACCACCTTCTACAGGGCTAGCATTCCAAATGGGTGTCAGTACAAGTCCCAGATGATCCACTTCCAATCCAGCTCCCTGCAAAGGTGCCTGGGAAAGCAGTGAAAGATGGCCTGAGTCCTTGGGTCCCTGAAGCCTTGTGGGAGACCCAAAAGAAGCTCCTAACTTCTAGCTTTGGATTGGCTGAGTTAAAGCCATTGCAGTCATTTGGGGAGTGAACCAGTAGATGGAACATCTTGCTCTCTCTCGTTCTCTGTAGCTCTGCCTCTCAAATTAAAGAAGAAATCACACTCCATGTGGAATGCATGTTGCTGAAAGACGAGATGGGAAATCAGGTCCTAGAGATGTCTTCTGGGTCCCTAGATCCTACTGTACCCGACACCAAATTGTTAAACTTTTCACCATTTAGAATTGAACTGCCATCTCTTTGGCTTGTGCGCACTTGGATAGAGCCCCGCCTTATCCACCTCACTGTATGAAACACCAACAGGCCATTTACCATCGAGTGCATCTTCCTTCCATTTTCCAGCAGCTGGCAAGTGCAGAGAGGAGCAGGAATCCAGCCTGGCTGGAGCAGGGTCCCTAATGACCCCCAGTGGTACCAGGACCACAAAAACAGCTCTCCTAGCCAGCCCTGAAACTTACACAGCTGCTCCTCTTCATTGAAGCCCATGATGGACATGGCCTCCAGTGTCTCCTGGAACATCTCGTCGTCCTGGGCAGCCGGGATGGGCACAAAGCCGTTGGACAGGAAGGTGTAGTTGTTGAAGCCCTCCAGAAGCAGGTCATCTGGAAGAAAGGGAGGAGGGTTTGGAGCTTGAGCCTGGACCGGCAAAATTCCTGTCCCCTTGCTGAGGTCTGGGCGGTTGGAACCCCTCCTACTACGGCATCCTGTGAATAGCCTCCACAGCCATCACAATGCCCAGAGTCAGTGCTGCAGGTTGGGCACTGCTCCAGGGGGCACAGCAGCCGAAACCCCTGGGTGGGCTCTGCTGGCTAAGCCACGACTCCTGATATCGGGTGGCATCCACCTGGAAGACAGGATTGCATTTATCTCACATGCCCCAAAGCCCCCTGCCTGCAGCCACAAAACTGTCTGAAGAGGTAGTTTGCTTTTTACTCACCCACTTTTTAGTCTTATCCAAATGGTGCATGTATATGAACTTTCAATATCAACTGTTACCAAAAGGTTTAAAAAATTAAAAAAAAAAAAAGTCGGGGCCAGCACTATGGTGTAGGAGCCTAATCTACCATCTGCAGTGCTGTAACCGCACAAAGATACCGGTTCGAGTCCTGGATGCTTCACTTCCAATCCAGCTCTGCTAATGATCTCAGAAAGCAGCGAAGGATGATACAAGCACTCAGGCCCCTGTACCCACGTGGGAGATCTGGAACAAGCTCCAGACTCCTGGCTTCAGACTGGCTCAGCTCTGGTTGTTGCAATCATTTGGGGAGTGATTCAGCAGAGTGAAGATTCTCTCTCCCTCCTTCTCTCTAACTGCCTTCCAAGTAAGAATAAGCAAATCTTAAAAAAATTACTGTCCCCCCAAAAAACACAAACAAAAAAATGCCTTTCATACGCCTCCTCTAACTTCTACCTTTAACTGCTGTATAAGCTGATTCTTCCAGAAGTTACAATAATCTCTACATATATAATGACATATATTAAGCTATTTCTGAATGTTTACTTTAGATGTTATCTACAGACTCCCTGATACAGTAGAAGAAAACTTAGCTCTCCCACATCCACAGCACCTTCATGTCCTCCGGCCATTCCTGCTTGAAGCAGGAGATAGGGTGTCTGTCTGAGTTGCTTGTCTTTGTAAATAAGATTGTATAGAAACATCCCCATTTCCTTGTCTGCTTTCTGCACTGCTAAAATGGCAGAACTAAATCACTATAATCAACACTGGGGATATGGACCCCAAAGCTTACAACAATATCTGGTCCTTTCGTCAAGCTCTTGGCCAACTGCTTGTTGGTACTGCTACATCTAGCAGAGGTTGCTGCTGTAAAGTCAGTTTCGATGTGTCATTCTGTTTCTCGTGCCCCCTTTGCTTTTCAAGTGTCCTTTCCCAAATCAGCCTCTAATGGGGCTGGAGTCGATGACCCTTTCAGAAAGACGTCAGCCAGATACGTTTCTTTAAAACAGAGTGCTTTTGTGGGTCATATGCCTTGGTAGCTGCTTCAGAAGTGCAAGGTTCAACCGACTCCAGACTCTGTTGAACTCAAACTGTGGGATTAAGTAAAACACCCCGACACAAGCCACAAGCCCGTGGGTCTTTGCCAAGACGTCCTTGGCGCAGGATGAATTGACAAGCGTCTGATTTTCTCCAACAACCTGCCCCCTCTTCTCAGTGTGATCATCAAGAACAGAAACGACCCTGAGGAATTTTAGTTGTTAGCCGCCTTCTCCTTGTGCAATTTCAGGGGAACCATATACCCCACACAGAACTAAATCCCCTCACCAGACAACCACCCATTGACTGGGGTGCCCCACAGAGGCAGGAGGAGGCCCAACATTCCCACTGCCCTCACCCCCTGGGGTCATGGCAGAGCGTCCCATTCTCTCAAATGCCAGTTTACCACATGCGCTGGAGGACAACACTTGCTCAGCACACCAGCTTGCACCCCAAATCGCCCCTCCTCAAATTGGATGTGGCTGCCCTCCCTGCTCCGTGGAGATCTCAGTGACGGCACTGCCCCACCCCCTAGTGGCAGAGCGCTGCAATACACCACATCATTCACACCTACCCATTTCAAAACCAACATAACCATCCTGTGCTGCAGAACGGACAGGAGGAAAGCGTGCCTTATTCCCACAACATCTGAGATGTGGACTTGGGACTAGAAGGCTGACGTGTTCCCTGGTCCACCATTTCTTGCAAGATTTGAATCTTCTATGAAGACCCTATAAAGACTACCTCCAAGCCTCTTTTAAAAATCTGTGCAGTGAGGGGCCGGCACACATACGGCAGGTGTGCAGTCAATGAGAAGGACAAGAACGAAGCCACATTCACTCACTGATGAGGAGGACATGTGTACCTGCCACCCAAGTCCTCCATCACCCAACCACAGATCCTGGCTTACGGGAAGGCTAAGTCCCCCGCCTCCCAGCCTTGTCAGTCACTTACTTCTCATCTTCTCCTTGGCCCCAGCGATCAGGTAGTAAAAGATGTGGAAGGTCCTCTCGTCCCGGGCTTGGCGGATGGCTCGTGATTTCTCCAGCAGATCTGGTTTGGGAGGAGTTAAGGACTCTGGGGGTGCTGGGGGTGTGTTTGCTCACTAACTTCCACCTTCCCCTGGGCACCCCACTCCCATGCCCATCAAGCCAGGGCCTGTGAGAGGCTCCTTGGAGCGCTTTGGAGAACCACAGAGCTGGGAAGAGGCGGTGAATCACTCAGGCTCCTGTCGCAGGTCTGTCCCCAGGACCAGTGACCTTGAACTTCAGCCATCACCCCAGGTGGATAAACGGGACCACTGGATGTTGTTGGCATCCCCCCAGCTCAGAAGGAAGTGAGAACAGAGCCAGAAAGCAAAGTATAAAGTGAGTCAAGCACCCCACAGAGAAGGGTGGTGGTAGGGTGGCAGGGTGGTCACGGCCAAGGGCTGTATACCCAACACCATCAGCAGCTCCTGTTCTTGAAAACCAAGGAGCACCAGGGGCGGGCAGAGGCCCCGGAACCTGGGGGTGGAGCATGAATGGGACGGTAGGCAGGCCCGTCTGGGTCTCAGTGGGTTAGCTGACTCTGAGCCCCCAAAGCAACTAACAGCCTGGGCCATCAGAGCCCCAAACACCCCATGCTCAGATTTCCCATTGCACCTCCCTGGCGGCTTGAGAAAAGCCAAGAACCTGGGCTCTGCCCCCAGTGCAGGAGGCAACAGGGCCCGGGATGGCCAAAGAAAGTCTTCCTAAGGAGTGTGGCCATGGGCCCCTCCTTGAGTGCTAATGGTCATCAAAGAGTAGCAAGACTTCCTGGTCCTTAGGCTAGAAGAGTTTCAGAAGTTTCCAGATTTTGGACAGGCCTTTCCTGGGTCCCCTGAGGCTCCAGATGGGACAACTGTGGCTAAGGAGTGCAGGCCCCAGCAGTATGCTCAAAGGATACAGGTCTCGATGTTGGCGCCCACAATGTAACCGGTGACATCAAAGTTGATGCGGATGAACTTGCCCTGGCAATGGGAGAACAGGTCACAGTGTGCCACTCGGCCCCGGCCCCATCCTATATCCTCTCCCCTACTTCAGCGAGAGTGGGGAGCCCTGGTGAGGAGAGCACATGGCCGTGTCAGCACAAACCCTATCTGCTCATCTCTGCCATTCCCACGCCCTGGGAGCAAAACGGGCACTTGCAAAACTTTCACAGATGAACTGTTTGGGACTTGCAATGACTTCCTGCCCTGCATGGCTCTGTCCATTTTAAAGGCAGGAAAACTGAGGCTGGGAGAGGCTTTGCCAGTGACACCTGTTCCCAAGAGGTTGAGTCAAGAGGAGAGGGCAGGTTTCTCACAGCCAATGGCTCAGGGGATGCTGAAAATCCCGGGAAATGGCTGGCTTGTCATCTGCCAAGCTTGCTTCAGGCATCCTGCAGTGATGAGGACAGCCAACACCAAGTGTCCATGCTGCCTGCCACTTTCAAACATCCTATCTGACATGTATGCAGGTGATAACCTTTTTGTAACTTACTGATCCTGGAACCTAGTCCTGTTTTAGACTTTTAAAATATGCACAGCATTGTGGCACAGTGGGTTAAGCTGACATTTTGTCATGTTGGCATCCTTTGTGGGATGTCAGTCCAGGCTGCTTCGCTTCCGATCCAGCTCCCTGCTAGTATATCTGGAAGGCATCAGGGTGTGGCCCAAGTCCTAGGGTTCCTGCCATGCACGTGGCCAACCAGGATGCAGTTCTGCCTGTGGGCTAGTCCAGATCTCGCAACTGTGACCACGTGAGGGAGTAAACCAATGAATGAAAGCTCTCACTGTCACTCTGCTCCCCAAACAAACTTAGTATCTTTTAAAGTCATGCCCACGAGCCCGGCGTGATAGCTAGCAGCTCAAGTCCTTGCCTTGAACGCGCCAGAATCCCATGTGGGCACCAATTCTAATCCCAGTGGCTCCGCTTTCCATCCAGCTCCCTGCCTGTGGCCTGGGAAAGCAGTCGAGGATGGCCCAAAGCCTTGGAACCCTGCACCCATGTGGGAGACCCAGAAGAGGCTCTGGGCTCCTGGCTTAGCTCTGGCCATTGCGGCCGCATGGGGAGTGAACCATGGGATGGGAGATCTTCTTCTGTGTGTCTCCTCCGCTCTATATATCCGCCTTTCCAATAAAAATAAATAAATCTTAAAAAAAAAATAAAGTCACACCCATGTAACTCTAGAAAAGACTGTTCTTTGAGCTTTAGTGAGAATCAGCCCCCATCCTGGGAAACACCCTCCTAGGGGCACACGTCCCCCAACTCCCAGTCCCCTGTATTAGGACCTATCAGCTACTTCTGGGCCCAGGGGTAAGTAACTGACTCTTTTACCGTGTCTTCCGGCCACAGGCTGAGATGCTTAAATGTGTATTTCTATCATGAATTTTCTTTCTCCTTCCGATTCTAACCGGGCATCATGCTGACACGCAACAAGCTGAACTGTGCAGGAAGTAACATCACCTACGACTAATGTCACTGGGCTTCCTTGGTCTCAAGCACCAAAGACAAGGACACATGCCTTTGTCCCTCAGTCTCCCCTTGCACATGCTGGTACTGCATGCCTGGGCAGAGGGGTGAAGACACCAGGGGTCCACAGCTTCTCCAGGCACTGCCCCCCCCCGCCTCCAGCCCTGTCCCACAAGTCCCCTGCTACTTACGAAGCGCGAGGAGTTGTCATTCTTGACCGTCTTGGCGTTGCCAAAGGCCTCCAGGATGGGGTTTGCTTGTAGAAGCTGCTTTTCCAGCTCCCCCTAAAATCCATCCACAGCCCCGTTATTGGAGAAAGCAACGCAGGTGCTGGGCGCTCTGCCCTCCATCTGCATGGGCTCTCCTGAGGTTGGGGAACACCCGAAGAGAAGCAGCCAGCCAAGTCTTTTGCAAGCTACGATGTGTGTTCCCTAGGAAGGTTCCTTTTTTTTTTTTTTCAAAAAGCAAGGCCTGCTCCTCTAGGCGGTGTCGCTGCTGCTTAAGTCCGCCACATTGCGTCTCCAGGGTCGTATTCCCATCACAGCAAATGCGGCCCCACAGGAGCTGCACAGCATACAACCTGCCCTGCTGTGCATGGCTGTCCTGCTGCCGCTCCTAACAAGCAGCTTGCCACAAGCAAAACTACAATTTTTCACCTGCTTGAGCCATATATATATATATATACACATACATGTACATGTATGTGTACGCATATATATATATATATATTTACAGTCACCACTTTTCCTTCCTCAGGATTGGTTTTCTCAAGTCTCCTGTGGAAGACAAGTAAGGGAGACACAAAAACCGCTGGGAATTCTTTCCCATGGCTGCAAAGCTTCGAAGCCGGCTGCCTGAGCTCCATTCAGCAGGTGAGGCTGCACACAGCTCGCTGGCGCCCTCTGCAGGAGATCCTGTGCATTAATCATGGCAAAGAAGGGCCAACCATGTTAAGTCTTGCCAGGAAAGCCTTGAGCCCTGGGATGCAGAAGGCAGATGCAACCTGGTTCCTCCTACACCGCCCCCCCCCCCCCGCCTCCCTGGGAAGCGCTGGATTCTCAGAGTTTCACTCTCAGACCTGCCTGCTTTTGTTTTTCCATGCTCCAGGGCAATGGGGCTGGGTGAGCAGAGCATCTAGCAGGAGGGAAGACTAGGCGGGCATCAGGAGGCAGCTGCTCCCTGAGGGAAGGCGGGAGGTGACTCTTTCCTTCGCAGCGCCCAGGGGAAGACACAGCAGAGGCCGAGGTGGAACCTCTGTGCCAGCCACAGCTGGCACTGCCCTACCTGGGACTTGTGGATATGCAGGGAACGTAACTGAAGCATGGCTTGTTACCAATACAGCCTTGGGCTCCATCTACCCACCTCCCCAAAGGCTCCTCCCTTTCCAGCTGGTGGTTCTAGCAGGTGTCCTCTCAGGAGAACTTTAACCAAAAGGACCTGGCCCAAGCTCCTCACTTAACAGGTGACCTAGCCCACAGAGGCTAAATGACTTAATCAAGGTCACACAGAAGCAGACCCCAGGTAGGAAGGCCCATGGAGCCTAAGGAAGATGGACCGAGTGCAATTTCTCTAGGTTCAGTGGAAGACTGCTGAGGCAGGCAACAAGCTGGGATCTGTACACTAGACCCTCCCTACATTCCTTTCCCATTATCACTCAGGCTCTGGATCAGGGAGGGGGTTCATGGATGCCGAGGTCTGAGCAGGACTGGGTGGTCCTGGGTCGCCTAGCTGGGGCCTTACCATGCCACCGAAGCTAGCGTATCATGAACTCCAAGACCAACACCGGAGTCTTGGGTCAAGCCATGGGCATGCAGAAGACAGACACACACTGCACACGCATGCACGAGGACACACAGGTGCACAGGGGTGGGGCCTCGGGGATGATGGCAGGGCCAGGGCAGGGAGGCATGCCACAGCTGTGCCATCCGCCAACTGTCCACCAAGCCGGCAAGCTCCGGGGCCTGCCAGCCCTAACACGCTCCACCAGACAGGATAGATGTCTTGAGGTCATTCAGCTTGAGGGCACCGCTGACAGACACATGTTGGAGGGCAGGGTGAGGCGAGGGGGCCGTTGATCCCAAACCGCACAGCCCAGCCCAGGCTGTGGCAGAGTCCTGGGTGCAAAGTGCACCCTCTCCTCCACTCCACAACCCTGCCCTGGCATCACACACCGTGGAAAAGTATCTCAGGGTTGGGAGAAGGTGTCTACCCCACTGGACTATGAGCTAGGGGACCAGGCGGGTGCAAGAGGGACATGCAGATTTACTGACACTCCGTGCCACCCGCACACACCACAACACTCTGTTACTCACGTAGGCAAAAGATGGACCTTGCTGTGGTTGAATGATACAGTACGAAACAAACATCAGTGTCATGGCCATCACACGCGTGCCACAGCAGGAGGACACGCGACGTCAGCCCATCCCCACTCCCAAACAGCCAGGGCTCCTGAATTGACCAGGGCAGCGCCTCCTTTGCCTGCCTCCGAGCTCATGTCTCTGGATTCACTTCTCAAACAGCAGCACCTCCCCGCCCACCCAATTTCTTGAAGATCCAGATATGGCCAAGGGTCTCTGTCACTGCTGGAACACCTGTGTCTGACCAAGCTGGGGATACAGGCGTTTGGGTGAGGCACACAACTGGCCCTTGGTGAGCGGGGACTGTCAGCGTAACAACACATGGAGAATGAAGGCTTGGGAGAGGCTTGGCCCGTTGGATTTGGTTAGGAGCCATGCTTCCCAAGGTGATTCTGGAAGCCTTGGCTTGGGGTCCTGGTGCTTTGGCACAATGTGGGTAAGGACATTGCCTGAGATGCTGGCATCCCAGGCATTTGCCAGTTCGAATCCCAGCTGCTCCATTTCCAATCCAAGAGGAAAACAGCCCGAGTGCCTGGGCTCCTGGCCGCCCACTTGGGAGACCCGGATACAGCTGCAGGTTCCCAGACTTGGCCCATCCAGCCCTAGCAGTTGCAGCCGTCTGGGGACTGAGCCAGGGGATGAAAGATCTCTCTCCTCTCCTCTTCCTCCTCCTCTTGCTGTAACTCTTTCAAATAAATAGAAAAATAAACCAGGAAATGCTAGGCCTGAGGTTTCCCATGCTTCTTTGCCAAAGGGAAGCTCCTTATGGGTGCCCACTCCAACCCTCAAAGGCTTCCTGGGCAGGTGGGCCTTGCTCACTGCTGCAGAGTCCCCTCTGAGGACTGAATCCAGAACTGGAATGGCAGCGAGAGACGTCACCGTCCCAGCCCCTTGCCCCTACCTGCCTGCCCCTGACTCTCCCAGAGAGAGGAACAGGCAAGACTTAACTACTCCTACCCCCAGCTTATCCCCTCAGACAGATGAGGCTCCAACAGAGCCACAGGAGAAGAAAGATTGATCCAGCAAGGGAGGATTCTAGAAGATGGCTCCTCCCTTCCTTCCAAGCCCTGCATCACAGCTTGTGGTCACTTCCTGCTGTATGGGATTACGGGATGACTCCTCCTTTTCCATCTGTCTAGAGTGTCCAGACCCATCACTGGACCGTCTCCCCATTAGGGCTTGGCATTAGGGATTGGATGGCAGGTGTGGGACTGGGAACCACAGGCTGAGCAATGAGACACATGGAGGCAAGGGTGACTCAAGACCCTCCCACCCCTGAGGACACGTGATTATGTCTGGAGACGCTGAGGGTTGTTGCGATGGGGAGGAGGCTTTGCTGCCAGCATCTGGTGGGCAGGAGTCAAGGACATGGCTGAAGATGCCAGACAGCATGGGATAGCGTGGTGGGAGGCCAGATGGCACTGTGGTGGTGACATGGGACCATGGGGATGGAGCACCCCACTGCCACAGGTGATGCTCCCAGCCCAACCAGGGCCCCCCACGACCCCTGAGCCCTCCTGGGAGGTATTGGAGAGCAGACTGCAGGCCTCAGAGGTCGCTGGGCCAGCCTGTGACCTGGACCCCCACCTGCCAAACCACAGCCACAGCCATGGCCAGGCGGCGAGCCTGGCGCTTAGCTCACCGTGATGCTCGTGTCCTTCTTGCCCTTGTGGGAGGAGGCCACCACGGCCAGGTACTGGATGACTTTCTTGGTGTTCTCCGTTTTGCCGGCTCCAGATTCGCCTCTGCAAGACAAAATGAGAGTGAGGTCTGTGGGGTCCAGGTATAGTGGCAGTGGGCGCCAGCCGTGTCTCCTGATGGGGCCAAGCCTCAGCTCTGCCAGCCTAACACCTGCAGACAAGACAGTGGGAAGGGTTCAGGTTCAGATGGAGAGAGAGAGAGAGAGGGTGGGGGGGGATTACCTGGAACTGCTTGTATTCAAGTTTCTCCAGCTTGGTTAGAAATGGAGAGACAGGCAAGAGACAGCCTTCAGGCAGGATCTAAGGGCCCCTCAGAGGCCAGAGGCAAAAGCTTTGGAAGTTTCCTTGCACAAAAAACAAGGACAGTTTCGCCAGCGCCCTCGCCCTCTGCACAGGGCCACCCTAAGGAACTGATAAGTGCTCTCAGGCAGCTGTCAAAGGAAAAGCCTGACAGGAGAAACTCACACTTAAGTGCAAATGATTGCTAGGCCTCCATCCACACCGCAGTGCTAGAGCCCTAGCGCTCAGGAGGGGCCTCTCCTGGCCCCCAGACGCTGCCTCTGGCTTCTTCCACTCCCAGGGAGAGCAGAACGGGGTGGGGCCTCCAGCCATCTCTCCTCCCCTGGCACCTTCTCCTGGGTCCAGTTTTCCCTTTCTTTGCCTGGACTCTCACTTTCAGCTTCTCCTTCATGTTGGAAAAAATGTTTTGTTCTTTTTTTAAACGAGGCAAAGAATTCTTGGGGCCTGGGGTCAGTTCAAGGTTCTCCAAGCTGCCCTTCCTTCAACCCTGCCCGTGCCTTGCCCCCGCCCCCCGGGGCTAGCACAGCCCCCCTCCTTTCTTCCTGATTAGGACACACAGGATCAGTTTTCTCTGCCAAGGGTGGGTGAACAACTTTGCTGCTAACTTAAAGGAGAGAGAAGAGAAGAGAAGAGGACAGAAGAAACATGTGGCCCCCAACCCACAAGTCCCCATGGCCACTGCCCCTCCATCCCCAGGGACCCTTGTCCTCCACAACCACATCAGAGGTGGTTTGGGAGATGAGAGACCAAACAGAACACAAAGCCCTCCACCCAGAACAAGCTGAATCCTAAAGAGGAGAATTGGCCTGTTTTATTTTAATTATTTTTTTTGGTGGGGAGTGTGGCAGGGAGAACCAAGGAGGGAGTGCTTGCAGACTGTCTTACATATGTCCTCCTCTTCCTTCTCCCACACCCATGAACACAGGACTGGTCACCTCCACGGGATGACCAAAGAAGAAAGGCAGCCCAGAGAGGGTCAGTCATGTGTCCCATGTCACACAGCACAGCAGTGGCACAACCAGAGCCAGGAGTCAGGCCTCTATTTCCCTCCTCCTCGCCCCAAGTCGCTCCATGAAACAAGCCCAACTTCCAGGGAACCGGCTGTCTGGGGTCTTAGGAGGGGCAGAGGAAGCGACCCTGGTGGCAGGTTCCCTGTGTGCCGGGCACCGAGTCCATCCGTCCTGCTCTTCCTCCTGGATGAAGTCTCTGCCAGGGACAGGGAGACACATACATTGTAAATCTGTCCTTCCCCTCCCTGCACAGTTTTCAAGTTTCACTGGTAAAAATAGACGGTCCAGAGGCCCTGCCAAAGCAAACACCCCCATTTCCAGGCTCGGTGAGGGCATCTTGCGATGAGACTCCAACTCGAAGGGCTTGAGCAGCCCAACTCCCTCCATCCTGGCTCCAAGGGAGCTTGGGTGCCCAGCTTCCGCTCCTTGGAGGGTGCACTGGACATGATCGGGTATGGCCTTCTGCCTTGCCAGTGACCGCACTGTCACCCCCTTGCCTCACTCAAAACTCCAGTGGCTGGATGTGATCACCCAGCAGCGGCATCATCTCCCTGACCCCAGGCCTCAGGATCATGTTCATGGGTGTACAACGGGCACAGACTTAGAGACCACCCAGAAGTGGGCCCCAAGTTTGGGCTCAAATGTTACCACTTTCCCAGCCATACACAGGGAGCTGGATGGGAAGTGGAGTAGCCAGGACGTGAACCATGATCTTGGCAGGCCCCATAGTCACTTAGCTTGACTGTATCATGGCCACTGTACAACATGCAATAAGAGTTCAGCCACTACATACTGGAAGTGTCCAGAGGGGGACTCCTCTGGGGCGGAGGCTGGGGGATTCCCTTATCACAATGGCCAGTGTTCTCTCCTAGACACTGGCTTTGAGGGGCTCTGCTGACTCTCACTAGAGGGGCCCTGAGGAAACAGACAGGAGGGCAGGTTGTGGCCAGGAGAGGTCCATTGCCTGCAAGGGGCCAGACAGGAAGGACAGGGGACAGGGCAGAATTGCAGCACAGTGTGGCCAGAGGGTGCCATCAGTGCCTCACAGCTCTGTTCAATCTCAATTCAGAGGTCAAGTACATGGCACAAAGTCACAGAGCTCAGGGCAGCTCAAAGGCATCTTAGCAGCTCCTCTCTGATTCACAATGAATTCCTTCACCCCATGTGGGTTTGCTGAGCAACAACAGTTTGGTATTGGGATCAATGACAAGCGGCTCACATGTGGCCTCCAAGGACCCTGTGGTTGGCTGACAACTGCCACCTGCCAAGACCCCTAGGGGCCAGCTCCTGGGAACAGATTCTCATTCAAGGGTTTGCAGACTTGATGAAGTGTGGGGGCTAGAGATGGAAGGGGCCTTCTCAGACCACCCAGTTGGACCCGATAGAATCACCAGGGTCCTTATAGAACGGACGCAGCAGGGACAGAGAAAGAGATTTGAAGGGGCTAAGCTACTGGCTTTGAAAATGGTGCATGGAACATAAGCCAAGGACTACAGAGTCACCCTAGCAGGTTGTTTTGGCTTTTATACTGCATAGCCAGGTAGCTGTCATTACAAATGCATAGTATTAGATGACCAGTTCTCGGTAGCTTACTGTTAAGCATCAGATGTTGATCTTCCACCATGGAAGATAGGGATTCAGCTCTCATGGAGTCCTCACGCCTTTTGCCACAGAGCTAATTTGTTAGTGCACACAGTTGCCCTCAGTATCCACCAAGGACTGGTTCCACTGTTGCCATGGCTGTCAAATCCTTTGGATGCTCAAACACTGCTGAGACAGCAGGTTCAGCTGTTGTCTACAATATCAGCAGCCCATGTTGGTGAGCCGGTTCCAATCCTGGCTGCTCTGCTTTTCATCCAGCTGCCTGCTAATGTGCATGGGAAAGCAGCAGATGTTGGGCCTGAGGCTGGGGTCTCTGCCACCCATTTGGGAGTTTCTGGTTCCTGGTTTCAGCCTGATCCAGCCCCAGTCATTTAGGGAGTGAAAGAGTAGATGAAAGATCTCCCTCTGTCGTTTTGCCTTTCAAATACACAACATAAATCATTTAAAGTTAAAAAAAATACTTGGGGCTGGCCCCATAGTATAGTAGGCTAAATCTCCACCTGCAGCACTGGTTCTAGTCTAGCTGCTCCACTTCCCATCTAGCTGCCTGCTGAAAGCTGGCCTGGGAAAGCAGCAGAGGATAGCCCAAGTCTTTGGGTCCCTGCACCCATGTGGGAGATCTGGAAGAAGCTCCTGGCTCCCAGCTTTGATAGCTCAGCTCCAGCCATTGTAGACATCTGGGGAGTGAGCCAGCAGATGGAAGATCTGTGTCTGTCTTTCTCTTTGTAACTCTTTCAAATAATCTTTACAATAAATAACCCTTATATGAAATGACATAATATTTGCATAGAACATACCTGCATCCTCCCAGATATAATTTCTTTAGATTATTAATACCAATGCAAATGTAATGTAAATAGTTATCATCCCCTATGGCTTAAGGAAGAGTGATACCAAATAAGAAGGCCATATATGGTCAACACAGATATAATTCCTCCCTACCCCCACAATGTTTTCAAAATGTGACCAGCTGGATTCACAGATTTGGACCTGGAGGACACGGACAGTCCGCTATAGTGGCCTTGCCCCTGGGAAACACAAGTGACTGCAAGGTCACAGGGGTGAGAAGTCAGTGTGGCAGTTGAGATGTGGCTAGGGAAGCCATATCCCACAGCAGAGAGCCATGGCTCTGACCCTGACTCCAGCTTCTTGCTTAGGCACACTGGGTGGCAGTAGGTGAGGGTTCCAGTGGCTGGGTCCCTGCCACCCATGTGGGAGTCTGGGATTGAGTTTCCAGCTCCTGGTTTTGGTCCCTTTCTGGACTTTTGGGACATTTGGACCCTTGGAACAATGAGCAAATGAAAAAATGAAAAGAAAAATTGGCTCTTTCCCTTCTATTGCTGAGATTGCAACTACAGAAAGAGACGAACAGCAGGTCCACTTACGTGCACAGAATGGACTGGTCCTCCCGATCTGCAGATGGAAACAAAACAGAACCCAGAGTTAGATTTGGCATATAGCTGACAGCATGTACTTGGCTCCTCCCCCAAGGCCCTCCCATTCTAAGGCTCTTGCACACCAGTTCCATTGGGGGTGGCCTGGATTTGTTGTCCATGGGACAGGGTCCAAGACCACAGTTAAGAGGGCACACTAGTAGTGGAGGCTCCCAGGAGACCCATCCTGTTCGGAGGTATGAAAGACAGAGCACAGGGCTATTCCACAGCTCCACAGCCTTGGACAAATGTTCTTAGACTTTTCCATGCCTCTGTTCCTTCTGTTATAGTGTATTGTGGACACATCTGGCTTTGGGAAATCTGGGATCCAGTCCCTCTCCTCCTGAGAGAAGTATGCCGAGTTCTTCCAGGCAACTTCGCCCTGTGTCAACCCTGCCACCATGCAGACTCAGTAGGGCTGCTCCACAGGCTCTCCTTATTTCCCATGGAGAGGAAGAATGTGCCTTGGGGAACAACAATCAGATTCCCTGGCTCAAACCCAGAGCTCAACCAAAGACAGGGAACACAGCAGGTGGACAGAGTCCAAGGAGAGTTTACTTCCTGTCCCCAGGACATGAGCAGTCGCAGATTCTATATGGATGGATGGATGGATGGATGGGAAGACGATGGAGGAAAGATTGGATATAAAGACGGATAGTTGGGTGGGGAGGGGTAGATGGATGTGTGGGTGACTGTGCAAATAGTCAAATGGGTGGACAGACAAATAGAACCAAGGAAGGCCATGACTAGATCTCTCTGGGAGACATGAGAGACCAGTAGTGATCCTATGTAGAGGTAAGAGAGTTTATATCACAACAAGGAAGTCTGGCTTAGCACAGAGCAAGAGGAAAGAGGTCACTAGTCAAGGCCTATGGATCCTATGCCACTCCAAGCAATTCTGTCTTCCTTTAGATTTTAGACAGATGTTCTGGGTCCTTGGCCCAGAGGCAGATTCTTGGGACACAAGGTAAAAGAGCCAGTAAGATATGTAATTCCTTCTTCTCTCTCTGCACACTGAGGTGGAGGTCCGGGCTAGGACTTGCAGGGCCATAGGCAGGGGCTACTGCCCAGGCTGGCCTGACCTCCAAGCTAAGAACAAGCAGGCCCCATGGAAAGATGGGATCCAGGATGGTACACGGAAGTAAGAAAGACTCCCCCTCAATCCCCTCACGGTCCTGTCCTTCTGTCTGGCAGCATGCTTCTCCATCAAACCTACAGCTGGCAGCTTCCTGGGCTGGGACCCCATAAGAATGCCCCCAAAACACCAGTCATGTGCACACAATACTTTTCTCCACAACAGTGTCAACAAGAGCAAAAGACTAGCAGCACCAATCCCACAGCCCAGCAACAGGAGGCTGGTCCAGTCGGTTCCATGGTTTAGATACTGCAGTGGCCCCACTGTGTTACATTGGGCAGCCACTGAAAAGGCCCAGGTCCTCGACAGACTGACACAGAGTCATCTCCAAGCTAGATGAAGCTGAGGTAGATGCTGTGAAGCAATGACTTAGACCTCTACCTGTGATGCCAGGATCCCATATGAGGACTGATTTGAGTCCCAATTGCTCTACTTCTGATCCAGAACTTGCTGGTGCACTTGGGAAAGCAGTGAAAGACGGCCCACATGCTTGGGCACCTGCACCCACGTGCAAGACCTGGGTGGAGGTCTGGGGTCCTGACTTTGCCCTGACCAGACCCAGCTGATGCAACCATCTTGGGAGCAAACCAGCAGATACCAAAAATCTCTGTATATAATTCTGCCTTTCAAATAAATACCCTTAAAGGTAGATCAAGCTAAGAAACAGAAGGCTAGGTGACATAACATACGCCTTTTGTGTTTTAAAAAGAGGGAAACACATGTGTACACATATGTGGAAGTATATGTGCAATTAGCCACGGCAGCAAATTCAACCACCCCTAGACTGAAAACTTCAGGAGAGAATTAAATGTGTACTGAACACACAGAGGTCCATCCTTGTCACTGCTCCCTCAGCCATCAGCAGATATTAGAGGTCAGCTGCAAATGACTTCAGTCTGCAGGAGGACTACCTGGGCCACAGGCAAACACTGCACTATTTTATACAAGAGACTGGCATTAAAATACCCGGGTGCCTGCAGGGGGTCTTGGAATGGCTTCCCGTCATCAACTAAAGGTCAATGGTCTAAGTGCCCAGCATACACACACACACACACACACACACACACACACACACACTTCCATACTCGTGCATGCAGTGAGAATACTGTGCAGCCACTCAGCACACTGCCAACAAAGGTTGTGTCCAGGGATCAGGCCTGAGGCACCTCAAACAAGGCCAGAGGGTGAAGTCCTTTCACCCCATTTCATACACCCGCAGTTCCTGTGCAGGGCCGTGCGGGATAAGGGCCATGGAGAAAAGTCAAGGGAAAGAGCCGGCAGAGCCAGGAGGACTTGCCCACAAGGTACGATGCTGAGCGCGGCTTGTGGCCACCAGCATCTCAGAGCAGGCATGGGACAGGGCCTCCCTCAGAACTCCAAGGACCCATGTCACCTTGATGACACTTCGACGTCACCTGATCTCAGCCACAAGGCTGAGAGACAATCCCTCCAAAGCCCAGATCCCTGGTCTCCTGAACTGCCCACGAACAAATCCCTGTGCCCTTCAGCCACCAAGGTCAGGGTCATTTCCAGCTGCTACAGGAAACAAATACAGTCACAGAGCTGGTATGTGGCAGGTTGGGGCTCCAAGGCAGGATCGTTCTGCCTGCCTTCTTACAGCTGGCTGCTCACCACTGCCCTGCTTCACCTCCACACACACCTGCCCCATCCCGGGTCATCCTCTCACAGTGAAGCAGACAGCAGAACCTGCATCCCAAGCATGTTCTGGAGACACAAGTCAGCCAGTGGCCCCACAGACAGAGTGGCCTGGGTGCAAGCAGCATCAACGCCCAAGGAAAAGCATCCCCCACCCCCAAGAAGACCACACCAAACAGCCTCTGCTGGGGGAGAAAGCAGGGAGCCAGTCAGCCAGAGAAGGCCCTAGGGCTAGCTTCATGGTTTCTGCTATTTTAAGCAACAACTTGGATGCTGGTGGATGTATCAGCTGGGAGTGAGGCAGGCTTTCCCAGCACAGGAGAGGTTGATGGGGTCAGATGCACAACCACGGGACCCCCAGGAGAGGCAGCGGGCTCCAGGGAGGGCTTGGGAGCTGCCCGGGGGCAGGGCTCTGTGCTGGCGGCCTCTGGGAGACCTCTGGTCTGGGACAGTCCCAGTGGGAGGGCAGGCGTGGGAATCTGGGCTGAAGGCGGGCTCAGGAAATGCTGCCACCCGCCCAGCCAGGGCTCTTTTGGAAGCAGCTCTTCCCTCCGAGATGGGCAGGGCTCTCTTTTCTGCCCTGAACCTGCCACCTCACCTCCTCCTGCCTCAGCTATGAGTTTGTTCTCTCTTGTTAATGCAAACCAACTTCACGATACAAAAAATCAACCACACTGAAGTCAATGACCCAGCAGCCCTTGGCTCACTGTACCGGGTAGCTCCAGTGCATCTCTTGTGTTCCATTTGGTCACCTACACCTGCTATGTTGTTGGATTGCTCCTCCCTCCCCAGAGTCCATGCTCCCGCCCCTGGAGCTCCCCCTTGTAGCTGACTCACAGAAATGGAATCAGACACATGCATGGCTTACTAGGCTTGGCTTCCTTCACCTAGCAGAACGGTGTATTTTTAAGACAAATTCTGAAATTTATCTTTGGAGGGCAGAGAGATAGGGGAGAGGAGAGTGAGGAGGGAAGGGAGTGAGGTGGAGAGGAGAGGAGAGAGGGAGTAGGAGAGAGGGAGTAGGAGAGAGGGCGGGAGAGGGAGGATGGAGGAAGAGGAGTGTGTAGTGCGAAGAGGAGAGGGGAGGGAGAGGCGAGGGAGAGATGAAGAAAGGAGGGAAAAAGGAGAAGAGGGAGAGAGGAAGAAGGAAAGAGAACGAGAGAGACAGCATGCCCAGCTGCTGGTTTGTTTCCCAAATGGCCCCCATGGCCAGGTTCAGCCTAGGCTAAAACTAGCAGCCAAGAACCTAGTCGGGATCTCCCTCTCGTACGGTGCTATAAAGCCAGCCATTTGAGCCACCATCTTGTGCTTCCCAGGATCGGGGTTAGTAGGAAGCCGTCACTGGGAGCAGATCTGGGACCTGAACCCAAGCACTCTGACATGGGATTCAGGCATCCCAACCAGAATCTTAAGCCCTGCACCAAACACTCACAGCTGACTGAAGGTTTCCACAAGTCACCTACTTTAAAGCAGGCTTCAGTTCTCCATCCCTTTTCATGACTGAGTAATATTCTATAAAAGAACCACATTTTATGGATACATTCACCCACTGAAGGACATTAGGTTGGCTATTGCAAATCGTGCTGTGACAAAACTTCATGTGCAATTTTTTTTTGTTTAAGTTCCATGTTCAATTCCTCGGGTTTGTATGTTCATCCACCGTTGAAAGATCTCCGTGAAACCTGGTCTGACTCCACAGCACCCCAGAAAGCAGAACCAGGGTCTTTTGCACCCCATCTTCTACCAATAGGGCCTTTAGGGCCAGCGGTACATAAATCTAGAAAGAATCACTCCCTTGCGTTGACTGTTGTAGGTTTTGTAACGTTCTTCCAGCAGCTGGAGGGAAAAGTGGCTCATTCTACAAAGATACCACAAGGCCTAGTGGGGGCCCCAACTGCTGGAGTCCCAGGCTTCTCTCTACTGGAATCATTAACTTTACTGTGATCATAATTGAACCTGCCTTCATCTCAGTACCCCTGGGGAGAAAGATGCAAAGTGATGATAGGACCTCTAGTCACAATGTGGCTGGTAGTTTGTCATTCTTTACCAGGTAGGCACAACCTATGGAACTTCCTATTATGAACAGTCAAAAGGCAGAAACAACCAAAGTGTCCATCGTCGAGGAGCAAATGAGCGAGGCAGGAGTTGTAAAGAAGAATGCAGTAGTGCTACTCCGCCATGGAAGACCGCGAAACCACCATGCGAAGACAGAGACGCCACTTGTCCACGGTCACCTACCCAGGACTCATGTACAAGCAGAGCTGAGACAAAGCAGATGAGAGGGGACTGGGCTGGGGGACCCGAGATCAGGTGGTGGTGATGGTTGCATACCCATGCAAAAGTGCTTATCACCCCTCACAACAGGATCATCTATGACACCAAGGTCACAGCACCCCAAGGTGCTTTTTCAATGTCATTAACTTAATCCTGCCTCTAGATGAAGCCACCTGACTTGTCTAACTTCACACAGGTCTGTAGGATACCAACAGCTTCCAGCGCTGTTCCCAGCAGCTCATGAACTCCTGAAGGTCAAGGCCTGTGGTATCGGATCCACGGCAAGCTTGGGCACAAAGCAGGTGCTGAGCAAACACTTCCTGGTCTCACCTGCTCCCCTCACCCATTTCTCTCTCCCCCCTCTTTCTCTCTGAAGCAGAAGCAATGGCAAACACAGGTTCACACATTCAGCACATGAGTCTTGGACTCCTACCAGCCTGGATGCACCCACATCACCCACTTAGATCAGATCCACCGAGACTTGTTTCTGGGAAGTCACGGCCCAGGGTGGGAATCAGACAGGCCAGGAAAGGACCTGTGGCCGGGAGCAGGGATATGATGGCTCTTGCCCAGAGAGACCAGGACACCATCCTGCTGCCTCAAGGAAGTCCATGGGGCATCAAGACAGGGTATCCCCAACAAGAAGCAGAGCTGGAACTGGGCAGCCCCCAGCAAAGTGTCCCTCGGCTCAGTTGCCCTCTGGTGTGTGCTGTGGGCTCAGGGTCCAGCCTTGCATGCTGAGTCGAGTCTCTGGGGTATACTTTTGAGGACAAAACTGGTTTCTGTGATGCCTCCCCCACAGCACAGCCAGCCTGGGGCCCTCCAAATGTACCCGGCTCTCCACAGACCAGCTATTTCGGCCCTGATCCCAAGCACAAGCTCCTGGTTCTGGCTGGGGAAGCCGGAGGCCTGTGGGCTGACCATAAAAGGAGAAAAACGAGCTGGGGCAGAGAACAGACTGGGCTCACGGCTTTTCTCTCCCTACTTTCTGGTGCCAGGCTGCAGTGGGACCTGGGACAGGGTAATGGCTTTGTCCCTGCAGGGTCACCAACACCTCCAGGCCACAGAAGAGGAGGGACACAGCCTCCTGTGTGTGCAGAACAGGGAGACCGTGAGGAGGCTCTTGGCTCTTAGCTTTGGTTTGGCTCAGCTCCAGCTGCTGTGGCCACCTGGGGAATGAGCCAGCTGATGGAAGATATTTCTGTCTCTCCTTTTCTCTGTAAATCTGTCTTTCCAATTTAAAAAAAAAAATCTTAAAGCGTGTAAAAATGTTTTCATAATACATCTGCTGAAAAAAAAACTAGAATTAAAAAAAATGTTTCACACCAAAATAAACCCCCTATTTTACTTCCACTTTTCCATAAACTTTTTGATGTTTGTCATGTGTCTGTGTGCTTTAACATGGTTCCCAGATTCTTCTGTTCACTTGCAGGGCAGAACAACGGAGACAGACAAGGACCTCCCATCCTCTGCTCTCCAACTCCACTTCTGCCTCCAGCTTCCTGCTCACACACACCCTGGGAGGCAGCAGCTGTGGGTGGCTGGGTGGCTGCTCCCCCTGTGGGAGTCCTGGATGGAGTACCTGATCATGGCTCAGCTCTAGCCCAGCCCTGGCTAATGAAGATCTTTGGGAAGTGACACAGCAGATGGAGTCTCTCTCCCTGTGGGATATTTTTTAAAACGTAAAAAGTTTAGTATGAAGACAAAGCTTCATGATACGGAGTTTCCTGTTTGTTGCCATCATCTCGGCACTCAGGAGGCTTTGGATTTCAGAGCATTTTAGAGTTTTTGGATCTGGGCTGCTCCACCCAGATCAAAGGCCAGGGGTTGCTCCGTGCACTTTTGAAGCAATAGTTCACTGAATCCTCATATCAGCCCCCTGAGGCAGGTGGCAGAGCAGGGCGCAGGTACAGAGAGGTAAGCAGATTGCCCAGGGTCACACTGCTTGTGAGCAACAGAGCTGGGCCTTAGACACATGCAACCCTACTCTGGAATTCATGCCTTTTTTAAAATACATATTTATTTTTATTGGGAAGGCAAAGTTACAGAAAGAGAGAGAAAGACAGGGGAAAAGATCCTCCATCTGCTGGTTCACTCCCCAAATGACCATAACAGCTGGAGCTGAGTTGATTCAAAGTCAGGAGCTTCTTCGGGGTCTCCTGCATGTGTGCAGGACCCCAAGGACTTGAGCCATCCTCCTCTACTCTTTCAAGCCATAAGCAGGGAGCTGGATCAGAAGTAGAACAGCTAGGACTTAAACTGGTGCCTATTTGGGATGCCGACACTGCAAGTGGAAGATGAGTGAGCTATGCCACTGTGTCAGCCCCTGGAATCCAAGCTCTTAACTGAAAGGGGACAAAGCTGGGTTCTGCTCAGTCTGGAGTAGCTTGGGGTAGAATATTAAGTAGAAAATATAAGGCTGTCACTTCTGTTCAGGAACAGGCAGACAAACTACCTCAGCCAGAAGAGCAATCACTTTCTAGGGAATCAGGTAGGGAAAGACATACGGGAGACCTTTCTAGAACATTTCACATTTTGGTCTGGGCTGGGAGTACACCCACTGTAGAACTATGGAAAAGTTAATTTACAAGGGGCAGGTGTTTAGACTCGTGGTTCGTACGCAGCTTGTAGGAGAGGGCCTGGGTTCAAGTCACAACTCTACTCTCCAAGCTAGCTTCTGCTAATGTGAACCCAGGAGAAGCAGCAGGTGGTGGGATGATGCCACTGTGTCGGGGAGCAGGAAGCAGCTCCTGGTCCCTAGCCTGGGCCTGGGCCAGCCCCTGCTGTCACACACTTTGGGGGAGTGAGCCAGCGGATGGATGATCCCTCCTTCTTTCTGTAACTCTCAACTCCCCAAAAATAGATTTTAAAAAAGTACTAATAATGGGAGTACTAATAATGGCTTCTCTTATCTGAAAACCGAAATCAGAAACTTTCTGAAGATGGACAGGACATCACAAGCAGAATTTCCACACGACAAAACTTGATTTTGGGCACAGAACCACTAAGATGGCTGGAGAAAACTCCCTGCTGTGCATAAACGTAAATGAATTTTGTATTCAGATGTGGGTCTCCCCACTCCCTTCCCTCCCCGCATAGCTCATTATGCATAGGCAAATATTCCCAAATCCCAAATGTCAAGTACTTCCGGTTGCAAGCATTTCAGATAAGGACACTCTGCCTGCAGAACACCTGAGTGTGGGTGACACACAGGACCTTCAAGTGGGGACAACAGGCATTGATACCCTAGACAATGATCTGCGAGAAGCAAGCCATTGTCCCCTTTTACAGATGAATGAACTGAGACTGGAGAAGAAGAGACATTTGTCTAAGGGCCTGCTGGGAGTGGGAGACATGAGGGTGCCAACTCAGGGCCTGCTGGGTGGGACCCGACACTATGACTTCCTTTTCCTATGGGGGGCCTGGGTGGGCCCTGGGGCAGCCATAGGGCTGACAGCCCCAGAGTAGGAACAGGCCCATGCCCATATTTGCCCAAGCCATCCGCTCCTTCTGCCTCGGCCAGCTCTGGCTGCTTTCTGCCTTTTTCAGTCACAGCACTCCTGTCCCCCGCTCAGTGCCTGCCAAACTTTGCATTCCTGGCAATAAGCACTGGCAGGCAGGAGCGCAGGAGGGCCCAGGGGCAGAGCAGGCCTAGCTCCCAGGAGGTGGCTCCCCAGTACAAGGGCCCTGGTAATCCCACCCAACAGCCATAGGTGCCCACTCACCCTGCAGCATGCTCCTGTAGGCCGTGTCGGCGATGGCATAGATGTGGGGTGGCATCTCGTGCCTCTTTTTGCCCTTGTACATGTCCACGATCTTCTCCGAGTAGATGGGCAGCTGCTTGTAGGGGTTGATCACCACACAGAAGAGGCCGGAGTATGTCTGCGCAAGAGAAGAACATGTTTACATCCAGACCCACTCAGTTAGGAGAGCTGGCCCACCGCAGCCTTGCAGGGACTGTGAGAGCCTGTTTTGCTTTGGCTCATCTCACTGGGCAACACGCTCAGTATGGGGAAACTGAGGTACAGTCACACTGGGAACCCCTCGGCATCCCAGGGAACCCCAGGTACAGGGGATAAAGAATGGGAGGCAGGACTGTATTTCTAGGCCAGTCTCATGTTGGCTGTGCAGGTTGGAAATAGCCCTGGGTTCAAATCTCGGCTCCAGACCTACAGCTGAGCCTTTGGGGACAATGGCACGGCGAGTGCAGACCACACACCAGGCAGTCCTGTGGAGCTGAAGCAGCCGGCACCAAGGCCACGGATCATCAGAACCCATTTGCAGGGGAACATCTAGGACGGAAAAAACCACGGAGACAGAAAATAGATTCATGGTGTCCAAGGACTGGAGAGTGGGACTGGAGTGGGGGAGAGGACTGTTCCCTGCTTTCCTCGGGAACTGGAGAGCAGGGATACTGGCACTGCAGCCTTAAAATGCTTAACACAACGACCTGCATGGTTCTGCCCTAGCATCTGAGCAGGTGCATCTGAC
This sequence comes from Ochotona princeps, assembly GCF_030435755.1. NCBI lineage: Eukaryota > Metazoa > Chordata > Mammalia > Lagomorpha > Ochotonidae > Ochotona > Ochotona princeps. Next base: position 18,994,536 of record NC_080855.1, on the reverse strand, counting down.
GGTAGCAGGGCTGGGAGGGCAGCCCGCTTCGCTGGGCGCTGGGTGCAGGGGCATGCCATCACTCTCACCCCCAGCCCTTCCCGTACAGGCATATTTTCCCAGCGGCTGAGGTCATTGCTCTGACCTGGTCCGCTGGGACTGTTCATTCTCCCAGTGATAAGCATCAGCCCTGCCAGGGCGTCTCCTCCCACCCCTCCCCCCGAGACGTGACAGACCGAGGGAAGAGGAGCACAGAGTCCGCTTCTGAGCTATCTGGGGTGACGTGGCTGGCCAGAGTCACCAAGCCAGACCCCAGCCGCACTGAGCCTGGCTTGGTCCACTCTTGGGTGTGAGCACCACCACCCTTGAGGCCATGCAACCACTGTCAGTGGGTCGCCCACCTGCCCACTCTACCCATCTGTGTTGAACACTGTGCCAGGTGCTGGCATGACAGTGTAATACTCCAAACATGAGGTCCCTGCCCTCAGGAGGCTTCTAGTCAAGAGTTGGGGCAGATTAGAGAGAGGACAGGTCCTTCCAGGACAACACATGTGATAATGGCCAGCGCACGGGCACAGGCGGTGTTCTGAACAGATGTAGGGTTGGTGGAAGGGAAAACAATCACTTTCCAGTTTCTCACCACTCCTCCAATAGAAGTATGACTGGAGCCAACAGTAGGACTACAGAAACATCCACTGACCACGTACTCAGTACCTACTGTTAGAGGTCAGCGACAAGTCCATTGGCAATCGCTGCTGCCCTCACAGAGCTTGTCCTTCACAAGAGGTCACAGGTCCATTGAAGACCTTGTTTTGAAGGCAAGGAGGAGAAGGACCTGGCCCATGCTGGGAGAGGTTCAGGGAAGCCTCAAGAGAAAGTTGCTGCCACACCAAACACCAAAGGGCAGGAAGGTGTGCACTGGCTACAGGGAGTCTAGTCGGGGGAGTGGCTGCGAGGGTCTGTCGGGGTGAACTTCACACCTCGCTGGGGCTCTGATGGGGGAGAGCAGCAGCGGCACAAGACATGACTGTGCATGAGCAAGCAGGGTCCAACTGAAGGCACCTGGCCTCTGCCGTGATGCCCCTGCCCCCACCACTCAGGTGCCACCCAAGCACCCTGTGAGTGTCCTGAGAGCTGGGTGTCCCCCTTCGTCTTCCTTCAGCATACAGTGGGCAATACCCCATTGCTTGCCCCAATGCCTGGGACTGGGACAGCCTGTCTTCACTTGAGTGGGGGCCCTGCTTTCCACATAACGGTGCTGTCTCTCTGTGCCCTGCCCCCAAGACAAGGCTGCTCAGAGAGTAAATGTCCAATCAGCAGTGATCACTGCAGCGAAGGCCGACCCAGCCCCGCCCCTCCTTCAGGTCCCAGGGGCCACACCTACCCCTTGTGGGCTGTGGGTGTTACTTTAGCCCACCTACTCCACATCCAAGCCCATAACCTGGATGCAGCAAAGGCAAGCGTTGAAGGGTACAGCACTTGGTCCAAGCCTTCACGCGGCTGCCACCTGGCTGTGTGGCCCTGGGCAAGTCCCTCAACTTCTCAGAGTCATTCATACGTGTAACACAGTGGGGCCGACTAACAACCCCTTCACAGACTTGCCTTAAAGTCACGCTCCCAGTGCCATTACACACAGCAAGCACATAATCCCTGCTTCTAGACAGATCTAAAAATGCTCCTTCCAGAGCAAGCCAGGGTGCAATGACCAAGGCCAAGGCCCTGGCAGGCAGCGGCTCCTCTCCCACAAGGCCAATGCTGCAGGGCTCTGGGATCTGCCTGTTTCATCTCCACCGCTCAACTTTGGTTCATTCTGCCCCTGGCGCAGCCCAGCCGCAGCTGGCTGTGCTTCTGGCCTCTCCATCCCCAAGAACGCCTCTCCAGCTGGTCAAGTTCAGAGGTTTCCACGTCCCCACCTCCCGTGTCCCAGCCAGCATCTTATGGGCCCAGTGCCACCAGCAGGTCCAGCCACAGGCCCAGGATTTCCCTCCCGTGACCGTATTAGGAAACAACTCAGCTTGTTCTCCAATGCTTTATATGGTCAGCTGCAGAGCCCCAAGCTGTGCAGAGAGGTAGGGAACAGTAAGGGTAGACGAAGAACATGAGGCTTAAGACATGCAAGCCTGGGAGGAATCCCAGCTCTGGCCCTTATCACCTGCCTGGCTGGTGCACCTGACCCGAGCCAAGCCTCTTCCACAAATGGATGCACAATCATACCTTCATGACTAGGCTGTACAACCATGCTGGAGCCTCCTGAATAACAACCTTAGAGACAGACACAGCCCACAAACAACATTCTATGTCTCAAGCTTGATTTTAACACAGACCAGAAACAACCAAAATATCCATCAGCAGACAGGGGTGGGCTTAATCGCTGTAGCTCATTCTGATAGCTCAAGACTGTACCTCCATCCTACAGAGCACAGGGGTCCCAACGTGGGTTCAAGTCCACGGGGGCAAACAGCAAGATGCATGGCAGTGCGTGGCGGACACTGCCATGGTGGGGGCACAGGGTGGCGGTGGGGGGCCTGCATGTCTATGAGACCTCGTCAGAGGGTTACAGGATGCTGGGGGCCACATGCTCTAAGGATGAGCAGGGGATCTGAAGAGAAGACCAGGTTCTCTCCACTCTCTCTATGCTAAAGTATCTGCACATATCAGCTCTTTGAAAAGACGACTAGAGAGTTAGGGACGGACATGGACAAAGTCAAAGACAGGGTGAAATGAAAAAAGCAGAAGTGAAATCCACAGGGAATTTTTTGACTGTGCCTTTTGGCAGAGATGGGCATTCACACCCATGACCTGTTTGTCTCTAGGACAAAGAGCTGGGGTCTAGGTATAGGGATGGGGGACTCATTTATACTTATTTCTTTTTTTAAAAAAAAGATTTTATTATTATTAGAAAGCCGGATATGCAGAGAGGAGGAGAGACAGAGAGAAAGATCTTCTGTCCGATGTTTCACTCCCCAAGTGAGCCGCAACGGGCTGGTACGCGCCAATCCGATGCCAGGACCAGGAACCTCTTCCGGGTCTCCCACGTGGGTGCAGTGTCCCAAAGCTTTGGGCCGACCTCCACTGCTTTCCCAGGCCACAAGCAGGGAGCTGGATGGGAAGTGGAGCTGCTGGGATTAGAACCGGCGCCCATATGGGATCCTGGGGCTTTCAAGGCGAGGACTTTAGCCGCTAGGCCATGCCGCCAGGCCCTATACTTATTTTTAAATGTCCTCTTAGGGTCCTTGGGTGGAGATCCTTGGGCAAAGATACTTCAAAGTGAGAACAAAATGGAATGAAAATATAAATTCGAATGCAAATTTAAAATCCATGCATAGTTTTTCCATAAGACATGGTTTCCACATGAACTTTTGGAAGACCCACTGTCTGCATGGATTTCAAATTTTTTGCATCAGAAAAAATTTATTCTCCAATTCCACTTTCCAGGAACGTTCTGGCAATCTTTGAGGGTGTAATAACTTGAATGATCTTTGGGGCTAATTCTTGGGGCTCCACATGGGGTCACCTCCAGCCCTATTTCCTTTCCACCCTCCAGGGCTTGGTGTGGTGACCGGCCCCTGGGGTACCTGGGACTCCTCTGCCTCCAGGGAAGATGCCTGGCCAGGCCTCTTAACAAGAAAGGAACTGTCACTTGCTGAAGCATGGCAGGAAGCTTGCTCCTGACCCCTGTTCTTGTAAGAATTGGAATGGGCCACTGATCAATGCTCCTTGAGGGGTCAGTGGGTTGATTTGGGGGAGGAGGGCTTGACGGACAGGAGGGACTGTGTCCCTCAGGACAATGCTGTTTCTAGCCCCAGGTGATGGCACAGTCGTGGAAGTACCCATCAACTTCAGGACCAAGCAGGTGAGGCGTGAGTGAAGTCATTCAGCAGAGAGAGAAAAATAGGTGCAGTCAACAGTGATGCCTGTACTCAGGCCCTGGGAGCGACAGGGAGGGCTGGGCTTGTGACAAACAGACCACAGTCCCTCTAACAGGGACTGTCTCCCAGTGCTGGCTCCTGAAGTGGCCACTCCTTGGCTTTTCTGAGCAATGCCAGAAATGGAGTTTCTCTTCTCACTCGCTCTCCTTGTTATTCCCCAACTATTTCATATATATAGCAAATTAGCTCAATTCAGAAAAATCACTCCCTCTGCGCCAGCAGCTGGCATCCTCCAGCCTAGCACCTAGCAGAGGCTCAAGAAATCTTCATAAAAGGTTAGAGTCCTGCCCGCTGTGCACTGAAAGCTGGCCTAGGCTAACAAGAGCTTCCCCAGCATCATCCCCACCTGTCCAGGGTCCTACCCCTCATGGCCCATGGGGACCCATGCCCATGGTGAGCAGTCACCCTGACCCTGGACTTGGTCTTGTCTGGATTCACAGTCCACCCACTTCTCCACGACAGACAGGAAATCTAAGCACATCCAAGTTTCCAGGTCCTCATCTTTAAATGAAGTAGTAATGTCTATCTCGTAGCATCAGGGAAACCATGACACAAGGTAACAGTTAAAAGTGTTGGCCCTAGGGCTGGCCTTAGCAGGCTTGGAACGCACCTGTTTCTGATCAAGTAACCCAACTTCTCTAAGCAGCAGGTATTTTTTATCTGCAAACATGGGCATACACAATAGCACATCTCTTCCATAAAGAACGTTACCAATAGCAACCATCAGCCAAAACTTTCAGCCAAGTTAATTCTGAATCAATTGTAGTAGGAGCTGTCACTGTGGGGCCTCCCAGAAAGAACTGTCACCTCCTGCACAGACATCAACTGTGGCTAAATTCTCCTAAGGCTCACGGGCCCTTCAGTGCCCATTGGCAGGTGCCCAATGCAATTGCTGGACCCCAAGTCACGGACTCACATCAGGTGACGTGTGTCGTTGCTTCTATTTTTTCATAAAGCAAGTGCAGGTCAGGGCTGTGCAGTGCGCACATGGGCAATGGGCAGGAGAGGGAATGCGTACTTTCACAGGCAGACAAGACCAGAGTCTGACGCCAGGCCTCTTTCTCTACCAGGCATGCCCTCTCCACCTTGGTCCCCTGCTCTGCAGGGTGGGACAGCAGCCTCCCTATTGCTGGGGGGCACAAAGAACCCAATAGGCTGAGGAGGCCTCGAGAGAAGACCCGGCAAAAGTCAGCCTCACGCTTTTCATCTCCCAGCAAAAAAGAAAAAAATCCAGGGACACAGCCAACAACTGGAGAGTTCCCTGAAAAACTCCAGGCAGAGAACACCCAATCGATGACAGCATCGATTGAGGCCAGGAGCCTTGAACCTGGAGACCTACAGCCCTGGCTCCGCACCGTCCACAGCAACCTGCAGCACCCAGGTTAGTTCTGGATGCTCCAAGTCTGTGTCTATCAGATAGGGCAACAGGTTCTTTTCGCTTCCATTGACTCTTCCAGAACCCAGAGGCCAAAAGCTCTGTCAGGGCCTTCGCAAAGGCTCCAGGTGGGCAGGAGGCATGCTGACCACACAGGTCAAAGTCAGGCACAGCAGGTAGCCTCAGCCATGGACTTGGCATCACCTACTACACACCTACTAACGAGAGTCCTCCATTGTTTTGCTGTGGGTCTGTAGAGTAACTTTCTGTTCCCTTTTGTTCTCTATCTTTCCACTAAATGATTAAACTGACCAGAAAGGAACAAGACAGGAGGAGCGCATGTGTGGTCACAAGGCTGCCAGGGTTTTAATCTCATCTGTCCAGAGAAACAGAGCAAGAATTTGCAGCTTTGATTTGACGTCTGATTTCCTGGCAGAAGATATTCTGGGTCTCGGGACTTACCCAAGCCCCCCATTTCCACCAGTCCCTCAATTTCTATTTTGAGCGCCAAGTGTGTGTCAGAGGGCAACAGGTGAAGTGGACATGTGGGCCTGTCTCAGCTCCCTAGTAGCAGGTGACACATCTTGGATGGGCGACCTTAGCTCCAAGAAGCCCCAACTGATGTCGAAAGTACCAACATCACCACGTCAATGTCATTTCCCAACAAGGAAGGCCCCACACAAAGTGACTTCCCCTACTTGATTAGGAAAATAAAGGTAGAGTTGACCTTTATTTGGGTCTTAACTTATCCACCCATAAAATGGGACAGGCCCACTTTACTTAATGTGGTGTTAAAGCGCATCAAAGTACAGGACCTGGCTTGAACAGGCTATTTCATAGACCTGAGTTGTGCCCCTACCCTCTGGGCTCTTAGAAAGCCACTACAGAAATAGCCTTGTGGTCCAGCAGGTAAGCTGCTTGCCATACCACCTCCTCCTATCAGTGTGTTGGGTCAAGCCCCAACTGCTCTTCCAATCTAGCTCCATGCTCAAGTGTCCAGGAAGGCAGCAGATGATGGCCCAAAGTGCTTGAGTCCCTACTGCCATGTGGAAGAGACTCAGATGGGAGTTCCTGGCTCCTGGCTTCAGCCTGGCCCAGCCCTGGCTGTTGGGGCCATAAATGGGAATGCTCTGGCAGATGGAACAACGGTCTCTCCTTGTCACTCTGCCTTTCAAACAACAATGCTGTAAAAATCTTTTACATAAATTCAGCATAAACATTTGTTAAAATCCACTACAACCTCTTCCTAAATAGCCCCAACTCAAGCAGCTAAGGGCCCCATCTCACAAGAGAGATGACACAGTCCTTAAAAGGCCATCCTGGGCCGACGGTGATGGAGAAGTGCTCAGCAGGGATTTCAACTTGGGACCAAGAGCAAGCCATGACCGCCTCACAGGGCAGGCCCTCGAGCTGCCTCCTCACCAGAAGACACAGCAAGAGCACGCCTGGTCTCCGGGTGAGCGCTGAGTTTGGGGCTTGCTCTGCTCCTTTGAATTTTCCAAAACTCCCCCCTGGAATGTGCCTGATTTTCCTAATTAGGAAAAAAAATGTGCAGCACGTTCCTGGAGAAGGCAAGGGGCTCTGTCTCCTTTACAGCATGGCAAAGCAGGCAGGGCGGAACTCACAGGACGCAGGGACGGAAGGGACGGTTCCCATGACCTTGAGAAGGATGTGCACAGAAGTGACCCAAACCAACCACATACACATCCAGTGGTCCATGAACCTGCCACGTGAGAGGAGGCACATCTGGCACTTCCCTCTTCCTACAGGCCCATTTTACAGGGCCAGGCCACTCGTGTGTCCCACGACACTGAGACAAGTTCACCTGTCCAGGGGGTAGGGAGGGCCTTTCTGAAATAAAAAGGAGACCTAGGCTGGGCCGCGGAGCTTGACATCAGGGACCACGTGAGGGGGAGTTGGGGCAAGCCCAGGAACTACCCGAGGCCCTGAGAGTTCAGGCTGTCCATCCAACAGACCTGTGATGATGGGAGTGGTCTAGACTGATGCAATCCAATATACACACTCTACACAGGTGGCAGCTGTGCACATACAGTCAGCACAACTTAAGAAACGCATTGTTAAATGGTTATCTTAATTATCATCTCAACATAGCTGGCCCAGTGGCCAGGGACTATCATATCAAACAGTACAAGCTCTAATCTCTCTGACCTACACCATCCACCCAGACATGTCCAGGGTCCCCTCCGGGTAATTCCCACATGGCTCCTCTTGTCTCCTACCTATCCACCTGCCAGGACAGACCAGCCATTCCCCAAAGGTCACGGGCACATTCCTCAGGCCCAGTGGGAGAAGGCCAAGAACGGACATCGCCAATACTTGCTGAGTGGTGTCCCTCCCTCTGCACTATGCCTGTGGGATTCCTTTCAAGTGTTCATGAAAAATGGAACAACAGGCTATATATGTGAGTGCCAGCTTTAAAAAATCTATTACATTTTCCGCAAGTTGTTAAAGACCTATTACATGGATCACACAGACTCACACCTCTTCTACTCAGCAATGGTGATTTTTCCCATTTCAAAGACAATAATACTGAGGCTCTGAGCGGTGAGATGACTTGCTCAGTGTCACAGAAGTAGATCTGGGCTTTGGGTTGGGGAAAACTGGCATGATGGCTCAACTTGCTAATCCTCCCCCTGCAAGTATGGGCACTGGTCCATGCCCTGTTTCTTCAATTTCCATTCAGCTCCCTGCTTATGGCCTGGGAAAGCAGTAGAGGATGGCCCAGGTCCTTTGGACCCTGCACCCGCATGGGAGACTTGAAGAGTCGCCTGGCTCCCAGCTCCATTTGGCTCAGTTCTGTCCATTGTGGCCATTTGGAAATGGAAGATTTTTCTGTCTGTCTTCCCTAAACCTGCCTTTTCAATAAAAATGACTGAATGTTTAAAAAAACAGCAAGAAGTACGTGGGGCAGGGCTGAGATATGAACCCATTCGAGAATGATTCCATCCCTCAATACACCATCTTCTCCCACAACATCTTCAGGTCCCCAAGCTGAACCCAGACACTTCTAAGTCCCTCCTGCTCTGACAGGCGCAGGAAACCAGCAGAGGGACCCAGCAGGCCCAGATACTCACATAGATGAGGCCCGAGAAGTACCTCTCCCTCAGGTTGTGCAGCACAGAAGCCTCGTTGAGACACGTCAGCTCTGCCATGTCCTCCACCTTGGAGAACTTGGGAGGGTTCATCTTCTGGATGTCATCCTTGCCCACGGTGATCTTCTTCCCGTTCTCCACCAGCTCCACAACCACCTCATCCCCCTTCTCTTCCTTAACGCTGGCAGCCTCAAAGCCCTGTTTCTCCGAAGGGACCCACACCAGCTTCTTGGCCACCCAGTCAGCCTGGGCCACTGGGCTGTTGATGAAGTTCTTGTCCACAAAGAGGAATTTCTCATCATCACCGAGTTGTGCCATGGTGCCTGGTTGGTCCCCTGTGGAAGAAGAGGACGGGGTCAGAACTGGGCAACACCAAGCCTTAAACACAGGAACAACTGTCAGCAGGCTGCCATTGGTAGAAACAGCCCACATGAGGAGCGTGTTCCCCTGGTGGGGTTTATGTTGCCCAAGGATTGAGAAAAGGATCTGTATTACTAAACCCAAGCAATATTCCCAGCAGCCATCCACATGAGACTAGAGATGCAAGCATGCTATTTTCAGTTACTAGCAAGGAAAAAGTGTGGCTGTTGGAAAATGCCCACTCCTTGTTACTGCAGGAATGAAAGATAACCTCAAATGGTTGCCATGGAACTTCCACTTGGTCCAAGAACTTCACTCCTGGAGATAAACCCAGCAGAAACACAATTCACATAGACATGTTTAGCACAGTGTTATTTGTAAAAGCCACAAAGCAGAAGCAATCAACATTTCCATGAATGGATAAAAGGAGAAATGAAATGTGATTTATCCATAGCATGGAATACTATTTAGTCATGAAAAGCAATGAAGTGCTGACAACTGCTAGAATATGGCTGAATCTTAAACTGTAACATTCTAAGCCCAAGTAGCCACACACAAAGGATCACACACTGTACAATACCATTTCTACAAACCGTGCAGCAAATCTGCAGAGTTAGAAGGAAGATTACAGATTTCCAGAAGCTAGAGGGTGGCAGTTGGGGCAGGTACTAGGGCACAGTGGACGTAGCCGCTGCTTGGAATGTCCACGGTCCTAAGTAGCGTGCCTGGTTCAAACCCTGGTTATTCCATTTCTGATCCAGCTTCCTGGTCATGTGCCTTGGAAAGCAGTCGATGGCTCAAGGGCTTGAGTCCCTGCTACCAACGAGGGGGAGCCAAGCAGAGCTCCAGGCTCTTGGCTTCAGCAGTGGCAGCTGTGGGCATTTAAGGAGTGAACCAGACGATGGAAGATATGTGCATGTATGTCTGTAATCCTCTTTGTCTCTCCCTTTCTCTGTTACTGTCTTTCAAATAAATACATCCTTTTAAAAGTGACAGTTAAAATGTACATGGTCTTTTGAGGGTGAAAAACATGCTCTAAATATACTACAGTAATGAATATTCAAATTTATGAATATACTCAAGGCCTTTCAATTACATAAATAGGTGAACTGTATCGTACCTCAGTTATGTATCAATTATGTATTTAAAAATAGGTAACTGTAATAGAGTAGATAGAAAAGCTCATTAAAAAATATTTAGCATCAAAGGGCAGGTACCGTCCTCACAGGCCACTAGCTAAGACGCTAGAATCCCACAATGCAATACCAGACATCAAAGCCTCTCTCAACCTCTTACCTGCAGCTATCTGCTAATGTGGAGCCAGGGAGGGGGCCAAGTGGGGAGGCAGAAGTAGGGCAGAGGGACGGCTCCAGTCATTAGGTTCCTGCTACCCATATAGGAGACCTGGATTGAGTTCCTGCTCCTGGCTTCAGTCCAACCCCGTCCAAGAGGGAGCCATTGTGGGTGGAGGTGTTAATCAGTAAGTGGGAGTTTCTCTTTCTCTCTCTAAAATAAAAAATGTCAGGGGAGGCGCTTGGCCTCGTGATTAGGATGCTGGTTAGGACACCTACAGCCCACATTAGAATCCCTATGTCCCAGTGGCAGCTCCACTGCCAGGACCAGCCTGGAAGCAGCAGTTGTCAACTCCAATAGTTGACCTGTCACCCAGTGCAGGAGATTCAGACTGAGTTCCTGGCTCTTGGCTTCAGCCTGGATCTGGCAGATGTTTGGGGGAGGGAACCAGTACATGGAAGATCTCCATCTCTATCTCTCTGCCTTCCAAATAAAAAGGAGGGGGATGGAAATTAAATGGGGGAGGGGAATTAGCTCATTCCTTGACTTGCACTTAAGAGTTCTTGGAATTTAGCCCATAAAAATAAACTGGATCGGGCCCGGCGGCGTGGTCTAGCAGCTAAAGTCCTCGCCTTGAAAGCCCCGGGATCCCATATGGGCGCCGGTTCTAATCCCGGCAGCTCCACTTCCCATCCAGTTCCCTGCTTGTGGCCTGGGAAAGCAGTTGAGGACGGCCCAATGCTTTGGGACACTGCACCGCGTGGGAGACCCGGAAGAGGTTCCAGGTTCCCGGCATCGGATCGGCGCGCATCGGCCCGTTGCAGCTCACTTGGGGAGTGAATCATCGGACGGAAGATCTTCCTCTCTGTCTCTCCTCCTCTGTGTATATCTGGCTGTAATAAAATGAATAAATCTTTAAAAAATAAATAAATAAATAAACTGGATCCACCAACACAGGACCAAGGTGTGCACCGTGGGGCAGGCTGGGACAGCAGTACCTGGCAGCACCAGGATGCCCTCCAAGGGTGCCGTGCCAATCAAGGAACATCCGCTACCCTGGAGGCTGTAACCCCACAGAGCTTTAATAGACAATTCATTTCACACAAAGATTTTTCCATTTTAACTGACTTACTATTGTATCATTTATACTTGTATAAATTCACTTATCATGAAATTCTCTAAAATGTGCAATAAATAAATAAATAAATAATAAAAATTATCCTTGTATGATACTGGGGGAATCAACACAACATTTGGAAAACTGATAAAAAAAAATATTCTACTGGGCCCAGGGTGGCACCCTAGTGGCTAAAGTCCTCACCTTGCATGCACTAGGATCCTATATGGACGCCAATTCATGACCCGATTACCCCACTCTCTATTATAGCTCTCTCCTCATGGCCTGGGAAAGCATTAGAGGATAGCCCAAAGCCTTGGGGCCCGGCACCCACATGGGGGACTTGTAAGAAGCTCCTGGCTTCTGGTTTCAGATCAGCTCAGTTCCAGCCATTGTGGCCACTTGGGTATTGAATCAGCAGATGGAAGATCTTTCTCTCTGTCTCTTCTTCTCTCTGTATATCTGTCTTTCCAATATAAATAAATAAATCTTTTTAAAAAAATTCTACTATTCTATAGAAATTCTTTCCCAGGGTAACTAAATAATTGCAAAGGAGAAGTCTGGTGTAGGATTTCAAGTGGTTAACTTTTCTCTAAGTCAGGGAGCCCCCTGGGGAATGATTTTCCAACCTGCCATCCAGGCGTATCCTTGAAGTCAGGTGCAGGGGCAGCAATCCCTGCTGGGCCTAATGTGTTCCCATTCTAAACCTTGACACTGCCTGCAGGTGCTGCCCTGGTATGGCCTGCCCTGCTCCCCACCTCCTCTCCCCCATTCACTGTGGCTGCACTCCCAGGAAAGACGGCACTTGCTCAGTGAGGATGTGTGGTTACCAGGACTGGCCTCTCTACTTCAACACGAAAGAATTCCCAGCCCCTTTAAATTCACCAAGAACATCCTCCACAGGAAAGCAGGACACCGTCTAGCCCATGACTGGGTCCCTACAGCCCAACCGCCAACCCCAGAGCCAGGGACCTGGTGTGTGATGGGAGAAATTGGTACTCCAGTGTCTACTTCTCTCTCAGTGGAGAAAGTAACAACAATAAAACCCAGATACTGATTGTTGGAAAGAGACGGTGATGCTAGGTACTGATTGATCTAGGTACTGATTGATGGTGATGCTAGTACTGATCTAGGTACTGATTGAATAAAAAAGATAAAGGGCAGGTGTTTTGCATAGCAATTAAGATACCACTGGGACCACTACAGTCCATATCAGAGTGCCTGGTTCGTACTCTGCTTCTGATCCCAGCTTCCTGCTGATGCGCACCCTGGGTGATGGCTCAAGTTATGTGGGTCTCTGCCATCCATAGGGGGGACCCGGATCAATTTTCTGATTCCCCACCTTGCACATGGGAAAATCTCTCTCCTCCTCCTGTCAATCTTTTTGTTTTTCACACAAATATAGAAAAACTAGTGAATCATTCTCTAAATCAGAGTAATCACTTTATTCAAAAAGCAAAATGAAGAATTATAAAGGACACATATTGCACTCAGTTTATTAGTGATGTCTCCTGCCTTCTAAAATTATTACTGAACTTGGCCTCGGATATAATAAACCAATGGGCTCCTCCTAGTATCTCTTGCTCTTACTCAGTCTTAAAAAAACAGTCCCTTCTTGCCGGTTCTAATCCCGGCAGCTCCACTTCCCATCCAGCTCCCTGCTTGTGGCCTGGGAAAGCAGTCGAGGACGGCCCAATGCATTGGGACACTGCACCCACATCGGAGACCTGGAGGAGGTTCCTGGTTCCTGGTTCCCGGCTTCGGATCGGCGCGCACCAGCCTATTCCGGCTCACTTGGGGAGTGAATTATCGGACGGAAGATCTTCCTCTCTGTCTCTCCTCCTCTCTGTATATCTGACTTTGTAATAAAAATAAATCTTAAAAAAAAAATAGTCCCTTCTATCTGGAAGAACTACAGGTAACAAATTAAACTTCAAAAACCCACTACTTCTTGCAGAGTAAGGCACTGGCTCTTGCTGGCAACTTTAGTGGTGCTCACATATTTTCTTCCTACATCAGCGTCTGAGCGACCAGGTCTGGGTAGGGCTCAAGAAGCCCCACCTCTGACAAGTTCCTAGATGATACCAACGGCACTGCCTCTGGCTCCCACCTTAAGACCCCTGACAGTGTCAGATTTTAAACACTGTGGGGCCAGTGTGACAATTTAACTCCTAATTCTCTGCCTGCAATCTCTGGCATCCCATGAGTACCAGTTCATGCCGTGGCTGCTCCACTTTCAATCCAGCTCCCTGCTTATGGGCTAGGAAAGCAATAGAGAATGGCCCAAGCACTTGGGCTGTGCCATCCATGTAGGAGACGCAGATAGAGTCCCAGGCTC